>NC_142599.1:4850051-5166851 GCF_965207765.1 Zootoca vivipara
TATAGGAGACCTGCAAGACCCATCTCAAAAAGGATATGGCAGAGCTGGGGAAAGGATGGGAAGGTGCAATAAACATGACCAGGGGTTTGGAATATCTTCCCTGGGGAGAAAGGTTAAATGTGTGTGTGTTCTTAGAGCCCCCTTAGTGACACTGGCAAAATTAAAGAGCTGCTGTCTAGCATGAGTAAGCCTGTTATGTTCAATACAGCTAAGTTTGCGATAAAAGCTTTCCAATACAGCAATGCAGGAATCTTCGGCCCAAAGTGGGACTTGAACTCACGACCCTGAGAGTCTCATGCTCCATCTACTGAGCTACATGCAGACACATGTATGTATCATATATGCTATATTAAAAAGGTAAAGGGGCCCCTGACCATCAGGTCCAGTCGTGTCCGACTCTTGGGTTGCAGCTCTCATCTCGCTCTATAGGTCGAGGGAGCCGGCGTTTGTCCGCAGACAGCTTCCGGGTCATGTGGCCAGCATGACAAAGCTGCTTCTGGCAAACCAGCGCACGGAAACATCGTTTACCTTCCCGCCGGAGCGGTCCCTATTTATCTACTTGCACTTTTGATGAGCTTTCGAACTGCTAGGTGGGCAGGAGCTGGGACCGATCAACGGGAGCTCACCCCGTTGCAGGGATTCGAATCGCCGACCTTCTGATCAGCAAGCCCTAGGCTCAGTGGTTTAGCCCACAGCGCCACCTGGGTCCCTCATATGCTATATTACATGCACTTTATTATGCTTTTCTTAATAACTTTTCTTGCATGCTAAAATCCATTGGCTTACTCTTTTCTTTGTGTCTATAAACTGTATTTGGTTGACCAATAATTTTTGATTTGTTTTGATTGCAGAGGAATACTGGTGATTTTATGCGTGCTGCCAAAATCCAGCTGCAACATCCGGATGAAGTTGTGTCTCTTGTTGGGAACTCTGAAGAGATGCAGCCTCTTCAGAGCCAAAGGGGACCTGCTGCTTCTTCTTCTTCCTCCTCCTCCTCCTCTTGTGAGCGCCCTGCCTGGTGCAGCTGTGGGAAATGTCGTCCAGCCAAGGGCTACTGGGAGCAGCTCTGTTGCCGAAGGAAAAACGGGGCCTGCATCACAACTTCTGATCTGTTTGAGCGACTTGTCCTTTCCCGGCCGATGCTGAAGTTTGTTCTCCTCTACAAAGAGCCCTTGTTGGACCTGAGTGGCGAGGCATCCAACAGGCAGTTTCGGCACTGCGCTTACAAGCAGTACATTGACTGGCGCTTTGGGGAGGAGGACCTGGAAGAAAGGGCTCTGATCCCCAACTGCTGCAGGTGGAAAATCCGGGATGCCTTCCCCAGCGAGAACGGCGAATATGCTGGCTTTGTGAAAAAGGCCTAGCGGACCGTGGAGACTCTGCACTGTGGCTTTGGGGACAGAACAGATTCAGAGGGCGAGGCAGTGACCCCTTTTGCAAAAAAAAACAAAAAACCACCTCTTCAACAATCCTGCCATTCTGTGCTTCTTGTTCCAATTAATCAAAGTCAGCACTTGCAGAGCAGCATGGTATAGTGGTTAGAGTGATGGATGAGGACGAGTTCAAATCTCCAACAAGCCACGAAGCTCACACTGGATGACTTTGAGCCAGTCACCCTCTCTCAGCCTAATTTACCCCGCAGGGTTCTTGGGAGGATAAAAGGATTGGGGAAGGAAGAACCACATATTCTGCAGCCCAGAATTCCTTGGACAAAGAGTGAGCTATAAATGCTCACTGGTATAAATTTCTTCCTGGTTGACCCTTGAACTGAAAAGTCATTTGGCTTCTCCTCCTCCTGGTAGCCCCTGCCAAAATAGAGAAGAAGATGCTGATGAAAGCGGGTCACAGATGAGAATAAAGCAGATTTTGGGAACCACAGGTCAAGCAAGGTGTCATCCTCAGCCTCCCTAAATCTATTTTCTGAGAGCCAAACGAGATGTGACCTTGACGCAGCCTTCCCCAACCTGGTGCCCTCCAAATGTTTTGGACCACAAACCTCTTCTGGTTAGGGAGGATTGGAACTTCCTGGGGTCACCAGAGTAGGGGAAAGCGGCTGTAATAATGACACAATAAGCCATGTGCAGGACCACATTGCAGAGGAAAAGGAGGTTTATTAGTCTTACCACCCAGACAAAGATTCCCACCCGGTGTGCTGCAGTTATCCTTAGTTTTTTGTGTTGGCAGGGGCTAATTGCCATGCTCTGTGTGGGTGGGTGGGTGGGGGGCTGATTCTCATTGGGATCTCAGCTGGGGAGAGTTAAACTTCTCCTTCCTGTGTGTCGCTCTTAGGGAATGCCAGCACGGTGCCCACGGATGCCAGTGTGTCCACCACTAAGTACCTCCTGTGGTGTCCTCAAAAGGTCTCAAGAAATATCTCCTAAGAAACACACAAGAGGCTGTTCAGGACCTCTTTGTGCTGGCTTGGGCTATCCTTGAGCTCATCCACACTTCTAGCTGTCCTGTGCCCAGAAAGCATGGGGTTCAAGAGGTTTTCCACTTGCCCAAGCGATTTTTCGTTTGTGCTGCTGCTTTCCCTCTAGTGGGGTAGGAGAGCTGAAAATAATGCCAATATATTTCACATCTGGCAACCAATGCGCCCCTTGGGTTTCAGATAATGCCGTGTTTCTCCGAAAATAAGACACCGTCTTATATTTGTTTTTCCTCAAAAAACAACACTATGGCTTATTTTCAGGGGATGTCTTATTTTTTCCTCCTGCCACGGCCGGCATTGCTGCTGTGCTTATCACTATGTCTTATTTTCGGGGTATGGCTTATATTCCTTGAATACTTAAAAATCCTGCTACTGCTTATTTTCAGAGAAACAGGGTACATGAGTAGATGAGTCTAAAAAGACTGGGACACACATTTTCACAGCTCTCTAGTGGCTATAGTGACTCATTTTACCAGAAGTAATGTGCCATTATAGATTTTTTGGGGGGAGGGGACCCCCTAAACCCTAGAAATTACTAAATGCTAGGATTTTGATTATTTGAGATGTGAAGGGAGAAATACCAGCTGCTGAAGTATCCCTGGGCTGGCTTATGCAGACCAGCCTGGCTGGGTTAGTGAAGAGCAAATCTCTTAATATGACAAAAGGTGTTGATGGACCATCAGAGAGGAATCCTTTGGCCTGGGGAGTCAGATGTTACCCAGGTGGTAGGTTACAGGTAGGTAGCCGTGTTGGTCTGGATCGAAGTAAAATAAAAAAAATTCCTTCAGTAGCACCTTAAAGACCAACTAAGTTTTTATTTTGGTATGAGCTTTCGTGTGCATGCACACTTCTTCAGACCAGGTGGTAGGGTGTGTGTGTTTGAGGTGACAGGAAAAGAGTTTTTTTACTAAGGTTTTCTGGGAGGAAGAAAGGAGGGTTGAAAAGTCCATTTTGGGCAGGCTGGCTGGCTGGGAGAGAGACCTTGGACTCCATGGCTGCACTGCTGTGAGGTACAAGGCAGTCTTGAGGTGATCGTGCTGTAAGCTCTGGACTCCCTCCATGCAGACTGAAGGTGTAAATAGGTGAATAAACCATCCTTCTTAAAGATACGAAAGTATGCTGTGTCTCAATTCTCCAAAGAACCAAAGTGCCTGGAACCCCATGGGCTCTTGCCACTGCTCGGCAGAGAGACGGGCACGCACCCAACTTTTTAAACAGTATTTAGCATTAACTAAATATATATTTGATTCTGACCAAACTAAGCTTCCCAGGAGAGCTTTTTAGACTCATGTACTCTTGTACTTGGACCCAGGTGGCGCTGTGGGCTAAACCACTGAGCCTAGGGCTTGCTGATCAGAAGGTCGGCGGTTCGAATCCCTGTGACGGGGTGAGCTCCCGTTGCTTGGTCCCAGCTCCTGCCAACCTAGCAGTTCAAAAGCACATCAAAATGCAAGTAGATAAATAGGAACCGCTATAGCGGGAAGGTAAACGGCGTTTCCATGTGCTGCTCTGGTTTGCCAGAAGCGGCTTTGTCATGCTGGCCACATGACCTGGAAGCTGTAGACCGGCTCCCTCGGCCAATAATGCGAGATGAGCGTGCAACCCCAGAGTCGGTCACGACTGGACCCTAATGGACAGGGGTCCCTTTACCTTTACTCTTGTACTATCTGGAACCAAAGAAGCACAGATTCTCTAGAGTGCCTGTGCGGAGGAGACAGAAACCTCCCACTTTAGATTATCTGGTTGCCAGATGTGAGCCCCCCCCCCAGCTCTCCTACCCCACTACTGGGAAAAGCCATTGTTTACTACTGAATCGGACAGAGCAAGCATCACACTGCAGAAAAGCTGACGTTTGCTCAGTAGTAAGTGGGTTTTCCTGGGGGAAAGCAGCAGGACAAGCAGAAGTATGGATTAACCCCTAAACTGAACCCCACCCCTTCAAGATGCCTACATTTCACTGGATGCCAAGATTGGGCACCTGTTCTCCCTGTTATGTTCTGAATAGAGAATTGCAAAGAGCTTCTCTCTCTGAAGAAGTGCTGCAGTGACTGGTTGCAGGTGCCTTTTTTTGTCCATTCATGGAAGAGATAACACAAAATTTTGTGGTGTTGTGTCTCTTCCTGCTGTGTTGGAAATAGCAGCCATTTTGTCTTATGCCATGGTCCCACAACGGCCACTCTGTGTCTGGTGCCCAGGGCACTTTCTTTGAAATTCCAAATGTGTCCCAAAAGGTGGTGGCCCTGCCTGACAAAAGCCAATGAGGGGAGTTGCACTTGGTGTTTAATTTTAAATCAGACCTTGTTGCTGCTTGTGCCATTAAAACACAACCTTCTTTGGTCCTCAGAATTTTCAGTGCACACCTGGAATCGGGGATCCATATTTTCCTGGCAGGCTTAAGCAGTCAAAACCCAAAGGAAAGACCAGATGAACTCTCTCTTTCTCAAAACACAGCAAAGGCTCATGTATGAGAAATGAGAGCTTTGCTGATTTCCACTGGGAAGCCCTCTGTTTCATTATGCCTTGTTTTGAAGCTGTTTGTTTGTTTCCAGTACAGTGGAACTTCGTGTTACGTACCGTCCTCCTTGAGAATGTTTTGGGTTACAAGCTCCGCTAACCTGGAAGTAGATGCTCCTGATTGTGAACTTTGCCCCGGGATGCGAGCAGAAGTTGTGCGGCGGCAGCAGGAGGCGCCATTAGCGGTTTCCTGTTACGAATGGACCTCCAGAACGGATTAAGTACGTAACAGGAGGCGGCCACTGTAATTTCTCAGGAATGGGGAGAGGAGATTTCAGGAGCCCTGTTGTTACTGCGTTTCTGGAGGTTAGAGCAGAGACCAAATAAACAAACTTGTGTATATACCAGTAATTAAAACTGGGTGTGCAGAGGACTTTGTCCCATGGTATTTCCAGGGACTATCATATACGTACTGTAATGCATATGCAACTGACTGGAGTATATTTTGCGAAGCGTTTTCTACGGTGGAGGGTGTGCAAAGCAAGGCTTTTCCCTCACAGCAGGAGTGGTAGAGAAGCTGCAACCCTCCAAACCTTGCTGGGCTTCCAGCGGCCCTATCTGGCCCTGCAGGCTGAGGCTGGTTGGAGTCAGAAGGCCCACAAGTTTCCCACTCCTGCTGTGAAGCGAAACCTCCCCTGCCATTTTCTCGAGCTGCAAACACAGGCTTGATGACATGTACAAAAAAAAATAGTCTCCAAGAACTTTTTACTTATCAGCTTGCCTCTACATATTTATGTTAGCCATTCTAGTCACTGAAATGTAACAAAAATCAGGAACTTGGCCTTTGCCCAGTTTGCAAAGCATCCCTATGTGCTCTTCAGAGTGCCCTTTTGCCTCATAGGCCTGCACTAACATTTCTGCACTGATTTATAATGTTTTTTTGCTAAGTAACTAGCGGGATCAATGTTGCTATTGTGTTTTAATTTACCATTTTTACATGTTTGTATTATCTTCCAATCACTTTGAAATTTATATTGCAATTTTTTAAAAAATTAAAAAGTTGCTTCAAACTATTTTTAACACTGTATTTTTAATTGTTGTAACCTGATACTGAGCAGATTTTTTCCAAAGCTGTTTGTGACACAACATGTCTGTCTGTCTGTTTCCACACACGTGTGCACGGACACACACTAGTGTTTATCAGATGTGTATATCCTTCCCTCCTACAACTATCACAGCACACTCGGGACAGCTTGCAACGGAACATCAACACAACATCAAACACAGCTTTTTTAATGGTTGGAATGTCCCTAACATTCTGGTCAGAGGTTTATCAATAAATATCTAACAGAAGGCCTCTCCACAGCTCTCCTTGCTATTCATTCTCAATTCAATTCAAACCTTTATTGCATTAGCATGCAGCCATAGCAAAATAAAACAATACAAAAATGCCAGAGACAAGCAACAAAGCATAATTCAAGGCAATATTGCTGGCGTAATAACATTTAAATTACCCTAAGACAATAATGCAAAGATTTAGGTGCCAGCGCCAAAAATCTAATATGTGGATATACGTAAAGCAAAAATAAGTCAAAATAGGCTCGGCACATTCAGTTAAAAATGAAATAGAGAAAATTAAAACAGGCCCAGGTCTAGGACACACTACCCTGTCAGGGTAGCCCTGAGTTTCAGAGCCTGCACTATGAAGATTGCCACCCCACGTGAAATTAGGGGATTTGCTATTCATTCTGAAAAAAAGTTTGATCTGGATGTTGGTAGCCTAACAATAGGAAAATATACAAGTTTTGCATGTCTCCCTATGGTATAATAACTTGGGGGATTTGGCTATTTCAGAATTAAAAAACACACAAGCTGCAGGTCTTCAAGAGACCTGGAAGGCTTCTTGGCGATCTGACGGGACTTCAGTTCTTAAGTTTCAGAATCGGGTGCACAGCACTCGCCATTGCGCCATCGTGGGAAACAGGGTAGTCTTGAGTCAGTCTTGTTTGTAACCATTTCTCATGCCTGTGGTATTATATGCCATGCCACGAAATTTCATTATAATTTAGCTTCCCGGTATTGTTAACTGGTATTTGTTGCTATACTTCACATTTAAAAGAACTGCTTTGTATTTTAATATTTTGTTGGAAGCCGCCCAGAGTGGCTGGGGGAACCCGGCCAGATGGGTGGGGTATAAATAAATAATAATAATAATAATAATAATAATTATTATTATTATTATTATTACCCCGTCCCCATCTCCAAGCAGCGAGAGGCTTCGAGGGTTGGGTTCCAACCTGTTCCCTGAGGTGGTTTAATGGGAACGAGGCTTCTGTTAGAAGCTTCAGATCCACATATATAAAGTGGGGCAGAAAGAAAACAAAGGTCCAGAAGGTAAGGACGGACCTAAAATAATGAACGGTTCTGCAATATATTAGGACAAATAACAATGTCACAAATGTTGTGCCACGGTTTGCGACATTTTAGCCAGTCCTATTAAAAGGATTTCTGCTAGGTTTTTTCCAGCTATACACAAGCAAGGTGGGGGTTTTGTGCATTAGTTCCCCACCAGATTTCTAGGGGAAGGCCCCAGTGACATAACTGGATTCCCATAAGCGTCTGTGTTTCGCTCAGTTCCAGGTACCGGTAAGTTCTTTCTAAACAACCCTTTGGAGCTCTTTGAGAGTATCCCGTGAGAATGTGTAGATGATGCATGACAACTATTCACTGAGACATGAGATGGAAAGACCATGGGAGAAAACCAAGCGCTCATGGAAGGATGCAGCAAGAGCATACATAATTCTACACTTGCCAGGACAATTGTTTGTATTTCTTTTTAGAGTTTTAAAATAATAAGTTTTTGATGGTCCTTCATCCAAGACTCCTGAAGAACAGCCCTCCAGATGGCAGTAGTATGCTAATGTTGGGGAAGGATCTCGGGGGGGGGGGGGACAACGAAGTGGAATGATCCACCATTAGTGCGCTATTTTTGCATCAACTACGTCCACACTACATTAAAGTTCCATTAGACCACTTTAATAGTCATGGCTTCTCCCAAAGATTCATGGGAAGTGTAGTTCATGAAGGGGGCAGAGCTGTTAAGGACGGGCCTGGTCCTCTCCCAGAGCTACAGTTCCCAGAGTTCTTTGGGAAGGCACACTGATTGTTGAACCACTCAAATTTTAGTTACAGGTAGGTAGCAGTGTTGGTCTGCCGTAGTCGAAACAAAATAAAATAAAAAACAAAAAATTCCTTCCAGTAGCACCTTAGAGACCAACTAAGTTTGTCATTGCACACGAAAGCTCATACCAATGACAAACTTAGTTGGTCTCTAAGGTGCTACTGGAAGGAATTTTTTTATTTTCACTCAAATTGTGATTCTGGGAGGGAAACACGGATCTCCTAACAACTCCCAGCACCCTTAACAAACTACAGTTCCCAGAGTTCTGTGGAGGAGAGAAGCCCTTGCAACTATACAGTGTTAGGGTGCGTGAATGAGACCACGCCTGGGATGGGGGCTTCCCGCTTTCCCCACTCACGACTTTCACATCCCTGGTCGCAAGTTCGTGCAGCCTTTTAGGCTTCGCACACAGTTCTTGAATCCCGCCGGCAAAACAGCCACGATTCCTTCCCTTCCCCTTTTCCTTCCCTCTTCCTGCTG
Organism: Zootoca vivipara; assembly: GCF_965207765.1. Taxonomy (NCBI): domain Eukaryota; kingdom Metazoa; phylum Chordata; class Lepidosauria; order Squamata; family Lacertidae; genus Zootoca; species Zootoca vivipara. Next base: position 4,858,598 of record NC_142599.1, read on the forward strand.
CTGTTTCGCTTCGAGAGTCCTGTGAACTTTGCCAACGGCAGGCGGAGCAGCGCCTCCGCTTCCCTTGCCAATCCGGCTGCAGGCGTTGGAGGAGGGAGACGCGTCTTTCGAACTCGCCACCGGGAGGCGGAGCGGCGCCGCGGGATTCGCGGGATTCTATAAAGCCCTCCGGCCGGGAGCGGCTGCCTCCCGCGGGGGAATCGTGCTTCTTCGCCGCCGCCCGCCTTCCCTTCTCGCTCCATGGCCGGCCCGGGCAAGCCGTGCGCGGGCTTGTACAGCTTCCTCTTCGAGTACGACACGCCGCGGATCGTGCTGATCAAGAGCCGCAAAGTGGGGCTCATGAACCGGCTGGTCCAGCTGGCTATCCTGGCCTACGTCATCGGGTAAGGCGGGGGCCGCCGAGGGGCCAAGGGCCAGCCAACGGCCCCTAGTTGCTGCTGACCAGGGAGGGAGGGAGGAGACCCCCCCCTGACCTCTTTTTCCCACGAACGTGATCCTCCTCCCCAGAACTGGGGAAGTGGGGGGAACTCACTTGTTGCCGGAGGAGGGTAGTCCTCTTGAATTTCGTAGGTGTCTACTCGGAAGTAAATCCCTCTGGAGTCCAATAGGATTAACTTGCAAAGGAGTTTGTTGCAGCGAAGTTGTGGTTCTCCAGATGTTGGCTGCATTATAAGCACCATATGTTTAAAGCACGTTAAAAGCACTTTGCCGCCCTCCTGAGATTCCTGGGTGCTTTAGTTTACCCCACCCCTAATGAACTATAGTTCCCATAATTCTTTGCAGGGTGGGGGAAAGAATATGCTTTACATGTTTGCATGGGCATAGCCAGGATTTATTAGGGGGCAGGCTTTATGTTGGGGGGGGGAACCTCAGTTAGTTAAGTGTAAACTCCCCTCGGCGGTATGCAATTTATTTCTTTATGCCACGGCAGCGGCCAGAATAGCGCATGCTATTAAAAGTCACTTGTAATAAGATGAAGGAGGTTTAAAATTGGATTATTAAGAATATAAGGCTTTAAGGACGTGCCTGAACGAGTACTAAACAATGGAACGAAGAGGGGGAGTGGAGGGAAGTCAAGCAAAACATATGGTTTAAAGATTTGTCTATGATGTTTTCTTTTTCTTTTTATGCATTATTGTTATTATTATTAATCTTTTTTGTTATTTTTTTGGAAATTAATAAAATGTCAAAAAAAAACCAACCCCCCCACAGAATAGTTACAGGTAGGTGGCCGTGTTGTTCTGAGTCGAAGCAAAATAAAAAAAAATCCTTCAGTAGCACCTTAAAGACCAACTAAGTTTTTATTTTGGTATGAGCTTTCTTGTGCATGCAGACTTCTTCAGATACAAGTGTTTCAAGTGTATCTGAAGAAGTGTGCATGCACACGAAAGCTCATACCAAAATAAAAACTTAGTTGGTCTTTAAGGTGCTACTGAAGGAATTTTTTTTTTTTGCCCCACAGAATAGTGCATGCTAAAAGCTGGCAAGAAAAAGAATACCAGCAAAAGAACAATGGCTGTATAAATGAACAGAATACGCCGAACCTGTGAGCATGACAGACAAAATAAGGAATCAGGATGGAAAACAAATAAAGGACAGATGGGAAAGTTTGGGGGAGTACAGTACTTTAAAAAAAGTTGATACTAAAGCAAAGCTACAAGTAGGGGTAATTCTCTGAACAACAGTTAAATACAAAGGAGGACTAGAAGGGGGAAAGCAGGGTGGATTAATATTTGGAGATTCAGCAATTAGGCTAGGCTGGGAAGTTTATATGGAAAGAATACTTGATGGCAAAGTATGATATGTAAATAGAAAAATGGAAAATGCATAAATGATGGGAAGTGGAGGAGACCAGTAACACTTCCAGGTTTCCCTAACTGTGCAAGACTAAGGGGATAAGCTAGAAAAGATGTCGGCGAAAATGTGTCCTGATTTTTACTTCTTGAAAAATGGCAACCCTACTTAAATCTAAATTCTGAGACAGATGTTTTGCCCCCCATTGTTCTTGCAGCTGGGTCTTCGTGTGGGAAAAGGGCTACCAAGAAACAGATTCAGTGGTGAGTTCGGTGACCACAAAAGTGAAGGGTGTCACCGTGACCAATACTTCAGAGCTGGGGCCCCGAATTTGGGATGTAGCCGATTACGTGATTCCGCCTCAGGTATGTACACAGGAGCTGAATCTCATGGCTTTGCTGGGTATGACACATACTTCCTGTTTGTGGTCATGAGTCTCCCTGCCGTGGAGCAAACGGGGACAGTTTTTACCTGCTAGCTCTTCAAAGGAGACCATTAGATCACAGGATTAAAGTTAAACAGAGCCTAAGACATATAGCAGCCGTCTTTGTGAGTGTAAATAAGAAGTGCCTGCCTTTTGGGGTGGCCAACCAGCCAATTGTTCAGATCCATTCCACCCTGGTTTCATTCCTGTGTTTGGGATGGAACTTATATTGGTCACCTGGGTAGAGAACCTATACCAGAAGAGGGACAGGGAGAATGCAGACTTGTGTTGTTGTTTTTGGTAACATCTTTATTGAAAGTTCAAAAAATACATAACCATATGTGCACCAAACATGGTGAGACGCAAAGAAAAAAAGGAAAGAGAAACAGAACCCGTGCAAAAGGGAAAACAAAGGCGGGAGGGGAGAAAACCCCAAACTGTATACAGTATTTTACAATGTTGTTATTGTACTTCACCAGATCTTAACCTATTACAGTACAGTGGTACCTCTGTTAAGTCCGCCCTGTCCAGCGTCCATTTCGGTGGACGTCTGAGGCAAAGCGCAGAGTGGTGCTTTGTCGACTGTCCTTTTTGCCGAGCGTCTGGGGCTCCGGAACGGATCCCAGACTCAAAACAAGGTACTACTGTATTTGTAAGAATGGGTTCCAAATATCATTGGATTTGTCCTTGGCAAGTTTGCATTTATATGCAAGCTGTTCATATGTTGCGAGTTTGTATAAGTCTTCAATCCAATCATAGGAGGGAGACGTATTTTTATTTTTCCAGTTCATCAGTACCAGTCTTTTTGCTGTGGTCAGGGCACGGAGAATCCACTCGTATTGTCCTTCTGTAAGGTTCCATGTGCTGGGTATATAATTCAAGAAGATACTTTGCTCTGTAAGTGTAAGATTGTTCCGTACAGTTCTGTTGATGGTTTCAGTTACCTTCTGCCAAAAGTCTTTCAATATTGGACAATGAAAAAACATGCTTTAGAGAAGCAGGGAGAATGCAACCTCGTTGATTCTGGACCTTTCAGAGGCTTTTGATGTCACTGACCTTGTTATCTTTTTGGGCCACTTAGCCAAAATGCGATGGAGGGCATCCTCTATGGCAGGGACGTCCAACTCCCAAGAGACTGCGATCTACTCACAGAATTAAAACTGGCAGTGATCTATCCCTTTTGGGGGGGGGGGTTCAGGTCAAAGTTGTTGAGCTTTTTTTTTTTTTAGGGAGGAAAGTCCCATTGTCAAATTGAGGAAAGGGGGAAAGTAACTCACCAAAAGATCGCTGAGGAAACTATCTGCCTCACAGTGAAAACTACGTCTTCCGTTCCAGCGATCATGTGAAAATGGAGGACGGAGGGAGGGGCCAGGGCCGGATGCTCTTATGCCACTGCAAAGAAAAAGGAGCCCACGGTTGACAGCAATCGACCGGAACCTCCCGGGGATCGACCAGTCGATCACGATCGACCTGTTGGACATCCCTGCTCTATGGTGATGACTTTCAGGCCTAGTTTAGAGGGCATATCTCAGAAAACATGTCTGCGGCTTGCAGCCTGTGGGATACAGCATGTAGCAAACATTCCCAGTCTTGATAGCCTCCAGATGTTTGGGGCCATCAGTGCCAACAGTGAGGACAAATGGGAGTTGTAGTTTGAGGGCGCTATTAGTGTCCATGGACCTGAGGTCCAGCATTCTGTTCCCACAGTGGTCAGTCAGATGCCTCAGGGGAGCCCAAGGCGGGACCTGAAAGAGCCTCATCTAATCCAAGAGGACACTTTGCAAATAGCTGCCAGGCCCTTCCTGGTAACACCGTTGTGCAGAATGATTTCTTCTCTGCCATAGAACTCGCTTCAATATGTCTTTGCATGCTGCGGCTTCAAGGCAGAATGGGTGTAAGCTTCCTCTGTTGAGTCTTTTACGGCCATTGTGAAAGAATGATAAGGTCAGCTCTGCTGATTCTTTCCTCTTGGCTAAACCTCAACTTCTCCTATTATATGCCTCTGCCTCTGATCTCTGCAGCATGCGGCTTCCTGGGAGCCACACACTTCCTCCTTGTTGTTCGCACTGTGACTGAGTCATCTCCCTAAACAATCATATTTGATTGCTATTTTAAGTATGTATGAAAGCATACTTTATACTTGGATCAATATTAGTTTGGTATGGAAATATAATAATAATAATAATAATAATAACAACAACAACAACAACAACAACAACAACAACAACAACAACAACAACAACCATTAAGCCACATTCACACCATACAGTGGTACCTCTACTTACGAATGTTTCTACTTACGAATGGAGCTCCGTCCGCCATCTTGGATGCGGTTTAGGTAGGATTTTTTCTACTTACGAATTTTTAGATAGGGTTGCTTCTATTTACGAATTTTTTCTCTTAATGCATTCCTATGGGATTTGACTTACAATTTTTTTCGACTTACAAATGTGCGTTCGGAACGCATTAAATTCCTAAGTAGAGGTACCACTGTACATACATTTGAAGTGCTACAATGACACTTTTTATTATTTTATTTTTATTGCTTTTATTTGTTATGCAGATACTCAAATACACAAACAGAAATTAATTCATACAGAAAAAAGAAATAATGTACAATGGCACTTTTAAAAACTGAATTTACTGACATATACAGAAAAAGAAAGAAAAATAAGAAAAAAGAGAACACAGTTTTACAAATATTAACATAACCTGCAATTATTCTGACATATACATGCAGAAAAAGAAAAAAAGAAAAAGAAAGAAAAAACTTTTTTAAAAGAAAGAAAAACAGTTCCATATACACGTCTTTGTAAGGTATACAAGCTGTCCTTATTCCTGTTAGTAGCCTCCTCTTCTATTTTACAATATCTCCTTTTACGACTTCATGATTGATCCCCTGATTTATATCTTGACTTCCTTCTACCCCTAGTAACTCGTATTTTTGGTTGTCTGTATTCCATTAGTAAGTCTGTGGAGAAACAATCTTAATTTCCTGTGGAATTTTAATCTACACTGAGCCAAGCGAAGTCCTGGAAACCACCTTTTTTCATATAATTTATAAAAACATCCCATTCTCTCCTAATTCTCTCAATTGAATTATTTCTTATTATTTCTGTGAGTTTAGCCAGTTCTTTTGTTGGCAATGTGTTGCTTTTCCAATATTTTGCAATTATGATCCTGGCGGCCACGATTGCATATTGAAAGACTCTCTTTTTTTTTTTGTCCTTTGGGACAAGTAAAAATTCCTAATAAAAATAACTCTGTTTTTTTCTGGAAAAGAGTATCTACCATAATCATTTCTTTAATTCTTCATATATCGTGTCCCATAATTTTTTTTATTCTGGGGCATGTCCACCACATGTGGAATAGATTCCCGCCCTTATGGTTACATTTATTTATTTATTTGACAATTTTGCTGGTGTCAGGTACCACCCATACATCACCTTTAGGAAATTTTCTTTAATCATATAGCATGCCGTAAATCTCTAATATCATTTTTCCAAAGGTTTTCCTGCTTGTCTAGTTCTATATTATAGCCGAAATCTTGGGCCCATTTCACCATTACATCCTTTACCTCTTCATCTTTTAGATGCCAATTTAGTAATATCTCATACATTCTTTTTATGATTTGAAAGAAGTTCTTTAACTCGATCAGATATTGTCAAATCCATTCTTTTTTTTATTATGTTCAAAACACCATTGAGTTGGTGGTACTGCAACCAGCTTATACCGATTTGTTTTAATATATCACATTTCTTCAATTTCAGTTGGTTATTTTCTTCTTCTAGTAAATCTTTATATGTCTGCTAATTGGTACCCATATTTTACCTTTTTACAGCCATGCCTCCATTGGTGATAGCGACCAAGGGGCTTTCGGCTCCAAAAGTTTTTTATTTCTTTCCCGTACTTCAAATATTGCCTTTCTGATAGTGTGGTTGCGAAATCCTTTGTGTATTTTCACTTTATCATAACCCAGATATCCATGCCATCCTACTATGTGCTACGATAACACTTTAAACAGTTGTGGCTCACCCCAAAGAATTCTGTCAAAAGTGCCACCTTGCTTAAGAACTGAAGAATACTTCAGTAACACCTATGCAACAAATGAGTTAAGGAACTGAAGTGAAACAACTGGAAATAACCCGAGCATTTCCCATCTAGTTTAGAAACCTGTAACATCTACCTGAAGCAAAATAATAAGCAGCTGAAGTTTAAAAGAAGCTGTGCCTTATTAGAAGCATGTAGCATCCATTAGATTTAGTGTAAATCAGGCATCCCAAACTGCAGCCCTCCAGATGTTTTGGCCTACAACTCCCATGATCCCTAGCTAACAGGACCAGTGGTCGGGGAATATGGGAAGTGTAGTCCAAAACATCTGGGGATCCCTGGTGTAAATAATAGGTTAACTATTTTCTGAAAGAATATTATCTCCCGAGGTATCCTTTGTTTTATCCACTTTGTTCTGTTAAATAAATCTTTCTTATTTGTTCAACTTCTGCCTAAGTCTCCCAAGTACCCAAGTTTTCCCTCACACAAAATCCATAAAGATAACCTGTGGTGGTGATTATAGAGTGTGTATGTACAGTAGTTTGGGTCCACAGCAATTGGTATAGATTCATAGCTGCCAAGTCTCCCGTATTCCCCAGGAAATCCCCGTTTTTCCAGCTGTTCCTAGCTGAAAAAACGGATTTTTTTGTTTTTCCCCGGTTTATTCTGGCGTGGCAGCCATTTTGGAACTGGGCAAAGCAGCACCAAAAGTCACTTCTGAGCATGCTCCGCCCAGTTCCAAAATGGCGGCAGCGCTACTTCCGGCCCGGTCCCTTATTTCTCCGACAGCAATTTGGCAGGTATGATAGAGTTGAGGGTTCTGCTACAGTAATTGGTGGGAGAAGTGGGATCTGCTACATGGGGCTACCCTTGAAGACTATTCAGAAAGAGCACTGGGGCAGAATGTTGCTGCCTGGCTGCTTAAGTGATGGGGGTGGGGGCTCACATTAACCCAATCATTAAATCCTTACGCTGAATGCCTGTGAACTTCTGGAAATGATTCAGGGTGGTGCATTGAATCATATACCAAAACTGCAATGACTTGGTACCTAAGTACGTACCTTCTTCAGTACTTCCCCTCTCCCATGTACAGTGGAACCTCTACTTACCACCATAATCCATTCTGGCAGCCTGTCCTTTAGGCGAAACGGGTTGCTGATAGAAGTGCCATTGTGCGCATGTGCAGATGGCGGCAGGCGCTTCTGCGCATGCACAAATAGCAGAAGCCGCTTCTGCACGTGTGTGAATCGCGGCAAACCCAGTATTTACTTCCGGGTTTGCCGCAGTCACGACTTGGATTGGGCCCAAGTCGAGGCAGTCATTAGTTGTACGGTGGTACCTCTGGTTACGAACTTAATTTGTTCTGGAGGTCCGTTCTTAACCCGAAACGGTTCTTAACCTGAGACGCACTTTTGCTAATGGCGTGACTTCCGCTCGCCTCCTCCAGGGGCAAAGTTTGCTATCAGGAGCATCTACTTCCGGGTTAGCGGAGCTCGTTACCTGAAGCAGGTGTGCAGATGAAGGCACAAGACAAGGCATTCTCAGTCGCGGCCCCTGATTTAGAGAATTCCAAGACACAATTGATTATTCCCCACATTGACCTAATTGAGACACAAGGTGTAAACCTCTTTGTTTACCCAGGCTTTTGGAATGCTGTCAACCTTTTTGCTGGCCCTGTTACCTTGTATATGTTTTGATGATGTATATTTGATAACTGTTTTGTCAGCCAATGGGAAGGATTGTCCCATTGGGAGGAATATAAGGACAAACATGCACTTGAACAAGGGATCAGTAAACAAACGTTTGGCTTGTGGGTTCCACTGCCTCACCTTCTGTCTCCAGATTGTCACCCAGCTCAGTCTGACCAGCTCCAAATTTTGACCTGTTGATGATCTCATGCTGCCGGTGCAGTAAGCTCTGACACTCTATGGGATGTCCCGTTATTTCACCTAGTAGCGAGTTGTTCTTCCTGACCTCAGCTCCTGGGCAAAAAGTTTTCTTGCTCCCACTCAAAATCCGCCTTTCAGCTTCTAATGGAAACTGCGCTGATGGTCAATGATCTACTGCTCTTTCATTCTGAGCTGCTAAGATGCCCATTGTCAGGGTTGTTGCGACTACTCTTGAGTAACGACCCTCCGCATGCTTGTCTTTCAGAAGTTTTTATTAGTGCACATTATTTACAGTGAAGTGAGCTGCTGGTGGCATGTCTTGTCAGTCCGAATCAGAATCCGGCACTGCACCCTTCCGCGATTTGGACCAACATAAGAGCCTCGGGACAGTGAATCTCCTCCCTCTTCTCCTCCTCCTCCTCTATTCCGGTGGGGGGGGGGTCTGTGGTCTGCCTTATTCCTCTCCTCCCTCTCCCTCTCTTCCTGCCTGTGGAGCAGGGGCTCTTGGATGTTGCCAGAGCCTGGGCACTCCCTTTCCGTCTCCTGACTTTCCTCATCCGCCCCTTCGCTTTCCTGACTGCTTGGAGATGGGCTGCTTCTGATGGGGGGGGGCTGTTCTCTATAAGCCCTTCCCCTTACACCCATGTTCACATTTCAGCTTCTGAGCCTTTGGTTTGCGGGAAGCGGGCGGTGACCAACTTTTCCTGTAGCCCACAGAGGGACATTTCAATCAAGAGTTTCCCCTTCTGCTAAAATGAGCTAGGCCTTGATCCTATCTGGCTCCTCCTTGAGAACACCACCGATCCAGATCACTGTGCGAAGTTGAACTTGTTCCTTTTTCTTTGTTACACTTGTTTAGGGCGAGAACTCCATATTCGTCATGACAAACATGATCATCACTCAGAATCAAACTCAAGGACTCTGTGCAGAGGTAGGCTCCCAGTAACACCAAGCTTTCAGTGTTCAGAATTCATTAGTCTTTTGTCTGAAACCATAAAGGAAATGCTGTGCAATTTCGGGAGCAGAGTTGAGGAGTTGGCCATTCAGTTTATATCCCAGGGCCAAAGAAGTGACACCATCTTTGGGGGATTAGGATTTTAACAGCTGCTGGAGCCAGCCCGTTGATAAAAGTAGGAGCAGCTACCAGCAGCACACAAGCAAACACTGCAGGGTCCTCAGTTGCCTATGCTGGTTCCAAAGCAGAACCAGGGAGAGAAGCAGAGGGGGAGAGAAAGAGGATTGAAATCCTTAGGAAATAAATTATGTAAATGTATAGCCTTTAGAAACCAGAGAAAGAGTTGCTTTTTAAACTTGGGCCTTAGGGGGTTTAATGCCCAGGGACCCAGCGGTAGTAAATGCTAAATGACTGCAGTTTTAGAAGTATGTTTGTGTTGGTTTTAGTTTTGAAATATTTTCTGAAAGTGCTTTTAATTGTATTGTATGACACCCCCAATCAGAAAGGAAGAGGACCTACATAACTCCTCTGGTCTTTTTTCTCTGCATACTTTTGTTTTAAATTGTGGCGTTTGCCAACTTGGTTGGATCAAAGTAATTTTTAGCACATTTCCTTCCTTCCTTTCTTTGAGTGAAGAGCCGTTCTTGTTAGCTCCTGCTTATTTTTTTTTCAACGAATCCAAGCATAGCGGATTAACTAGTTCAGAAACAGCTTTTTTGTTTTGATGTGCCCCCATGCAAACCATTTCATAAGTGCTAGTTTTGGAGGCCAACGGGGTGGAGGAAGAGGGCAAGGCAAGCGCTGCCTTTCTGTTTATCTGCACCATCTTCTTCCTCTCCAGTTTCCGGATAAAACCACACGGTGCCGTTCTAGCGAAAACTGCACGGAAGGATACATTGGGACACACAGCAATGGTAGGAGCTGGTGTGGTCGTCTTTGTGCCTGCTAATCATTTCGCTCACTTTTTTTTGGATAAAATCTTGACCTTGAGATCTGCAAATATATAGATAGGGCAGCATTTCTAAGTGGGAACTGTATGTTTCAGATTTCAAGGATATTGTGCAACGGTGTGATTGAGTTAATCTGTAGATTTTTGTTATGGGTTTTGGAGGGGAGGAATGCTGATTACTCATTTGGGTGCTGCCACCCCCTAATTCCCACACTTCCCTGAGGGCAAGCCATTTTCTCTCAGCCTAAAACACTGTCACCCCACTCTGCCAGAAGAGGGTGGTTCTGGCCTACCTTTCATAGGAAGATGTTAAGTCTGAAGCCTGACTTACACCTGTGGCAGCAGAAAACCCCAGAATCATAGAATCATTGAGTTGGAAGGGACCCTGGGGGTCACCTGCTTCAACCCCCTGCAATGCAGGAATCTTGGCTACAGCATCCGTGACAGATGGCCGTCTAACCTCTGCATAAAAGCTTGCAAGGATGGAGAGTCCTGAGGCCGCATAGTTGTCACTAGCATAACAGTTTGATGAGGACTCTCTTGGTATCCCTTCAGGTGTCCAGACTGGGAAGTGTGTTACATACGGAAACTCCACCCACAAAACCTGTGAGGTCTTTGCCTGGTGTCCAGTGGAGGATGATGAATATGTTCCCAAGTGAGTGTCTTGCGGGAGGGACAATAACAAGCAAGTTGCTTTAAAAAAAACCCAAACATGGCTAGGTGCTGAGATACTTCCACCAGGTCAGACGTATTTTGGAGCTAAATGGTGTTGACGGCCTTTGCTTTCCCAGGACTTAAGGGAAGCAGTGTTTATTGGTTGGTGCGGCTGTGGCCTGGTCCCAAAGGCCATTGTTTCCTTCCCCCCTCTGGCCACACTGGCATGGGCAGAAAGGCCTGTTTGAATGGGCCAATCGGGACATTGGGGGCAGACAGGCTTGCAGCGCTATAAATGGAAGGCTTTACATGAGGTCACCCTCTTTGGATATCACCCCTGCCTGACTGAATTTGGGGTGTTATGTGTGCAAAGTGTGCACTGACCTATGGGGGGGGGCAGACCACCTTTTTGAAGTGAGATTGTTGGATTGTTGCCTTGTTGCTAGCCATGATTGTCAGGCATAAAGTGAAATCACATGTTTCCACTGAGACTTTCTCTTTCTCCTCCCTGCCCCATCCCATCCCCTGGTCCTTTCTCAATCCCCTCCAGACCAGCTTTCCTACATAATGCTGCAAACTTCACCCTCCTGGTAAAGAACAACATCTGGTACCCCAAGTTCAACTTCACTAAGTGCGTATACACCCTCCCCCCCGGAATCACTAACGTCTGTGGCTGCGCTCCCTGGAGCATTAATCACAAGTTGTTGGGCTCTTCTGCGAGCAGGAAAAAGAATCTATTCCTGTATTATTTGTATCACACAATATAAAATTACGGCACTGAAGAATTTGGCAGTGCTGTGCCAAGCATGGAGGTGGCAGGGTGGGATGGGAGATGCCTGTGGGTGGCACTGGCTCTAGGTTTCCAGGTTCCCTTGGGCAAGACCCTGTCAGTGGGAGACCCAGGGTGGATTTGATTTAAATCAAACTGATTTAAATCACGATTTAAATCACGATTTAAATCACTAGTCAGTAAGGCTTGATTTAAATCATAGTTTTCTACATAAAGACTAATTCTTGCTGGTATAACTTTAAAATGCAAGTACTGTAGATGAAGATTTTTAGAATAACAACTTTTCATATTAGTTTTTTATCCCCAGTTTAATAGGTTAATCATTCATATTTGGACAACTTTACTGTTGTACTTAGGAAGGAGAAAAATAATCATTACCTTAATAATAATAATTTAAATAGATTTATTCAACTGAAACAATAACATTACAGCATATGTTATTTGCTTAAACAAACATCCATGTTTGTTAACTAATTTGGCTAAACAAAAACAAAATATATATATTTTAATAAACTTAGACTGTCAGCCCAGCCTACACATGAAAAACATAAATACTGTCTACTCCAAACAATCAGAAAAATATTGTTTCTATTCTATTCACTGAACTTCTTGAAACTTAGCACTGGAGGGCTTGTTTCTGTATTCATAGGTATGTAGAACAATAGGATTAAGGTCTTTTTCTCAACTCTGTTCATGTTATAACATTTTTGCTGTGAAGAAGAGGCATGTGATCTCTGCTGAGTCAAATTCAGTTTTGAGAACTGCAAAAGTAAACCAAGCATCTGTGATAATATCTTGTAGGCAGAGAAACTGCCCAATAATCTTACAAAAACCTCTGGAAGAGCATGACATTGTGAATGGATTAATGGAATTTATTTACCCCCAAAATTAAACATATACAACCTTATTCTACATAATTAAAAAACTAATCTTTATTTCATGATGGAATAACCTTTGGATGGTAATATATTTTCCTCAAAAAGCATTTTATTTTAAAAAATCCAATTTAAATCAAAAAAATCGATTTAAATAAAAAAAATCCATTTTTTTAAAAAAAATCATTGATTTTTATCCACCCTGGGGAGACCCTTCCTCCCATGAGCCACTTTCCTCACTGCCATTGTTTGCTGGTGCTGCATCTACTTTTATTAGGACTGCAGTAAGCGGCCTTATCTAAGTCAGGCTCACTGGTCTATCTGTCTCAGTGTTGTCTAGACTGACTAGCAATGGCTCTCTAGCCCTGCCTGGAGATGCCAGGGAACGAACCTTCGGCTTTTGGCATGCAAAGCAAGTGCTCTTCCCATGAGCCACTGCCCTTCTCCTAGCACTGGCATATTGTGGAAATGCAGCAGCAGCTTTCAGCCAGGATTAAGTTTGCAGAATGAATAGAGATGGCTATGCTCATTCTCTCATGTCAAAAGCTTGCCATACCCTCCCCCCTTTTTCCTAGACAACAACACCTTTATGTGGAGCAGGCTGGGCCACTGGCAGAGGAAGGGGTGTGTGGTAGGTGGGGTCCGCCCCAGGTGTCATCCCTGAGGGGGGTGACATCGGCGTGCCGCTCCCCTGGGACGTTTGCCCTGCCTCTGGGTGCCAGAGCAACTATCTCTGCCTCAGGACAGGGCATGTGTTCCTAGTTCAGTATACAGGAAATTTCACCCTTTGGGCGGAAGGGCGTGATATAAATTTAATAGATAAATCACCCAGATGACCTTAACTCTGGAATCTCTCCCTTCTTCCCCACCCAGGCGAAACATCCTCCCCAACATAAGTAAATCATACCTCAAGAACTGCAAATACAATTCCAAAACGGACCCCTTTTGCCCCATTTTCCGCCTCCGTGATGTGGTTGAATCTGCTGGTCAGGATTTCCAAGAGATGGCTGTTGAGGTTGGTTAGAATCTGCGGTGGGAAAATACGACAGGAAGGGAAGAGTGATAATCCAATCTGGAGCCGAGTGCAAGAGTTGAGAATTAGAAAATACTTAGACAGTAGATTTATCTTCCTTTAAAGATAGGATAAATTTTCTATATGCACATAGCATGTACTGTTAACTTATGTGTCGAGTGCAGCACCTTGGGCCGTGAGACATAGGCGTTCCTCCCACTGGCCCCTGGGGCTCCGGCCAGGCCAGGCCACAGACCCCCTCCCCTGCCTAGGCTTCACTTGCTCTCAGCTCTACTCCACAGGCTCTTCCAGTGCTTCCACATGTCCTTGTACCACGATAATAGCCTGGGTGATAAGTAAACTTACCATGGAGTGCAGTCTGCTATGCAAAGGCTGTTAGTTGTGACACCAGGTCCAGCACCGAGGGCCTTCTGGCGGTTCCCTCGTTGCGAGAAGCCACGTTGCAGGGAACTAGGCAGAGGGCCTTCTCGGTGGTGGCGCCTGCCCTGTGGAACGCCCTCCCATCAGATGTCAAAAAGGAAAACAACTACCAGACTTTTAGAAGACATCTGAAGGCAGCCCTGTTCAGGGAGGCTTTTAATGTTTAATAGATTATTGTGTTTTATTCTTCTGTTGGAAGCCGCCCAGAGTGGCTGGGGAGACCCGGCCAGATGGGCGGGGTATAAATAATAATAATAATTATAATTATAATTATAATTTGGGAGCCTCCAGTGCAGGAGAACATTTGCTTTATGCCTCGCTTGTGGGCTGCCAAGAAGTCCCTTGACCCAGGATCTCTTCAGGTAGTGGGGGGCACCTGGAGAGAAGGGCCCAAAGGATGCCCTCGGTGTACAAGTGCTGGCTGGTCCTTAAGGCTGCCTGCCGTGTGGTTGGTGATCCTTCAGGCTGCCTCCAGCGAGAGCTGCTCCTGTGTGCAGACTGCTTGGCCAGGAAGGGGGCCTCTCTGTGGCAGCTTTTCCTGTCAGAAGCCCCTGTGTGTTCTGTGCCTCAGGATGGGGTTTGGGCCGCACCCTTCCTTGTGGCAGTGTGGGGTCAGCCTGCGTGATGGGTGGGTGGGGGGTTTGATCCCCAATGAGAGTGGGAAGCCTGTGGGCCAGCAGCCCCACTTCTGAGCAAGCCCCACGAGGTGGCAGCTGCACTTCCGAGAGGCTTCGTGTCCTGTTTAATGTTTGTTTCCAACCTCTTCCCCCCTCCTCTTGAGTATCCAACATATTTGAACAAGGGCAGCTGGGCAACAGTTTGTACAAATGGTGCTCTTTGGCAGAAGCACATTATAAGGAATGTGATTAATGGAGCAAATATTTAACTTTCCTTGTTTGGGCTTGCAATCTTTTCAGGATCAAGGCCTCTTTTAAACAATGAGCTTTGCTTCTAGTCACATTTGCCAGTTGCATTTCCAAAAAGGCTCTTTTTGCTATCTCCTCAACTTGGTTCAGCCGTGCAAAGTGCAAACGTAAAAGTGTCCAGTTCAGATCTGCACTTGCTGAGGTTGGATTTATGCAAGCTGTGCTGTTCTTTAAGGCCTCAGTCTTCCAATCTGTAATATTGGGATACTAGTACTGACCAAACTTACAGGGGTAGTGGAATAATCATTGTGAGAACACATTAATGTGCTTTGAACATTTGAAACAAGCTGTAGAAAAACCTTTAAAATTATGTCAGTCTGCAGGTACCCCCTTCCATTTAGATTTCGTCAGTGTTTTAAAAACGTAAAACTTTGCTGCTAGACTCAAGCCTTATAGCTGCACACAGAACACTCAGGCAAACTGGCGGATGGGAACAAATGACAGCAGCTTTATTCTATTTTGAGATTGTGCATTGAGATTATATTGTTCATAAACCACATGGGAAGGATTTGTATCCTGAAAAGTGGGGTGTAAATAATTGTAATAAATAACTGCATTTTATGGTGCAATGTGTTTTGGCATCAATGAGACCTAGAAACTTGTCCCTCACTCTTTTTTCTGTACCAAAATTGACTTGGGTAATGGCGGATGTAGTGTACACTAGACTCTGTAGAAAATTTTGTGCATGGTCTGCTGTAAAAGACTATTGCATCTGTGACCAGGGCCGGTGCTAGGGTTTTTTGCGCCCTAGGCGAGATCACCTTCTGGTGCCCCCCCCCAAATAATGTGATTCTCTGCCATGGCAATAGGTATGCTCTCAAGAGACCCAACCTGCTGCTGCTGCTCTGCCAGGGAGTGTTTGGGAGGACTGCTCCCCCTGAAGCCCACTTCCACCTGGGGCTTGGGGCGGGTCCCCCACTCCACCACAGCTTTTAAGGCTCCTGGGAGGCCTGGAACATTACTGCTGCTGTGAGTACTGGAAGGACGGCTCCCCCTGAAGCCCACTTCCACCTTGGGCTTGGGGCGGGTCCCCCACTCCACCACAGCTTTTAAGGCTCCTGGGAGGCCTGGAACATTGCTGCTGATGCTGCTCTGCCAGGGAGTGGTTGGGAGGACTGCTCCCCCTGAAGCACACTTCCACCTGGGGCTTGTAATTCTGATGTGTTTGTAACTTTTATTGTTTTTGGTTTTTGTTGTTTATCGTTTAGTTTGTTAGTTTGTTTTCTGTATTGGTTTTAAATTCGATTTTAAGGGGAGGGGTTAATTTTAGTTTGTAATTTTCTGTCTTTGTTTGTATTGTTTTATTGTATTAGTTTGTTTTCTGTATTGGTTTTAAATTTGATTTTAAGGGGAGGGGTCAATTTTAGTTTGTAATTTTCGGTCTTTGTGTTGTTTTACTGTATTTTTTGATTTACATAGGTTTTAGGGAGGGCTTTTTAGTTGGGTGTGGGAATCTGTTAAATTTTAGTGTATTTGTAATTTTTATTGTTTTTGGTTTTATTGTGTTTTTTGTGTTTTTCTTTTGTTCTGTTCTTGCTGTTTTTTACAGAGGTTTTATTTTGTTTTTAAGGGGAGGGGTCAGGGCTGCCCGGGAGGGGGTCCCAGCAAGCAAAATGGCTGGGGCAGATTCCACAGGGGGTGATGCACTGGGACAACCGATCTCAGTGGTCACGGGTAGGAGGAGGAGTTACGCTAAGACCAGACCATGTCATTACCGAGGAGGCAGACTTAGTCGTTGTCTGAGGACTATCCCTGCCTCCGGGTCTGGTCCTGACCGGACGGATATTGGAATCAGCAAGGGATACCCACATGACCTGAAGGTGCTGCTGTGCAATGCCAGGTCGATGATGAATAAGACCACTGCCATTCACGACCTGATTGTGGATGGAGGATTTGACCTGGCATGTGTGACAGAGACCTGGTTGGATGAAGCCGATAGGCCCGTTCTTGGCGCTGCTTGCCCACCAGGTTTCTCTTATGCACAGCAACCCAGGCCATCTGGGCGGGGAGGGGGGGTTGCAGTGATTTTTAGGAAGTCATTAGTTTGCACCAGGCGTCCTATTGGTAAGACTGAGTTTTCTGAGTGCATGTTCTGGAAGTTGGGCAATAGGGGCAGTACAGGATTCCTTTTGGTGTACCAACCTCCCCGCTGCACCAAGGATTCCCTGCCCGAGCTGCTTCAGGTCGTGTCGGATGTGCTCCTGGAGACACCTAGCTTGGTTGTCTTAGGGGATTTTAACATCCATGCCGAGACGACCTTACAAGGTGCCGCTCGGGACTTCGTGGAAAGCATGGCCACCATGGGGCTGTCCCTGAATAAGTCTGGCCCAACTCATAGCCGCGGACATGCCTTGGACTTGGTGTTTACCTCTATGGATGTTGGTGATCTGACATTAAGTAAAAGCGAAACAAAAGAAGTGCCATGGTCAGATCACTTTCTGGTGCAACTGGACTTCTCCACAACCCTTCCCCTCTGCAGGGAGGTGGGACCGATTCGGATGGTCCGCCCCCACTACTTAATGGATCCAATTGGCTTCCAGAGAGTGGTAGGGGATGTTTTATCCCATGTCGATGGCCTTTCAGCTGATTCCCTGGTGGCCCGCTGGAATGCGGAGTTAACCAGCGCTATTGACTGTCTGGCTCCGAAGCGCCCTCTCAGATTGCATGGAGCCCGGACAGCCCCGTGGTTTTCCCCGGCGCTGAGGGCGATGAAACAGTCATTGAGACGGCTAGAGCGCCGGTGGCGGAAAACTCATTTTGAATCAGACCGGACACGGGCTAGAGCTCAACTTCGAGCCTACCAAGTGGCAATGGCGACGGCGAAGAGGACCTTCTTCACCGTCTCCATCGCATCTGCAGAAAACAGCAGCAGGAGACTCTTCCAGGTGGTTCGCAATTTAGCGGAACCACCTGCTCCATCCGGGCCCAGTACGGGCCACATGATCTCCTGCAATGATTTTGCAAAGTTTTTTGCAGATAAAGTCGCTCAGATTCGGGAAGAGGTAGACTCCACCGTGGGAGCAGGGCCGGGGCAGGGGAGTGCTAGAGTCCTGTCTAGTCAAGTTTTGTGGGATCAATTTCAATCTGTTACCTCCGAGGATGTGGACAGGCTGCTTCGACGAGTGAAACCAACCACCTGTCTCCTTGATCCTTGCCCATCCTGGCTTATAAAAGCTAGCCGGGAAGGGCTGGGCGATGGGCTTCGCGGGTTGGTAAATGCTTCTCTCCGTGAGGGAGCCTTCCCAGACCCGCTGAAAGAGGCGGTTATTAAACCGCTTCTTAAAAAACCATCTTTAGATCCGGCCAATATGGCCAACTATCGCCCAGTCTCAAATCTTCCATTCTTGGGCAAGGTGATTGAGCGAGTGGTTGCTGAACAACTTCAGGCACGCCTGGAAGAAGCGGACCATTTGGATCCCTTCCAGTCAGGATTCAGGCCTCATCATGGGACTGAAACTGCCTTGGTCGCACTGGTCGATGATCTCCGGCGGGCTAGGGACAAAGGTAAGAGCTGTTTCCTTGTTCTGCTGGATCTCTCAGCGGCTTTTGACACCATCGACCATAACATCCTTCTGGACCGTCTAGAGGGCTTGGGAGCTGGGGGCACTGTCATGCAGTGGTTCCGCTCCTTCCTCCTGGGCCGTGTTCAGAAAGTGGTGGTGGGGGATGAGTGTTCAGACCCCTGGGCTCTCACTTGTGGGGTGCCTCAGGGTTCTGTCCTCTCCCCCATGCTTTTTAACATCTATATGCAGCCGCTGGGAGAGATCATCAGGGGGTTTGGGCTGGGTGTCCATCAGTATGCTGATGATACCCAGCTCTACCTCTCTTTTAAATCAGAACCAGTGAAGGCGGTGAAGGTCCTGTGTGAGTGCTTGGAGGCGGTTGGAGGATGGATGGCGGCTAACAGATTGAGATTGAATCCTGACAAGACAGAAGTACTGTTTGTGGGGGACAGGAGGCGGGCGGGTGTGGAGGACTCCCTGGTCCTGAATGGGGTAACTGTGCCCCTGAAAGACCAGGTGCGCAGCCTGGGAGTCATCTTAGACTCACAGCTGTCCATGGAGGCACAGGTCAACTCCGTGTCCAGGGCAGCTGTTTATCAGCTCCATCTGGTACGCAGGCTGAGTCCCTACCTGCCCACTGACTGTCTCTCCAGAGTGGTGCATGCTCTAGTTATCTCTCGCTTGGACTACTGCAATGCGCTCTACGTGGGGCTACCTTTGAAGGTGACCCGGAAACTACAACTAATCCAGAATGCGGCAGCTAGACTGGTGACTGGGAGCGGCCGCCGAGACCACATAACACCGGTCCTGAAAGACCTACATTGGCTCCCAGTACGTTTCCGAGCACAATTCAAAGTGTTGGTGTTGACCTTTAAAGCCCTAAACGGCCTCGGTCCGGTATACCTGAAGGAGCGTCTCCACCTCCATCGTTCTGCCCGGACACTGAGGTCCAGCTCCGAGGGCCTTCTGGCGGTTCCCTCACTACGAGAAGCCAAGTTACAGGGAACCAGGCAGAGGGCCTTCTCGGTAGTGGCACCCACCCTGTGGAATGCCCTCCCACTAGAGGTCAAAGAGAACAACAATTACCAGACCTTTAGAAGGCATCTCAAGGCAGCCCTGTTTAGGGAAGCTTTTAATGTTTAATGGATTTCTGTATTTTAATGTTTGATGGATTTCTGTATTTTAGAATTTCTGTTTTGTTGGAAGCCGCCCAGAGTGGCTGGGGGAACCCGGCCAGATGGGCGGGGTATAAATAATAAATTATTATTATTATTATTATTCAGCAAAGTAGCCTGTCAGTTTTGTTGAGTGTACATGCTGTCAATTACCAGGGTCCGGGGCGGGGTGTGGCGGTGACCTCTGCCATGCTACCTAATAAACTGCAAATATGATACTCACAGGTACATGATCCACTGAGAACCATTCATCCTATTATTTAATGTAAACTGCTTAGCTGCTTGTTTATAGGAACAAGGGAGTTGCCTTATACTAAGTCCATTGGTCAATCTTGTTTAGTATTGTCTACACCAGTGTTTCCCAACTTTGTGCCTCCAGATGTTTTGTGACTACAATTCCCATCATTCCTGACCACTGGTCTTGCTAGCTAGGGATGATGGGAGTTGTAGTCACAAAACATCTGGAGGCACAAGGTTGGGAAACACTGGTCTACACTGACTGGCAGCAGCTTTCCAGAGTTTCTGGCTGTACCTGGACATGCCTGCAACTGAACATGGGGTGCAATGCAAGGCAGGTGATCTATACTGAGCTACAGCCCAGAAAGCATAAACAAGGAACCAGAGGAGCAATTACAGTAAGAAAGGACAGCAACAGTTTGCTATAATTTGGCAAGCTTTGGCTACCTAAACCAGCTCAAGAGAGTGGCTTGCAAAAGGCACCTTTTGTTTATTTGAAACCAAAGAATGTCATGGATTTGCAAGATGCTCATCAATGGCTCCTTCTCATCCTGGAGAGTAGTGACTAGTGGGGTGCCACGGGGGGGGGGGGATGAATTATGTCACATATGAAGGCTGTTTGAATTTAAATTGAATGCACCCGTTTTGGTTTCTACAGGGTGGAGTGATGGGGCTGCAGATCAGCTGGAACTGTGATTTGGACAAGGCTGCCTCTCATTGTTTGCCAAAGTACACCTTCCGTCGTATAGACAACAAGGATTCTGACCACAACGTGTCTCCAGGATACAATTTCAGGTAGGATGATTTGGGGTAACCAGGCCTGGGAACCCACCATGGTATAGCCTCTACCCAAGTCACTCTTTTGGTGCAGGGTCTGGTGTCTGGCGCAGGTGAAGAGTGTGTTTGTTTAGGTGTGGTGATTTGTTGGAAGAGTTGGCTTACGCTGTTGGTTTTTAATTGTACTGGTTTTACTGCGATGCGTGTGAGCACTTTCACTTGATGCACAGCACCAGTGGAGACCAGTGACCCACACGAATTAGTGTGTGCTGGAGTTCTGGAGCAGACACACCACGATTTCTAATTGGGTAATGGGATCCCTGAAGATTTGCAGTTGTTTTCATCCATCTGTCTCGAGAGGCAATGGAGTGTGCCTTGAGGGGTGAAGTCAAACCACTGTGTTAGCAGCACTTACATGACCTCCCTGGGCTGGGGCACAAGCCTGGGCAGTGTCTATGGAGGTCCTGGGCTGTCCAGAGGACAAGACCCACCTCTCCTTTTTCTTTTCCCAGATTTGCTAAATATTACAAGAATGCTGCTGGCAGAGACTCCCGGACGCTCATCAAGGCCTATGGAATCCGCTTTGATATCATGGTGTTTGGCAAGGTAGCCACCTGCTTTTCCAAAGGCCATAAGGAGGCCAGCTGCCTCTGAGAGTTTGTCCTGCCTGCGGCTGGGGCGACCCTCAGATGGCACAAGGCCTGCATGGCACCCCTCTGCTTTGTTCCCTTAAGAGGGGGGAAAGAGGACCCAAATCTCATTTAACAGACAGCCCCATATTTGAGCCCTGGCATTTCCAGCAAGAGAACCCAAGATCTTTTACCTGCTACCAGTCAGAATAATTTGGCTGTCCTCAGCTTTTTGGGACCCAGCTTTTAAATACATTCTGTGACGTGTGACCTGACCACATTTCTAGTTGTTGGTTTAAGTATGTCCACCTGCCTCCTCCACTCAATTTCTTTTTCTTTCATAGAAACTGAATTTTTGTGTGTGTCCAATGTGTGTCAGGAAGTGTGTCTTCCTGAGTTCTGGAATGTTCCATTTCACCAGTTAGTGCTGGAGGTTTCACCACCACAGACCATAGCTGCCAAGTCTCCCGTATTCCCCGGGCAACCCCTGTTTTTCCAGCTGCCCCGGATTTTTTTGTCTTTTCCCGGTTTATTCTGGCGCAGCGGCCATTTTGGAACAGGGCAGAGCAGCATCAAAAGTCGCTTCTGAGCATGCTCCGCCCAGTTCCAAAAGGGCAGCAGCGCTCCTTCTGGTCTGCTACTTCCGGTCCAGTCCCCAACCTGGTGCCCTTTCTAGATGATGTTGGACTACAACTCCTGTTGTTCCTGACCAGTGCCCATGCTGGCTGGGGCTGATGGGAATCGGAGTCCAACAACACCTGTTGGTGGAAAGCTGCCATAAATGAATAGAAGAGCTATCGGAAAAAGTACTTGTGAATAACTTTTGTATATCTGTGTGTGTTTTAGGCAGGAAAATTTGATATCATTCCTACGATGATTAACATTGGATCTGGGTTAGCCCTGTTTGGTGTGGTAAGCCCTTTACTCTCCCTCCCCATTGTCTTCCTTTTAATAAGGTGCTAGAAGAAATGTCAACATTTGAAAATAAGTAAAATCGCTTCTTTGCCTTTGAATCTCAACTAGGCGACAGTCCTCTGTGACATCATTGTCCTGTATTTCATGAAGAAAAAATATTATTATAGAGAGAAGAAATACAAATATGTTGAAGACTATGACTTGGTAAGTTTGCTTTGTTTTAGGATTTGCTCCCCTAGCTTTCTCTCTTTGTATCTGTTTCTTCTTCCTTCCATCTCTCTCTCTCTTCTGTTTCTGTCCCTCTCAGCCTCCCTCTTCTCCGTCTGTCTGTCTGTCTGCCTGTCTGTCTGTCTGTCTTTTTGGTTCTTTTCTCTGTGTTATGTTCCTCCAGAATGAAAAGAATATGGATGTGGAACATCCATTCTTTCTCCCCCTAGAAGAATCATAGAATCATAGAGTTGGAAGAGACCACAAGGGCCATCCAGTCCAACCCCCTGCCAAGCAGGAAACACCATCAAAGCATTCCTGACAGATGGCTGTCAAGCCTCCGCTTAAAGACCTCCAAAGGAGGAGACTCCACCAACTATAGTTTTCCAGGGAGTGTAAGGATTGCTAACAATTCTTGGTGCCACCATATAACTAGGATTTCCTTCCAGTAGCACCTTAGAGACCAAGTTAGTTTGTCATAGAATCATAGAATCATAGAATCATAGAGTTGGAAGAGACCACAAGGGCCATCCAGTCCAACCCCCTGCCAAGCAGGAAACACCATCAAAGCATTCCTGACAGATGGCTGTCAAGCCTCTGCTTAAAGACCTCCAAAGAAGGAGACTCCACCACACTCCTTGGCAGCAAATTCCACTGCCGAACAGCTCTTACTGTCAGGAAGTTCTTCCTAATGTTTAGGTGGAATTTTCTTTCTTGTAGTTTGAATCCGTTGCTCCGTGTCCGCTTCTCTGGAGCAGCAGAAAACAACCTTTCTCCCTCCTTTATATGACATCCTTTTATATATTTGAACATGGTTATCATATCACCCCTTAACCTTCTCTTCTCCAGGCTAAACATACCCAGCTCCCTAAGCCGTTCCTCATAAGGCATCGTTTCCAGGCCTTTGACCATTTTGGTTGCCCTCTTCTGGACACGTTCCAGCTTATCAGTATCCTTCTTGAACTGTGGTGCCCAGAACTGGACACAATACTCCAGGTGAGGTCTGACCAGAGCAGAATACAGTGGTACTATTACTTCCCTTGATCTAGATGCTATACTCCTATTGATGCAGCCCAGAATTGCATTGGCTTTTTTAGCTGCTGCATCACACTGCTGACTCATGTCAAGTTTGTGGTCAACCAAAACTCCTAGATCCTTTTCACATGTACTGCTCTCAAGCCAGGTGTCTCCCATCCTGTATCTGTGCCTTTCATTTTTTTTGCCCAAGTGTAGCACTTTACATTTCTCCTTGTTAAAATTCATCTTGTTTGCTTTGGCCCAGTTGTCTAATCTGTTAAGGTCATTCTGAAGTGTGATCCTGTCCTCTGGGGTGTTAGCCACCCCTCCCAACTTGGTGTCATCTGCAAACTTGCTCAGGATTCCCTCAAGCCCATCATCCAAGTCATTGATAAAGATGTTGAACAAGACTGGGCCCAAGACAGAACCCTGTGGCACCCCACTAGTCACTACTCTCCAGGATGAGGAGGAGCCATTGATGAGCACCCTTTGGGTTCGGTCAGTAATCCAGCTACAAATCCACTGAATGGTAGCATTGTCTAGCCCACATTTTACCAGCTTCTTTACAAGAATATCATGGGGCACCTTGTCAAAGGCCTTGCTGAAATCAAGATAGGCTACATCCACAGCGTTCCCTTCATCTACCAGGCTTGTAATTCTGTCAAAAAATGAGATCAGATTAGTCTGACATGACTTATTTTTCAGGAACCCATGCTGACTTTTAGTGATCACAGAGTTTCTTTCTAGGTGCTCACAGACTGTTTGCTTAATGATCTGCTCTAGAATCTTTCCTGGTATTGATGTCAGGCTGACTGGGCGGTAATTGTTTGGGTCCTCTCTTTTCCCCTTTTTGAAAATAGGGACAACATTTGCCCTCCTCCAGTCTGCTGGAACTTCGCCTGTTCTCCAGGAATTTTCAAAGATTATTGCCAGTGGTTCTGAAATCACCTCTGCCAGTTCTTTTAATACTCTTGGATGTAGTTCATCTGGCCCTGGAGACTTGAATACATCTAAACTAGCCAAGTATTCTTGTACTACCTCCTTACTTATTCTGGGCTGTGTTTCCCCTGCTGAATCATCTGCTCCATATTCTTCAGGTCGGGCGTTGTTTTCTTTCTTGGAGAAGACTGAGGCAAAGAAGGCATTGAGGAGTTCTGCCCTTTCTCTGTCCCCTGTTTGCATTTCACCATCTTCTCCTCTGAGTGACCCCACTGTTTCCTTGTTTTTCCTTTTGCTACGGACATACCCATAAAAGCCCTTTTTGTTGCTTTTAACCTCTCTGGCGAGCCTGAGTTCATTCTGTGCTTTAGCTTTTCTGACTTTGTCTCTACACGTGCTGGCTATATGTTTGAATTCCTCTCTGGAGATTTCCCCCCTTTTCCATTTTTTGTACATATCCCTTTTAAATCTTAACTCAGTCAAAAGTTCTTTAGATAGCCAGCCTGGCTTCTTTAGGCACCTTCCATGTTTCCGTCTCATTGGTATTGCCTGAAGTTGTGCTTTTAATATCTCCCTTTTAACAAACTCCCAACCATCATGAACTCCCTTCCCTTTTAGTATTACTGTCCATGGGATTTCACCCAGCGTTTCCCTAAGTTTTCTGAAGTCGGCTTTCTTAAAGTCTAGAATTTGGACCTTAGTATGCTTGGTTGCTCCTTTCCGCTGGATAATAAACTCCAGAAGAGCATGGTCACTCCCACCTAATGATCCTGCCACTTCTACCCCACTAACCAAGTCATCACTATTGGTTAGGACCAGATCTAAAATGGCTGATCCTCTTGTTGCTTCTCCCACTTTCTGGACAATGAAGTTGTCTGCAAGGCCAGTGAGGAATCTGTTCGACCTTATGCTCTTGGCTGAGTTTGACATCCAACAAATATCAGGATAGTTGAAATCCCCCATTACTACTATCTCACTTCCTTTGGAATGCTTGGCCATCTGTTCCAGGAAGGCATCATCTGTGTCCTCAGTTTGGCTTGGGGATCTATAGTAAACTCCCACAATGAGATCACTGTTGTTTTTCTCTCCCTTAATTTTGACCCAGATACTCTCAATTTGGCTTTGAAGTTTTAAATCCTGGATCTCTTCACAGGTATACATATCCCTAACATATAAAGCTACTCCTCCTCCTTTCCTGTTTGGTCTATTTCTCTTAAATAGATTGTATCCCTCTATTACTACATTCCAGTCATGAGACTCATCCCACCAGGTTTCAGTGATGCCTATTATGTCATATTTAGTTTGCTGTACCAAGAGCTCAAGTTCATCTTGTTTATTTCCCATGCTCTGTGCATTAGTATACAGACATTGAAGACCGTTGATCATTCCCCCATGTCTCTTATTTAAGGATATTTTCGTCCCACCACTAGGTCTGCATGCTGCTTGCTCCATTTGGTCCTTGACATTTGGATGATCATCTTCAGCATTTGATAGACTCCTACCTTCAGGACCACTGTCTCCCTCCCCCACATAAGTCAGTTTAAAGCCCTCCTGATGAGGTTTTTGAGTTTTGTGGCAAAAACATTCCTCCCAACTTTTGTGAGGTGCAGTCCATCACTTGCCAGAAGTCCATCATCAAGAAACTGCAGACCGTGATCTAGGAATCCAAACCGTTCTTGTTTGCACCATTTGCGAAGCCAGTTGTTCACTTCCCCTATTTTTCCCTCTCTCCCTGGGCCATGTCGTTCAACTGGGAGGACAGAAGAGATGACAATTTGTGCATCTAATTGCTTCAACTTCCTGCCCAGAGCCTCATAATCATTTTTGATCTTCTGTAAGCTATGGCTTGCAGTGTCATTGGTTCCCACATGCACCAAAAGGAAGGGGTATTTGTCGGTGGGTTTTATTATTCCTTGCAGCCGTTCTGTTACATCTTTGATCTTGGCCCCAGGTAGACAGCACACCTCTCGAGACATCTTGTCAGGCCCACAGATCACTGCTTCTGTACCCCTCAGTAGGGAATCCCCAATCACCACTACACGCCTCTTCAGAGGCTTGGTTGGGATTCTTCTATGTGCTGTCCCTTCCAAGGTTACCTGCATATTTCCAGAGGACTGACTTGGTTGCTCGTCTTCATATTCCTCATCAACTGTGATGAGGGAGAGATCCTCAGGTGGAGTCTGTTCCTCGTCTTCCATGAGCACTTCAAAACGGTTGTTTAATTCTAAGCACTCAGAGCGATCCCTGGGCCTTCTACTTCTATGAGTCACGTTCCTCCATACATCTGGCTGCTGTGTTGGGGAACTGACCTCCTCCTCAGGGAGATCCCCTGTCTCCTCCTTGGTGCAGACAGTGTGCTCTGCTGCATCCAAGAAAAGCTCCAGCTCTTTAATTCTCTGGAGCGTAGATACACGCCCCTGAAGCTGCTGCACCTTCTCTTCCAGAAGGGCAACCTTGTTTTCTAGTAGGGCAACCAACTTGCAATTGTTGCAAGTGTAGCTACCCACATCCTTTGGCAAGAAAACAAACATTGCACAGGAATTGCAGGTGACAATGGTTGTTCCCTCCACCTCCATCTTGAAAACCTTGAGGTCAAGGGGGAAAGAGGAAGAGGCCTAGGTCCCCCCTAACAAACGTATGAGACTTGCTGCCCTAGGTCAAAAAGATGGGTAAAACTGCGCGCGCCGATAGGCGCGCGCCGCTGCACTCCAAGCTCTGACTAGCTCCGCCCACAGCTAATCACCTGAACTTCCTGACTCACACTTCTAGGTGAAAGGTCACAGCCAGAAACAAACAAGGTCACAGCCAGAAACAAACACCCACACAAGCCTGGACAGTCACCCAAATCCAAGAGGCAGCAGCCCT
Source organism: Zootoca vivipara (assembly GCF_965207765.1). Lineage (NCBI taxonomy): Eukaryota > Metazoa > Chordata > Lepidosauria > Squamata > Lacertidae > Zootoca > Zootoca vivipara. The sequence goes on from NC_142599.1 coordinate 4,885,621, forward strand.
AGAAAACCAGCACAAGCACACAAACAAGTAAGAAAACAAATAAGCACACAAACTTACTCACACACAGCCCCAAAAGACAAAACCACAAAACCTACAGAGTGTCTCCCAAGCTCAGCTCACCTTCTGCTCCTTCCTCAGTCACTGCACTCCAAGCTCTGACTAGCTCCGCCCACAGCTAATCACCTGAACTTCCTGACTCACACTTCTAGGTGAAAGGTCACAGCCAGAAACAAACAAGGTCACAGCCAGAAACAAACACCCACACAAGCCTGGACAGTCACCCAAATCCAAGAGGCAGCAGCCCTTCTGCTCCTTCCTCAGTCACTGCACTCCAAGCTCTCAACTAAGTTTGTCATAGGTATGAGCTTTCGTGTGCATGCACACATCTTCGGATACACGAAAGCTCATACCTATGACAAACTTAGTTGGTCTCTAAGGTGCTACTGGAAGGATTTTTTATCTTTATTTTGACCGCGTCACACCAACACGGCTACCTACCTGTAACTAGGATTTCCTGTGAGAGACACTGAGAATTTTAAAAACCATTTATAGTACCAAATTCCCACCTTGGTTTGTGGAAGTTAGTCACTCGCTTTTCCTTTATAGCTGAGGAACCTGTTGCCCTCCAGATGCTCCCGTCATCCTTTTGATCAATGTGGCTCCTACAAATATATGTCCTCCTAATACATTAGGCTAGAGCTATCTAGCTTCTCATGGGGAATGAAGATTTACCATAAAGAAGATAGACTTGTGGCGGGTTTTCTTAAGTTAAAAAAGGGCTTGATTTCAGCTGCTTGCATTTTATAAGGCATAGTGAAGATACATTGCTAGATTACAGCAAATTGTTTTTAGAGACGGACATACAAAGACCCTGCTGGATCAGGCCAATGGTCCATCAAGTCCAGCATGTGGTTTTCCCAGTGGCCAACCAGATGCCTCTGGGAAGCCCAAAATCAGTACCTGAGCACAATAGCGCACCTTGATCAGTTTGGAGCACAGTAGGGGGAAGAGGGCTTGGTTCATTGCCTTCTTGGCAACCTTTTGCCAGCTTATTAGAAAAGTTTGGTTGGGCTTTTTGAAAGTGTGTTGCTTTGCCTTAGTGAGTGCAGCTCCTGTACAACTTAGTATGGGTCATTCCTGCATTGCAGGGGGTTGGACTAGATGACCCTTAGTATCCCTTCCCACTCTACAATTCTATGATTCAACGAACCTTACAAGCTACGGTAGTTTGCGTAAAAAAAATTCCCTTGGGGCGGTGTTAGCCAGAATGCGAGCCTGAGAATCTGTCTTGTGTATTGTTGTTTTTGCACTGACTTCCCCTTCTCCTTTCACAGGAAGGCAATTCATCCTATGGCTCCCAGGCAGAAACTCAGGAAGGCTGTCGCATCCGATGACCAACCCCAAAGTGCTGGTGTCAACCGGAGTCCAATGAATTTCACGCAAGCACAGGCTGTGAAGGGGGACAGAAACCCACATAAATTATTTCCCTATCTTCTGTTCAGTCTCGCTTCCAATATGGATGCCCTGATAAAGGGAATGTAAAGATTGTGATATTTTGCAAATAATGATGACCACTTTCTGTGAAAGTTCTTTTTTTGTTTGCTTGGGTGGGGGAAGATATTTCGGGGACCTGCAAAGCCCTGGATAGTATGAGGTAATTTTGAGGGCCTCCTAAAGTTGTGGCAATGGAAAAAGCCTGGTTTCCCCAAGTTGCTTCCCCCAAGTTGCTTCTGGGTAGGATTCCTTCCCTTTCTGCCCCCTTCCGCCCTGGTTCCTCTTCATTTCATCCCCCCATCTTTGCTGGATTTAAACAAGCTAGTTCAGGCATCCCCAAACTGCGGCCCTCCAGATGTTTTGGCCTACAACTCCCATGATCCCTAGCTAAGAGAACCAGTGGTCAGGGATTATGGGAATTGTAGTCCAAAACATCTGGAGGGCTGAAGTTTGGGGATGCCTGAGCTAGTTCTTCTGCTGCTTTCCTTGCACAGATCCCAGGTCCTATTCTTAGCGGGCGATAGAATCCCCAGCATTCAATGGGGCAAGGAAGGCGCTCTGACCTGTGAACTAGATGCCATACTGCCAGTCCTTTCCCTTTGCACTTTCTTTAATTTTTGTCCTTTAGAATTCATTTCCAAACTGAAGGAATGGCTATAGGTCAAAAAGAAGTAAATCTGTACGTCCTTGCACTTCCCCCCTGTCTTGATTACATGGGAGCAAAAAGAAAAAATGATTAATGTGAATGGGGGGGATTTTAGGGGAGAAATCTATTTTGTGGAGAAAATAAAGCTATTGGAAACTTTCATCTTCTTGTGCCTCCTTCCTGGCATGGGTAGCCTGGAACGCAGAGCTGCAACTGAATATTCACACAATCTTAATTTTGTGCAAAGTAAATGCCAGCATAATAGATTGGAGACTGTGTGCAGTGGAATCAAGCTGCAATCTTCTGTGTTTCAAAAACTGTTATTTCAGAACTTGTTTATCTGCATTTAGGGGGAAAAGTCAGACCTCTGCAGAAAGGGGAGATACAAATGCTGCAATCTGCACAAATAAGGCAAAATGTATTTATTTAAAAATACTTACATCCTGCCTTTACAATCCTGTGCTGGCTAGAAGTGGTGGGAGTCCAAATATCTGGAGGGCACCAGGCTGGGAAGGCGCTTCCATTATATTGTGGCCCTGATGTAGGACAGGTGAGGGATCGCCAAGGCATCTTGTGGACCTTTCTGGGATGTCCTTAAGGTAAAGGACCCCTGACCATTAGGTCCAGTCGTGACCGACTCTGGGATTGCGTGCTCATCTCGCGTTATTGGCCAAGGGAGCCGGCGCACAGCTTCCAGGTCATGTGGCCAGCATGACAAAGCCGCTTCTGGCAAACCAGAGCAGCACATGGAAACGCCGTTTACCTTCCCGCTGTAGCGGTTCCTACGGTATTTATCTACTTGCATTTTGATGTGCTTTCGAACTGCTAGGTTGGCAGGAGCTGGGACCAAGCAACAGGAGCTCACCCCGTCACAGGGATTCGAACCGCCGACCTTCTGATCAGCAAGCCCTAGGCTCAGTGGTTTAACCACAGCGCCACCTGGGTCCTTAAGCTATAGGTAAATGTATTCTCTCTCCCTCTGCCTCGCCCCCTCTCTTTTGCAAAACCAACATAATGAAACCCCTAGAGGCTGGATTTATCATTCCCCCACATTTTTATTTCAACTTGAATACTGAAAGTCCCCTGGAAAAGTGCTTGCCAATTCCTCCTTGGGTCTGTGTAGTTTTTTTTTTTTAAAAAAAGGTCATTTAAGTGATAAATACATAATGTTTAAAACACTTGATAAAAGAAGAAGTGTAGTAGAAAGGACATAGGCAGGAACAAAAATTAAAAAATAAAAATACAAGTCTCTTGGGTATTCAACAATATAAAAAGCAACATTATAGAGCTTGGATCAGGGGATGCTGCCAGGAGTTACAGTTCTGTAGCCATAGATGCAGGAGCCCTGTAATAAAATATGCTTTTAGAGCCTAGCATTCCTGGTTACATGGGCATAAAAAGCATGAATTGCACCTGAAGACAATAATTTAGCATTGTTAACACACTTTTCTTCTCAACACCGGAATCTAAGCTTCTGCTTTTTTAACAAAACAAATTGCTTTACAACTTGAGCCCATTCCAAGTTCTGGAGCACCCTTTTTAAAAAATAAGGCTAGGACAGCTGTGGCCTCTTGCTGTTGGACGTGCCCTGACTACACTGGCTGGGTCTGATGGAGTTCAGCAACATCTGGAGGCCCACAGGTTCCCACAGACCCACAAAGATTAATGCCACTCATTTGTACCATTAAAAGCCCAGCCCATAGAAATGTCTGCTGTAGATTTTTCTGGAAGATGCTCGACCTCAGACTTTGGTTAGTCTCCATGGGAAGGGAATTCTGCCAATAGCAAAGGGACCTTCCCCTTTTCTGTGCTCTGTGGAAGCAGCCAGTCCTGCCTTGGGAGCAAACGGCCAAGAGGCTACTCCTAAGCGGTGAGCAGGCCTTAGCTGAGCTCTGTGGTTGGTGCTGCCAAGCCAACTGCGCATCTTGGCACAGCAAGCATGGTGCGAGGGGCTGAGTCCAACCCTCTCTGAGAATGCCTGAGCAAGTGCAAGAGCTCCACAAGACCACAGCTCATCTAGAACAAAGGCAGGCCAGAACGACGATGGAATAAATTAAAGCGAGTGCATTCTCCTAAGCGCTGCCTGTGGGCACCAATGTGCTGTCGGTTCAGCCGATGGAACCTATGTGAAAGAGCGCGGTAAATAGCCTTTCAGCACACAGGAGGTGGTTTGCTCTTCCTGCTTGGACAGTCCCTGTTTGTGCTGGCTTGTCCCCTCCTATGCTTGGAACATGCCCCCATTTCATCCAGCGCCAGGACTGAACACCTCCCCTCCCAGCTGCTCTGAGCAGTGGGCATGTCTGGCCCATTTTGTGCTCTTGTCTCTTTTCCCGTTTCTTTAAACAGGGCAACCATTTTATGTTATGCCACATACCCCCACAGCAACCATTTTGTGACTGTCTTGCTGGCCCATAAAACACTTGGCAACCCCTGAGCCACACTTTTTGAGGAGATGTGGGATGCACATGCAGGCTGCCTAATGGCTCTTTCTGGGCTGGGCTTCCCATTATTTCCAAACCAGGGAATTATACATGGTTCCTCCCTAACAACAACCCACAAATACTAAACAACCCACCACTATCTGCCCTGGAAGACATTTTGTGCTTGCAGGCTTCCCCAGATGGATTCTTTATCACAAGCATTTACATCATTAGTTTTTCAGTCTCATTTTAAATGCATTTGTTCTTTTTTGTGTTTTTAACTCTTTATAACTAACTTTTGAGTAAATGGCCCCGGGACAGTTATTTAGAAGGTGGTTAATTAATTGATGGTAATTAATAAAATAATAATAATAATAATTTATTTATACCCCACCCATCTGGCTGGGTTTCCCCAGCCACTCTGGGCAGTTTACAACAGAAAAATGAAATAAAATAATCTATTGAACATTAAAAGCCTCCCTAAACAGGGCCGCCTTCAGATGTCTTCTAAAAATCTGGTAGCTGTTTTTTTCTTTGACATCTGATGGGAGGGCGTTCCACAGGGCGGGCGCCACCACCGAGAAGGCCCTCTGCCTGGTTCCCTGCAACTTGGCTTCTCGCAACGAGGGAACCTCCAGAAGGCCCTCAGCGCTGGACCTCAGTGTCCGGGCACAATAATGGGGGTGGAGACGCTCCTTCAGGTATATTAATTACACATTTATCCTGGTTGTGCTGGGTGGGTGGGGGCTTCAAAGCTGGAGAGGATGGGAAGCATAAAGGAGCCCACACCATACTCATGAGAAACCACAATAACCCAGGAAGTCTGCAGATTCCCCTCCTCCTTCAACTTTTTGAATCTAGTGCTCATTATGAAGAGAAATTAAGCATTAAGGTACCTCCTCCTCTGACAAGCTGGTGTCCTCCAGATGTTTTGGAAGACAACTCCAGCACCAGCACCAGCCTGCCAGAAGACAGAAGTACAATGGAAAGCTTAAGTAGAACAGCAAATAATGTGGACACACAGACTGCCCAAAGATCTAAGATCCTGCTGCTGTGTAAACAGAGCTTTTACACTGGGAGCAGAGCAGAAGGAATGGTGGAAGCAAAGCCGTCAGCCACTTAAGCCCACCCAAAACAAATAGATTAATTGGGGCTATGAAGTGGTAAAAGGGACCTGATTACAAAACAAACAGCAGAGAGAGAGGCCTGATGGTTGCTGCAGCAACAGTTAACTTCTTTCAACAGATCATGCATTTTGTGGGTTTACCATCGAGTCCCTGGCTCTGCCTCCAACTGGGAGATGTGTAGGCAGGCCCCATTTGGGTTTGAGGGAGGCTCTCGGAGGCAAGATCCATGCTCAGCAACCATCCCAGGATTGGGTCAGTTTTACAACGTGAGGGTTTGGAGTGAAAGAAAGACTGCATCACTGAAAGCATCACTACTGGAAACTCTTTAGCCCATAGAAAGCTAGCATGTCAGGGGGATAGATTCTGATGAGTAGGGAATTTTTTGGTGCTGGTTGTTTTCTCTCCAAGGAAAACATGGTAGCATCCAAATATGCAATTCTGCCAGGTGCTTTTAAAATTACAGGTTTTTTACTGACATGGCAAAACTATTATAGCAACTCGTATACTTCAGCAAAGGCAAGAATAGTGAGGGTGGATGGAAATTACGCATGAGCTTAGCCATTCATTCCCTGGTTCCCTGGTCCTTTTGTTTCCTCAGCTAGTAGCTATCGGAGCACAGGGATGCAGGGTGCTGGTCCCGTTCTAAAGATGGGGACAACACCACATTTTTCAGGTACAAAAAAAAGCACAAAACAGCTACTTCTGCTTACAAGCTAATTGAAACATTTGTTAGCAGCAAAATCTATACATTTCAGTAAAATTCATTGGATTGTATTCAAAAACTGCAGAAGCTATCTGTTATTCTGTTAAAATGTATTAAACCATGTTACATAACAGGAAGTGTTGGATTATAATTATTGTTTTAAAAATCCTGATTAATATTATTTTTTGTACATGCGCATATAGATAACAGAGATCAAGTAAAACTGCTAGCAGGAAATTCTTGTTATCACTTCATCAGCTAGATACAATATCGTTTTCACTCAAATTTGTGCTTGAGCACGATTGTACTGAAGTCAAGCTCTCTATGGGTTCTTCTGGCACATACAGCCCTTCAAAAAGAAAAGAAAGGGCTCTCCCCGCCTTGTATGTCTGGAGCACTCAAATTCCCACAAACTACACCACTGCTATGGTCTTGAGGATGGTCAAATGAAATCAAGGCAAACCACTCTCAAATGTAGCTGTGAATAATCTCTAATCACAAAAGCAAAAAAACCTGATGTGGCATTTCTGTTTGGTTTCCATGCAGTAAAAAATATCAATACAAAAAAATGTATGTATAGTAAACACCAAACAAAAAAAAGAGAAAGATGTATGTTACTGGAAGGATGCAAACACAATCTCCGCTTGATCAAAAGCATCACACTTAGCTGCCCATTTTCAAGACGCTTTTAAAATACGGACCATTTTCTTCATGAAATATTTGACCTGGGAGTTTCTCCCCACCCTAAATGTGGTTTGGTTGATTTTCGCAAAATCTGTATGATGAGCTCTCACATCGCTCTATTCAGATGAAGTCCAGCAGCAGGCCAGTTTGAGGTCCTCGTATTTTGGTAATCAGACCTGATCCTGTTGTGATGGTCCTTATTTACGGAGGCTGGACGGATTCTGTTTTGTAAAGCATGCTGCCACAAAAAGCTCTACATTCAGCATCTATATGGTTCCCAGCCTCACAGAATGCTGGTTGGATCGCCCTGGGCTCCACGGGTTTCTCCCTCCATGGACACATGCTTTGTAACGGAGTCGGGGGTGGGACCAGAGGGCGCACTCCAACAGAATGGCAGTTTTCAGGAAAGCAGTTCGTTCTCACCCACATTTGGCAGGTCACTGATGCCCCTAAGGTTGTCTTCGCTGCTTTGCTTCCTGTTTTAAAAAAATGAAGAACAAACATTTTAAAAACCATACAAGAGTTTTTCTCCAAGTTCAAATGAAAAAGTAAGAACAAATAATCAGCCTTCAACAATCTGTTGACTTCCAACTTCCAGTATGGCAATGGTCAGGGATGAGGGACAAGCCCCAACAGAATGTAGCAGACAGCCAGCTCAAGAAAATGGGAGGAATTCCATGAAGCCTATGACCATTGTTCCTCAGCACAAGCATTTCAGCTTGCCAGATTGAAGAGTCCCTCTTCTCCTGTACCTGCACACTGTTGTGGGGCTCCTCCTACCCCACCCCACCCCACCCCACCCCCCCAGCCAAGTTTGGGAGGCATGGGGCTGCATGCAGCAGGGGGGAGTCCCCTTGCATTAGCAGAAATCCGTGAATATGCACACGCTTCCCCTAGAGGAGCTCATTAGTTGAATCTCGCCTGTAGTGATTTTTTTCCTCTTATCTGATGAACAGGAATATAGAACCTATGAAGTGGCATTGTTTGCAACTGCAGCGAAGAAAATCAGAGTGAGAATTTTGCACCAAATTGTCCGTAGTTTGCAGTGACTTGTTAATATGAGCAAGCAACCCCAATAAATTCTACGGTTAATTTTTATATATGATACACGCTTATGCTTTCGTGTATTTCATTATACTTACAATGACCATATAACTCCGAGTAGTATATATCAAATTGCATCCTTAAAGTGTCAGGACAGGTCATGAGTAGAAAAGAAAGCACTCTGTACGAACCCTGAGAGTTAAAGAGAACACACACCCCCTCTGGGCTGAGTGTCTCACCATGGAGGAGAATGCACTCTGCACACACATTGAAGTCCTTTGCAGCCCGTATTTTGAAAATGCACCAAAGAAATCCTAGAGTTGGCATCGGTCAAGTTTCTGCTGACAGCCACATGCATATATATATATTTCCCGACAACCAGGGGCACTGCTAAGTATATAAAGCGCTCAGAGCAGAGGCCCACAATAAATGGATGGAGTGCCTCTGGGCAAATTGAGATGGAAGGTGGTACACGTTCACTGCGCATTGCAAGGCATCCAGCTGCCCTGGAAGCAGACTAAATTAATAATAATGCTTTGAAAAGCCATCCCCCTAACAACACCCCTGCCGACAGCCCACCAGCTCAGCACCCTGCTGTGTGCTACTGCTTAGTTGGGGAAGGGGTCTTCGTTGAATCACGATCATGCTACACATTTCAGAAAGGGAACTCCAAAACAAGAGCATTCCATGCGCCAGAAGAAGTCGGCTCCATGCTCTCCCTTCCACTGACGACAACATGCAGCAGCTCAGAGACTTTGGTTCCAGTTCATTGCATAACGGACAAACAGGTAGGAGGAGCTAGCAAGACAAGTGTGATCTTTACCTTTGACTGATGAAATATTTCACAGTTCCCGATTTGTTTTTTCTAGAGTTGTGGGGCGGGGCGTGGGGCAGCGGGTCAAGGAGAAGGAAAGGAAGTGGATATGAGAACACACACACACACATACATACATACAAAATAAAAAAAATCCTTCCAGTAGCACCTTAGAGACCAACTAAGTTTGTTATTGGTATGAGCTTTCATGTGCATGCACACTTCTTCATAGAATCATAGAGTTAGAAGAGACCACAAGGGCCATCCAGTCCAACCCCCTGCCAAGCAGGAAACACCATCAAAGCAATCTTGACATATGGCTGTCAAGCCTCTGCTTAAAAACCTCCAAAGAAGGAGACTCCACCACACTTCTTGGCAGCAAATTCCACTGTCGAACAGCTCTTACTGTCAGGAAGTTCTAACGTTTAGGTGGAATCTTCTTTCTTGTAGTTTCTTGTAGTTCAGACACAGAGAGAGAGAAGAGAGAAGAGAGAGGGAGAAGAAACCCGGCAATGTCTTCCACTGTCACACTCAGCACTGGCTGTGTAGAAGTATAACTTTCCAGGCACAGTTCAAAGAAACCAAACCATAAAATGGGCAACGGAACTAGAAGCACAATATTGCGTAATCTGCATGTCTCCAAGACCTGCTACTGTGGCCCAGGATTTGGCACTTTGAGAAATCTCAGCTTTTGCCAAAGACAACAAGTCCGCTCATCCCTTTTGGTGCTGTGGCGTTGTGGGACAGAGGAGGCTTCACTGGGACCCCAACGAGGGAATTCAAACTGCAGTGCCCTTCCTTATAGGTAGAGGGGGCATGTATGGGTTGGGGTATGGGAAGTCTGATGCCTGATCCTGCAAGAGTTTCTAGTCCACAAGGTGCAAAATAAAAGCTTAGGGATGTTTCTATGAACTCTCACTACCTTCTTCTTAGCTGCCCCTTTGAAAACTATGCAACCCTTAATTTATTCCGAATCCCTTGAGCTTCCTCTGACCACAGAATCTGGATACTTTGGGTGGCCAAAGTACAAGTGTAGGCATGGATAGAGCGGCAGAACTCAAGGCCGCCCTAACAAAAGGTTTTTCCCATCAGCTATGCTGCACTATTTTAAATAGTTTTAATCATTCATTATTCATTTCCCTAAGAGGGAAGGGAAATTGGGGGGAGGTGCTTGTGAGGCACAACAATCTTTTGGCATCATAGTAGCAATAAATTAAATAAATTTAAAAACAAATTATTTTAAAAATAAATTATTTTTTTAAAATCCCAAGCAAACAAACAAACAAAGTCAAATTTTGGCCTGTGGGCTGTAGGTTGGCCACTTCTGCTTCAGAGTGAATAAAGGTAAAGGTAAAGGACCCCTGACAGTTAAGTCCAGTTGTGAACAACTCTGGGCCCTGGGGTTGCAGCGCTCACCTCGCTTTACAGGCCGAGGGAGCTGGCATTTGTCTGCTCTGCAGACAGTTTTTCCAGGTCATGTGGCCAGCATGACTAAGCCGCTTCTGGCGCAACGGAACACCAAAACCAGAGCAGCCCACGGAAACGCCATTTACCTTCCCGCCGGAGCGGTACCTATTTATCTACTTGCACTTTGACGTGTTTTTGAACTGCTAGGTTTAGACCAGTGTTTCCCAACCTAGGGTCTCCAGCTGTTTTTGGACTACGATTCCCATCATCCCTTACCACTGGTCTTGCCAGCTAGGGATAATGGGAGTTGTAGTCCAAAAACAGCTGAAGACCTAAGGTTGGGAAACACTGGTTTAGACCACAGCGTCTGTGAATAGAAAGTTACAAAAGTAGGGAGCTCAGCCCCTGCACTTTTTGGAAAGTGCTGCCTCCACCATCCCTCTGTGACCAGCAGCCACCCCCCCCCCACAATTCCCTTTTCTACAGAAGTTCTTAAAAATAAAGCAAGCCCATCTTCTTTTGCATTGCTTTTCTCCACCTCTTAAAACAACAACAACAACAACAACCCTACCCCTGCCTTTCCGAAAGCTGGTGGTGCTGCTGGAGAGACCCATATTCCAGTGGTGGGTTCAAGCCACATGTGTGTTATACACCAAAGTCTTCCAGTGGTCCATTTCAAGCTCAATAAGCACTTGCCCTCTCGCTTTTTCCTTCATAGATGCTCTTGTTATGTGTCTCTACCTGAATCTGAGATGTAGCTGGTGGACATGAGGACAGGGCCTTCTCTGCATGGGCACCACGCTTATGGAAAACCTTGCCTCAAAAAAATTTGGATAGCACCCTGCCCATGCTTTCAGACACCAAGTAAAAGCTTTTCAATTCAGGCACACTTTTCCACAATGGGTGGCATATACAAAAATAAAAATAAATGTAATAAAAATTATGTTCTGGTGAACAGCTGTAGTTCACACAGGCTCCTGGACAGGTATGTCATGAGACTCAGCCATGTTTCTACATGAGGCGAGCACCTCAGATCATAACCTCCCATGTTTTACTATGGCTGCACACTGAAGGGGAAGACAGCCAACGCCATCTTTTATTGACTAAGGCTGGCTCAAAATAGTTTGCCGCCTGAGGTGGAGCAGCAAAAAGGCACCATCCACAAGTCAAAGTGCAGTGTTTCCAAGGGAAGCAAGGTTATTCTTCCACACTCCCTACAGTAAAACACAATTAATATTCCATTAAATAAATATGAACCTGCTGTCTTCTGCTCAGACCGATACCTCAAGTTTGTTTAATGGCAGGGCTGGGCCTGTATGTTAGGCGTTGTTGAGCACCCCTAACTTCCAGGGAATTTCCCCATGAAAATTCTCCACAGCACATTTGGAAAACTATTGCCCTTCTCCACAGCTCAAGGCTCCTGCGTCAGAGACTTACGTCAACAGATTCCCTGGCGCAGAAAGGGATCGCTCTTCTCTTCTACTTCCCTCAAACGGGTTCCCAAAAGATCTTTTCCTGATCATTGATTTTACCAGGATCTGAAAGAGAAGATTATAATTGTTTTCTCTATTACCGGTATTTCTGTATTTATATGGTGCTGCCTTCATGAACCTGGCACCCTCCAGACAGTTTGGACTACAACTCCCATGATCCCTAGCTAACAGGACCAGTGGTCGGGGAAGATGGGAATTGTAGTCCAAAACATCTGGAGGGCCGAAGTTTGGGGACGCCTGGCTTAATGCAAGGAGAGAGGCTTTTTAAAACTAGCTCATTCCAGGCAAAGGCTACACATAGCTTTTCCCGTGTTGTACTAGCAAGCTACATGCAGGAGGAGGAAGACTCAGAAACATGGACCCCCCCCCTCCCCACAATCTGAAGTGATACTGCATCAGTTGAGGAGAACCTTTGGTTTGCAGGCCAAACTTGACCCACCAGGCCTTTGGGGGAAGCCACCCCCACTTGACCTATGCCAGATACCCCACATGAAGTCAGGTGGGGGGCTTGGTAAAAAACCAGGTGTTAAAAAAGCACTGGGAGCTTAAAGGGGGCTCCCTCTTTCTCCTTTGCTGGAACAAGGCGCACCCCCAACTTCCTTGCTCAAGGGAGGGGTGTGTGGTTTCCATTCACTGCAAATTGCTTCTCCCACCTAGTGCATACGGGTCAGAGGTTGAAAGGATCAGCATCCGGGGGGGGGGCTGCACAAGCCTTCCTGCCGCCACCAGCAGAGAGGAAAACAAAGGGGAGAAAGTAAATAAATTCTCTCTGTTCCTCACTCCCTGCAGCTGCGCACAACCTCTTCCCACAGCAAAAGCATATGGGGGCTGGGAGAATAAAGGGGAAAAGAAGCTTCTGCTTTGGGAAGCGTGAGAAAGAAGGGTCAAAAGGTTAGACACCCTTGGGTTATAGCTTACGGCAGGGTATGGAGAACCTTGTGGCCCTCCCCATTTTGCTGAACTTCAACTCCCATCATCCCTAGCCACTGGCCATGCTTGCTTGGGCTGGGGGAAGTTGTAGTTTGGCAAATCAAGAGGGCCAAAAGTTCTCCAACACCTGGTGCGCTGTGACTTGCAAATTCAGCCAATAAGGCTCGCTGGCACTTGGAGCAGATTTAAAAAATAGGTTGGTTAGACATGCCCTTTTGAATTTCCCCCCACCCCACCCAGCATATCCAACACACAAGCAGCACTGGGGTCTCACTCACCACAGTGGCCAAGCTTGGGATGTGCTTAACCGAATTCTCAACCTCTTCTTCGGTCACTTCGATGAGTGTGCAGTTCTCGTCCTCTGTCGGTAATGGCTCCACCCCATTCTTGGTGACCCAGGGGTGCACCTTGTTTGAGAGAAGGGGGAGAAACGCCACACATTGCCTTGATTTCACAGCTGGAGAGCGGGGAAGCCCTACGATTTGGTGACCCAGAGACTCTTCTTGTAAAAATATAAAAAGTGGGGCAGAAGCCGATAATTGTTTCATTTTGGGAAGCTTTTAATGTTTGATGGATTTCTGTATTTTAATGTTTTGTTGGAAGCCGCCCAGAGTGGCTGGGGGAACCCGGCCAAATGGGCGGGGTATAAATAATTTATTATTATTATTATTATTATTATTATTATTATTATTATTATTATTATTATTATTTAAGAGAAACTTACTTCCTCTGGACCTGGAAGGACAGAGGAGTCCACTATGAAACTTTATTTTAAAATAAGATTATGAAGCTGGTTTACAAAATGGACTTGTCATGGGGGTAGGGGAGGGGAGGGGAATCCCTCGAAAATCCAGCTACCATAAATCAATTCACAGCTAAGACTGCAGTTTGAGACACTGAGATACAAACCATGGTAGCTTCTAGACTGAATTTCTTGTAATAGGCTGTCAGGGCCTCTGAAGCGCATTTGACAACTGGAACTGGTCCATAGTATAGCGGCAGGGTTGTCAACGGGAACAGGCTCTGGGGAACACATATAAGGCCCTCATACCGATCAGTGGTGTTGGACACACTTGGCACACAGTGTACATTTTGGGTGTCAAAGGAGAAGGTGTAGAAAAGGGAAACCCAAAACCATCCAGGGGCTGGTTAGAATGGGGCTTTCTGGTTGAGAGGGGGTAAAGAGAGTACATAAGAGGAAGCATAACAGAATTCAGCCCAAGAATACTAGAATCAGGGGTGAGCCAAGGAAGGCGAAGGGCGGGGAATTCAGGACTATCAAAAGTAAAAACTTCTCCACACACACACACAACAAGACTTGCAGGGCCACCATCATTCTAAAGGCTAATCAGACCTGGATGAGTACCAGATGAACACCACCTTGGGTACCATGACAGAAGGAAGGAACATTAAAGAAATGCAAGAAGATGGATGGACAGGCAGGCAGGCAGATGATACCACACAAAGCTTTAAAAACTATGACATTTGCTACCACAAGATGTGGCGACAGCCATGAATTCAGATGCCTCCAACCTTTTCAGGCCCGGAACCCACCTTTAACCCAAACATGCATTTTGTGACCCCTGCCTTCATTGTTTTCAACCATATATTTGTATGGTGGTAGTGACCCTGTAAGTGGATCCCAACTGGGTTAGAAGAATTTGCGGGTGTTTCGGCTAGCCATTGTTACCACCCACAGTGGGCCTTTCCAGCTTGCAGGCTCAGACACAGCCTGTCATTGAGTATCAGCAACTCAAGAACACGGGGGGGGGGCTACTATCCCCAGGTCTCGTTTGTGGGCTTCCCAGAGACATCTGCTTGACCAGTGTGGGAAACAGGATCCTGGACTAGATCATAAGAGCCACACAGGATCAGGCCCATATTCTTATAGCATTGGTTTTCAAAGTTAATGCTGGCAAGTTTCCAGGCACAGGGCAAAGTGTTGCTTCTGATCCCTGCAGGCTAGCAATGTCTGTCATTTTTGCAGGTTTTGCCATTCACACAGTAAGAGTGAATTAGGGGTGGATTTATACTGGTCCATCCACACATCCTTCTGCTTTCTTAGTTGTTCTGCAATGCTTCTCCAGTGGTTCCACATTACTGCAATCTGGAAGGGCAGCTCTTGCACCACAGAACAACAAAAGTGGGGCAGAACATACCATTTGTGGTATGAAAAGTTACAGGATTTCAGCAGGAATTGCAGGACATGCACCGAGTGGAAACCAATCAGTATAGCTGCCCCAGAACATATGCAGGTGCACAATTATGCCTGAGAGCATCATGAGCACAGATCATCATGAATGCACAATAAAAAGGATGCCTGGCAAGGCCCAGAGATAGCTCAAGAATTGCCTCCTTCCATAACTTCCTCCAGGTGCTTGGAAATCCTTGGCAGAGAGCTGCATAAGATCATAAAAGTACTGGCAGCTTATTCCAAAAAGCATTAGAGAAATAATTGGGTACCATAAAACCACTAAAACTAAACTTGTTATCTTTTGGGATATTTAAAAATTAATGTGAATAGGAGACATGAAGACCTAGTTGGAAATTTATTGCTCACTGCCAGAGTCCTAAAGGCAAAGTACTGGAAATGCAACTCATGTCCCAACAAAGATGGATGTTTATGGGAAGCCTGGCAGATAATGAGAATGAATAAATTAACTGACTGTAGATGACCAGGAGAGAGAAAATACACATCAAGATTTCCTCCCTTAGATGCAGAAACTTTATATTGTTTACTGGAACAAGATCAACCCAAAGGAAAAAGTGAGCTGAGAAATACCAACCAGGTTGTAATTTTAAAACTTGATAGGTAGGGGGAAATCCCCCCAGGTGAGAGCTGGGAGGGTCCATTACTTTCTGTGGGAGACAACGATTAGGCAGCTACTTTTAAGAGAGGAGTCGGTGTTTTCCTTTCTGTTTCTTTCTCTGTTTTTGAAACAAAATAAAAAAAATCCTTCCAGTAGCACCTTAGAGAACAACTAAGTTTGTCATTGGTATGAGCTTTCATGTGCATGCACACTTCTTCAGGTCAAGGTTTTCTTTCGTTTTCTTGCAGGGGGGAGTGGGTTATATTTAGACTGCAGATTGAAGGATCTAACCCATTTTGCCCATGTTGATTATCTGACTTAGAGCAGCTTGGGGAAGTGGGGTGGGGGAAAGAATTAGGATCAAGGCCCCACTGCCCTGCAGTGGAATTCCAATGCAAATTGTCTTCCCTTCCTGCAAAACTCCCACATTTTGACCCTAAGCCTGCCAACAAGCTCTGCTGGGAAAATGTGCCCCCTTTAAAACAGTGCACTGTCCAGGTATGATGGCAATTTTAAAATCCATTTGTAAGCTGCCTTAAGAGACCTTGGACTATAAGGAAGGGTAAGGTAAAGGTAAAGGGACCCCTGACCATTAGGTCCAGTCGTGACTGAGTCGAGCGAGCCAGCGTACAGGTTCCGGGTCATGTGGCCAGCATGAAAAAGCTGCTTCTGGCGAACCAGAGCAGCACATGGAAACACCGTTTACCTTCTCGCTGTAGCGGTACCTATTTATCTACTTGCACTTTGATGTGCTTTAGAACTGCTAGGTTGGCAGGAGCAGGGACCAAGCAACGGGATCTCACCCTGTTGCGGGGATTCGAACTGCCGACCTTCTGATCGGCAAGCCCTAGGCTCTGTGGTTTAACCCACAGCGCCACCCGCGTCCCCCCATAAGGAAGGGTAGACATTGTAAAATTGATTATTATCCTCAACCAGGAATGGTAGCATAGATAAGCATGTCAGAACAGCAACAACAAAAAACAGAGGCCAAAGAAAAGGACCTGAGACATATAAGGTTACGGGCATCACATTTCTTTGGAAGTTCTGAATTGACTGTGGGATACCTTAATTTCTGGGACTGTGATCCTGGATTCGGGATTCTTGTCCAGCATCTGCATGATCAGATCTTTCAGTTCATCAGAAATGTCTGGCCTGGGGGGGGGGGGAGATATCAAGACAAGTTGAGGAGGTAGTTTGCTTCACAAGCACAGGGCCTGGTCTCACCATCTCTTTTTGAAACAAACAAATGCACAATAAGACTCTAGCCCTAAAGGTAGGTTTGAAAATAAGCTGGTCATTCCTGCTGTGTACGAGTCAGACCATTGGTGCCATCTAGTTGAGTATTGTCTACAAGGGACATTCCTAGAACTACCTGGAGATGCCAGCGATTGAATTTAGGACCTTCTGCATGCAAAGCTGATGCTCTGCCACTGAGCTAAAAAGGTAAAGGTAAAGGGGCCCCTGACCATCAGGTCCAGTCGTGTCCGACTCTGGGGTTGCGGCGCTCATCTCGCTCTATAGGCCGAGGGAGCCGCGTTTGTCCGCAGACAGCTTCCACCTCATGTGGCCAGCATGACAAAGCTGCTTCTGGAGAACCAGAGCAGCGCACGGAAATGCCGTTTACCTTCCCGCCGGAGCGGTCCCTATTTATCTACTTGCACTTTGATGTGCTTTCGAACTGCTAGGTTGGCAGGAGCTGGGACCGAACAACGGGAGCTCACCCCGTTGCAGGGATTTGAACCGCCGACCTTCTGATCAGCAAGCCCTAGACTCTGTGGTTTAAACCACAGCGCCACCTGGGTCCCTCTGCCACTGAGCTAAAGGTAAAGGTAAAGGGACCCCTGACCATTAGGTCCAGTCGTGACCTACTCTGGGGTTGCGCGCTCATCTCGCATTATTGGCCGAGGGAGCCGGCGTATAGCTTCCAGGTCATGTGGCCAGCATGACAAAGCCGCTTCTGGCAAACCAGAGCAGCACATGGAAACGCCGTTTACCTTCCCGCTGTAGCGGTTCCTATTTATCTACTTGCATTTTGACGTGCTTTCGAACTGCTAGGTTGGCAGGAGCTGGGACCACCCACTTAAATACAAATGAGAACCTCATTTACTAGATATGGGGGGGGGGGGGGAGAGAGAGAGACAGAGAGAATAAAAACAAGGGCTGTGTTCCTAGCACTTCCCAAAAATGTGGCCTATTTGCCTCAATTGGCCACCACAGCAAGAGTGCCCCACATAACTATAGTGTGGTATACAAATTCAATCAATCACTCAATAAAATAAAATAAAATAAAGCTCCAACTCAATCATAACTCTTCAGCAAGCGATGACCTTCTCCAGCACCCGGAACTTGCTTGCACTGGTGGCAGCAGCAGCACCCGCTAACTTGGACGGCTTTAAAACAATTAGACAAATTTATGGAGGAGAAAGCGATTGAAGCCTATCAGCCGTGCTCTGTCTTCACGGTTGGAGACACCTGAGTGCCAACCCAGGAAACACACAGAGGCCTTAGAAGCCGGCCCAAATTTACTGCTGTTGAATATGTCCCACCCCTGTGAGGTACTGAGGGGGCAAGTTGTTGTCTTTCACCCTATATATGTGCTGGGCGAGGGAGGCACACAGAGACTCGTTCCTACCGCACCAAGTCTTGGAATGGCTTGGCAAGCAGCGAAGCACCTCCAAGGTTCCAGGTGACGTGCAGGAGACTCCTGCCCTTCAGCAGGTCCAGAAGGAGAGGTGGGGAGAGTTTGCTAGAATCCAGGACGCCCTCACCGGTGAGTGTCTTTGTGAACCCCCGGCTAGGGTAGTCATAAACATAGTGATTCTGCATATACTCACTGGTCAGGAAATTCCAGCATCTGGCTCTTGATTTTGCTGTGCAAACTCAAAATCCTCTCATCCATAAAAGGGCACTTGGAAGAACAAAAAAACACAATGAGAGATTATAACGCAACGGCGAACTTGGTCTCCCTGCCTCCTAAGAATGTTATCAATTTATTTTATTTGATTTATTTGATTTGTATACCACCCTTTATCTGTAGATTTCAGGGTGGTTCACAACATAAAATATCCTCATTCTCCTCCCCCTCTCCCCCTCTAATGAGCATCTCTCATTACAGACATAAAATCAATTTAGCATGGAAATGTGAGCATGGGGGCAGGACTAGGGGTGTCAAATTGGGGAGTCCTCTGCATTCTGATCCTGCCTACAGTTCCCATAATTCTTTGGGAAGCAGCCATGACAGGTACACGTTTCAAACAAGCAACAACAACAACAAAATGTTTAAAATCCAAAATGTGGGTAAAGAAGCAGCTCATTTACCTGCCCAAAGACGAAGCAGTAGAGAGTGATCCCCATAGCCCAAACATCTAAAGCCTTAGGAAGAAGGGACAGGGGGAGAGAGAAAGGCAGAGATTAAACACATGAGTCCTCCAAAAACTCTATGTTTGTATTGCTTTTCTATTTTAAAATAACATGGTAAGCTTTTAAAATGAACTGCTGCAGGGGTAAGGAACCTCAGGCCTGGCAGGGGGGGCAGCGGAAATGTGATTCTCCGGGCATCGCTATCTGACCCTCCAGACTCTCCAAATTAGTAGTGTTGGAACCAGAATATCCATAGTGGGGTGGGAATTTTAATCTAATTGTTAGAGGACCTCCAATACCGATGCCGAGTCTATGATTCCTCCAGGAGTACGACACTTGCTTTTCCCACTCACCCGCCTCCAAATTTATTCATACGGCAATCTTGCAAGGGAGGTGAATGGACAAGAACGTGACCACATGGAGGTTTAAATGTGGGTTTCCCCCTGTCCTAGTTTGACACTCTAACCCAGGAGTTGGGAACCTGTTGCCTTCCAGAGGTTGCTGACATACAAGGGTTGGCTTCCCCACCCTTGCTCTAACCGCTAGGCCATCTTTGCTGTGACGGCTATAAAGTACACTGGACTTTGAGTCATTTCAGGCAACCTAATTTTTGGTTGGTTCCTTCCAGAGAGTACAGAACATGCCATGGTGGTCTAAATGAGCATACAAATACACACTCTCCTCTCAACATACCTTTCCAGAAAATATTTTCCTGGTCTCTGAGAGGGTCTCAGGTGCCATGAACGCTGGGGTCCCCACGGTGTTGGTTAACAGGGCATCCGTCCCTTTGAATTCATTGCTCACGCCAAAATCGGCTATTTTGATGTGACCATCTTCCCCAACTAAAAGATTGGAAGGCTTAATATCCCGGTGGATTATCTTTTGGTAGTGCACTGTTGAGAAAGACCAGATGAGACATGAATTTGGCAGAGCATGAAGGCTCAAGGGATGCATAGAACCTGCTCCCTTTCTTCGGTGTTCAGGGGTTAGTTTGCTCCCTCCCTCTTTCCTCCTCATCCCTCTTTCCTTTTGTGGCGTGTATTTTAGATTGTAAGCTTTCAGGCAGGATCTGTATCATTTAAACTGGGAGCCTATTTGACTGAAGAATGAGGTAAAAATGCTCTAAATAATTAAAATAAATAGAACATTGAGGGAGATTTGGGGGCTTAAATGACTATGTCCCTAGCCTGGGGAAAAAGAGCTACTGTAGCACAGTGACTAAGTCTGAGATAGTTATGCAGCACTGAAAGGGTGCAACTCTGCACATGGTCATTTCATTGTTCCTCCTGTCACAGGGCACAACCCCTCAAGCTGAACATAAATTACCTGAGCTTTAGCTCTACTGATTACAGCCACAAATTAATAGTATTGTCATTATTTATTAAATTTCTACACCACCCTTCACCTGAAGATCACAGGGCAGTTTACAATATAAAAACACAAAAGAAGACATACCATAAAGGTAAAGGTAAAGGGGCCCCTGACCATCAGGTCCAGTCGTGTCCGACTCTGGGGTTGCGGCACTCATCTCGCTCTATAGGCCGAGGGAGCCGGCATTTGTCCACAGACAGCTTCTGGGACACGTGGCCAGCATGACTAAGCTGCTTCTGGCAAACCAGAGCAGTGCACGGAAACACCGTTTACCTTCCCGCTGGAGCGGTACCTATTTATCTACTTGCACTTTGATGTGCTTTTGAACTGCTAGGTTGGCAGGAGCTGGGACCGAGCAACGGAAGCTCACCCCGTTGCAGGGATTCGAACCGCCGACCTTCTGATCAGCAAGCCCTAGGCTCAGTGGTTTAACCCACAGCGTCACCTGGGTCAAACAAAGACCATAACATGGGTGCCCCCCCGCCCCCAGTATTGTTATTTATTAAATGTTCGTGCCCTTCCCTTCTGCGCCGTTTTGCTAAAACATCGCCAAAGGAACTCACGATATTCAATGCCTTTGATCAGGTCTTGGAAATAGAAGCGTGCCTGGTCTTCAGTCAGAGGTTTCAGGTTTGGGACTTCCATCACAGGCCTGAGAAGGTGAAACACAAGACTTTGGGCAGGTCTGGAGGCCCCGACCTGCAACCAGATACAGAGTCTGCGGAGGATGCGCCAGACCCTCCACAGGGCAAGGGGTCCCCTGGAAGCACTGCTCAGGAACCCCTCAAAGCCTCTGCCTTATTAATCCACTGGGTCACTAGGGTTCTGCAGACTTGGCAGCTGCGATACCAGCCTCTGACCAGAGATGGCACTGAAGTGCAGCACACTGGCAATCTCCCCCTCTGGCAAGATACTACGCTGGTGAGTCCCAAGTTCAAGATCCCTTCCCAATGCCTGAGGGACCCAGAGCTCTTAAATCTGCAGAGCCTCAGGAGCTGGGGGTGGGGCTCCCGAGCATAACTTTTGGAGCAGGCATAGGCAAACTCAGCCCTCCATATGTTTTGGGACTACAATTCCCATCATCCCTGACCACTGGTCCTTTTAGCTAGGGATCATGGGAGTTGTAGTCCCAAAACATCTGGAGGGCTGAGTTTACCTATGCCTGTTCTGGAGGAACAGACAAATTTACATGTATGAACCCAAGCAAATTACATTACCAGTGCTTTTTTTCTGGGCGGGGGGGACGCAACCCCTAAACATTTTGTGGATCTTTGTACTTTTGTCCATTTACTGTATTAAAATGCTGATTTTCTTGAGTCAAAATGAGAGTACCCCTAAACATTGTTTTAAATAGAAAAAAAGCACTGTACATAACCAATGTTATGCCTCCAGATGTTGTGGAACTCTACCTCCCCATCATCTCAAGGCTGCATGGGAAATGGTCAGAGATAATGGGAGCTGCAGGCCAGGAATTTGTTTTCTCAACACAGGATTCTGGTTACTTCGGCGCATAATTTAATACAATTACTTTTTTTATCCATGAGTACTGGTGTAACAATCGTATGAAAACAGCTTTGAGATGTGCCTGAAAAGTGGTATACTGTACTGTATATGCATGCCTTAAATACATTTACTCATCCATCTCAATTCTGCAGAGTGTACCCCAGCTACAGAATTCTAGGAATAGAGAAAGGCTTTACAGGCAGAGTGATTTGGGGAAGGAAAAGGAAATAGCTTGATGCAGCCAGAGGGAGGAGGGGGGAGAAGCTTTTGCAGATATAAGGCAAGTAAAGTTGCAAAGGAGAGGATTGGGGGGGGGGGCTTCTGTGGGTCGTCCTAAAGCCAGAGGATAGACTGCAAAGTCCTTGGAGCAGCAAACTGTATCCCCCACAGTGCTTCTTGCTTGCTCTGCAATACATCCTGTATCTCAATGAACTGTATAAATTAATAAACAATAATAATCTTACCCTTTCTTCACAAGTTCAAACACTGAAACACAAAAGAGACCGGTTATTAGTTATGAGGAGAGAATACGACCAGGAGAGAACAATCCTGCCTTTTAAATCATTAACTCTCCAGGCAGCAAAATGGCAGCAGAATCTCAAATTTTAAATACAGCATCAAAAAGAACAACTTACATTTCTGAGAGCTTATGAGGTCATGACTGATCAGTGTCTGGAGAGGAGGCTAAATAAGGCTCAGTTCACACCTAGTACCAAATCAGGGTTTGGTGCTATCGGCATTAGCCCTTTGCATGCATCCTCCTCTCCTCTCACAAACTCACCTAACGCAATACCTCCTGGCATGTAGCAAAGCCAAAGTTTACCATTACATTTAAATGATTGTGTGTCCTTTGCAAACCGGGACCACAAGCCTGTTAAACTGTAGTTTGCAATTGTCCTGCAAACCCTGCTTGCAAATCAGGGTTTGATTCTGTTCTGCAGAACAAGTGCAAATGATGGTTTGCCATACCATAAACCAGACAGTAACTAATGAAGCAGTGTATATACAAGGGTTAGGATGTGGCATTATGTATAAATCACGGGTAGGGAAAATGTGGAGCTCCAGGTGATGCTGGAGTGCAACTCCCATCATCCCTGACCATTGCTCACGCAGCAGAGGCTGCTGGGAGTTGTAGTCCAGCATCATTTGGAGGGACACAGAGTCCCCATCCTTTATATTAATCAATCTTAGGTTGCCCCGAGTTTCTTGAAGGAATAACTGGATGTAAGTAATATACACATTTTTTGTTTCTGTACAAGTTGAAAGTTAGAAAGATGAGGAATTCAGTTAAATTGGTGACCAAGTCGAACATTTGTAGTCCAAAACATCTGGAGGGCACCAAGTTGGTGAATGCGGCCCTGGAAGGATGGTCCAAATAATCAGTTATGCTTTTTAAAAAATTAATTTTTATAAAGTCTTTGATTTAAAAAAAAACTAACTTGAAACAAACACCAGATGGAGCACAGAAGAAAATACTGAACTGCTGCCCAAGATCTATTTTAGTCTCTCTTCCATCTGGAAGTGGCCACTTGTGTAGGCAGCGCACCAAACATCTTTGAGTACTATAGGCACGGATGGGCAATTCTTAACATCAAGTCCCATTCTGTGCTTAGAAAAAGAGGAGTGGGTAGAAAATTGAGCGTTGCAGCAAACAAGTGTGCATTTTGCTCCCCACCCCACCCTCCCCCCAAGACTGCACAAGTCTACAGCATACACAGACACATGTATAGGGCTGTTGTTAGTCCATTAGAGAATCTTTAGTTTAGCTTTGAAAATGGTGCTGACAAAAACTGGAATAATAGAATTGTCAAGTTGGAAGGAACCCTAAGAGCCATCTAGCGCAACCCCCTGCAATGCATTATTAGTGTGCAAAACAATTTACTATCCTCCTGTGAGGTTGGCCACTGGTTTCCGTGTCTTGCATTAAAGCATAGGATTGTGGTTCTAAGCAGGCTTTTATTTTATTTGTCTTCTACCAAGAGGAACAGAGCGATCTACCTTTCCTCTGCTATCTCTCTGTATTTTTGTTTTTCTAAGATATGATATTTACTGTATTTGTCCAATCAACTGTGGGAAAAGTTAAAAAAACTAGCATTGTCCACCAGATGGGATACTGTTGTGAACACCTAAGATGCACACCGCAAGAATCACATATCACAACTTCTGGCCAAATGACACCTAGGTCCTTGCACAATCTTCAATCATTCCAAACATCTTGAAGACAGGAGGCGACTGATTTGAGATAAAGCAGCCATGGCTTATCTTTCCTCAACTTGGCCTGCAGTGCTGGTTATTTTATTGGACTGGGCTATACGGCCATATTCTGTTTATCCAACCCTGGATTGTAACACCTGCCTGGGGTTCCCAGTGCTGCTGGGCCATATCCATCTGAGCTGCCATAAAAGTAGGAAGGTTATTAAAAGTAAAGGTAAAGGGGCCCCTGACCATCAGGTCCAGTCGTGTCCGACTCTGGGGTTGCGGCGCTCATCTCACTCTATAGGCCGAGGGAGCCAGCGTTTGTCCGCAGACAGCTTCCGGGTCATGTGGCCAGCATGACAAAGCTGCTTCTGGCGAACCAGAGCAGCGCACGGAAACGCTGTTTACCTTCCCGCCGGAGCAGTCCCTATTTATCTACTTGCACTTTGGTGTGCTTTCCAACTGCTAGGTGGACAGGAGCTGGGACCGAGCAACGGGAGCTCACCCCATTGCAGGGATTCGAACCGCCGACCTTCTGATCAGCAAGCCCTAGACTCTGCGGTTTAAACCACAGCGCCACCTGGGTCCCAGGAAGGTTATTAGAACCTTAGAAAACACTTGTCTCTCTGCACCAAGGGGAAAGAAAACACAGCAGATGGATCTCATCTGGGATGAGAAATCTGGAGGCGATGTCAGATACAGCTTTAATTTTGATACTGGCCATGGAGAAAGGGGCTTTCCTTCCTCTCCATCCAGCACAGAAACAAAGTGGAAATGGAGAGCTCCGTCCTGCTTCCTCCGCCAGCTGTCTCATTGGGGTTCCTGGTCGCCAATGGCAACCAAGTGAGTGGTTCAATACAAGGCTGCTCTAGACTTCACCAGCTATCTCAGGTACATTTTTAGTGCTTTTGTGCCATTGAGGCTGCTTGCCTCTGCACTGTCCTGCACAGACTGGAAGTGAAGGAGCCTCTTTCGGAGGTGCATAGCAAAATGGATGGGAAGAGGAGTTGGTTACCCATGTACAGGTGGTCTTCACTGGGGTCATCTAGCACCTGTCAGAGAGAGAGAGAGAGAGAGAGAGAGAGAGAGAGAGAGAGAGAGAGAGAACAAGTGAGGTGTAGCGCATGCATCTAGATTCCCGTAACTAGCTTACTTTAAAAACAGCGATGCAGTATACCGATACATTAAGGTTCTTGATGTTCCATAATTCAGGGAGGGGGAGGTATTAATGCCCTGAATTCCTGCTTCAATCTGATTAATCAAAATGGCTGGCACCTTCTGCTGATGAGTAACTCTGCCTCCTCCCTTACGCCCAGGAACTGCACTGACATTTCTGGTGCAATACCATTCTCACCTCCACTAACTTCACTACGTTTGGGTGGTCGAGTTTTTTCAAGATGGCGATTTCTTGGTAGACCTGCTCAATGGGTCCTTTGGGTTGGCAGAAGCCTTCTAGAGGGGGCTTGGCACCACGAGGAGGAGGGCGGCCTGTGGAAGACAAGAAGGAAACACATAGAGGGTTGGAGGGTGAAGGGGGCTGGCACATGTGGGGTGCTGTTAAAAGGCTGGGGGCTGGATGTTTTCATATATTTGATTTCTGGCCCACTGATTCCCAGGGTGGGTTACAAAAGATGAAAACCCAGTGCACAAAACAGGACCAACAAATTCATGTAAGCCAGAAGAGCAATTACAGAAGACAAAATAGAACAACAGTCAGCACAACCTCTAAATCTGTCTTTATAACCCAGTTACTTCATCCTTCTGCAAGTTGGCTAATTCTATTAACATCCAACAAAAAACCTAATGAATTAGCTGTGGTTTCAGTTGGCTCCCAAAAGCAAAGAAAATCAGTGCCAAAGAAGAATGGCACCACCTTGGCAAAGGCCCCTCTCCCATGTCACAACATAATATGTCCCTCCCACTTCTGAAATGTTGAGAAGAGCCTCCCTGAGGAGACATTAAGACGTGGGCAGGCGCTCTTTCAAATATTTCCGTCCCAAGTCATTCAGACAAGCGTAGGGAACCTTTCGCCCCTCCAGATGTCACTGAACAGCAACTCCCATCATCCCTAGCCATAGGCCATGCTTGCTGGGGCTGATGGGGGTTTCAGTCCAGAAACATCTGAAGGGCCAAAAGATTAGCCATGCTTGGTTTAGGGAACCGCTGACCTAGGGCTTGCTGATCAAATGGTCAGCGGTTCGAATCCCTGCAACGGGGTGAGCTCCTGTTGCTCGGTCCCAGCTCCTGCCCACCTAGCAGTTCGAAAGCACATCAAAGTGCAAGTAGATAAATAGGGACCGCTCCGGCGGGAAGGTAAACGGCGTTTCCGTGCGCTGGTTCGCCAGAAGCAGCTTTGTCATGCTGGCCACATGACCCGGAAGCTGTCTGCGGACAAATGCCGGCTCCCTCGGCCTATAGAGCGAGATGAGCGCCGCAACCCCAGAGTCGGACACGACTGGATCTGATGGTCAGGGGCCCCTTTACCTTTACCTTTAAGTCACCATAAGCAAAATGGGGCCCAGAAGCACAGCAGGGAACCATCGCAGATCCTCCCGAATCATGCTTCTGGTGGCCCCATCCTGCACTATTGCAGCTTTTGGACTGTCTTCAAGGGCAGCACCATCTACAGCACATTACAATCAGTGGTTTTCTGTGGGGGTACTCAAGGGGTTCGCAGTACAGGCACCCTCCCCTCCCCGCAAATGTTAAAAGTGTGGCACTTACTGTAACAACTTCGTGGTGAGAACTAGGGCTGGGCGATATCTGGTTTTCAACACTGTGATATATCAATGGCTAAACATTGTGATATATATCACAATGTCTGAAATCAGGACGGGGCCATGTGGAGGCATTGGCTGCCTTCACGGTTTTCCCCATACTGTGATTTTTGCACAACACACATCATGATTCACAATATATTGCCAGGTCAAAAATTATGAAACAAATATCACGATATGGACTTGAAACCAGTTTTGAGCTATATATTGTCACGTGCAAAACTATGAAACCAATATCGTGAAATGCACTTCAAACTGGTTTCCCACAATATATCGATATTCACCCAGCCCTTCCGGAATTAAGATTGCTGGAAGAAATATCAACAACCTCAGATATGCAGATGACACAACCTTGATGGCAGAAAGTGAGGAGGAATTAAAGAACCT
Source organism: Zootoca vivipara (assembly GCF_965207765.1). NCBI lineage: Eukaryota > Metazoa > Chordata > Lepidosauria > Squamata > Lacertidae > Zootoca > Zootoca vivipara. Next base: position 4,912,787 of record NC_142599.1, read on the forward strand.
TTTAACGAGGGTGAAAGAGGAGAGCGCAAAATATGGTCTGAAGCTCAACATTAAAAAAACCAAGATCATGGCCACTGGTCCCATCACCTCCTGGCAAATAGAAGGGGAAGAAATGGAGGCAGTGAGAGATTTTACTTTCTTGGGCTCCTTGATCACTGCAGATGGTGACAGCAGTCACGAAATTAAAAGACGCCTGCTTCTTGGGAGAAAAGCAATGACAAACCTAGACAGCATCTTAAAAAGCAGAGACATCACCTTGCCGACAAAGGTCCGTATAGTTAAAGCTATGGTTTTCCCAGTCGTGATGTATGGAAGTGAGAGCTGGACCATAAAGAAGGCTGATCGCCAAAGAATTGATGCTTTTGAATTATGGTGCTGGAGGAGACTCTTGAGAGTCCCGTGGACTGCAAGAAGATCAAACCTATGCATTCTTAAGGAAATCAGCCCTGAGTGCTCACTGGAAGGACAGATCGTGAAGCTGAGGCTCCAATACTTTGGCCACCTCATGAGAAGAGAAGACTCCCTGGAAAAGACCCTGATGTTGGGAAAGATTGAGGGCACTAGGAGAAGGGGACGACAGAGGATGAGATGGTTGGACAGTGTTCTCGAAGCTACGAACATGAGTTTGACTAAACTGCGGGAGGCAGTGGAAGACAGGAGTGCCTGGCGTGCTATGGTCCATGGGGTCACGAAGAGTCGGACACGACTAAACGACTAAACAACAACAGAGAGTATCAGCACCTTAAACAAAAAAACAACAACACTGACTATAATTATCTCATTCAGAGATTATTGGGGCAGAAGGGGCTCATCAAGCTGGGAAGGTAACCCATCTAGGAGAAGGAATACTCAGATCCTAAACCTCCGCTGCCTTGCAGGATATCTTTGGGAGAAGAAAAGGCTCAGGAGTAAACCCTCCACAAATCCAGAGTGTGAGTGCCTAAAGATGGTGCCTTGTATGTCTCCTGGCAACTCCTGCAGCCAAGCTGGTGCCAAATATATTGCTCTGCTTTCCTTTGGAACACATCAGTGAGGCCAGGGGGGGGGGTCTTGACATCTGGGCAGCCCAGGACCTCCATGCACACTACCCAGGCTTACACCCCAGGGAGGTCACTTCAGTGCTGCTAACTCTGTGCTTTGACTTCACCCCCAAAGGCGCACTCCATTGTCTCTCAAGACAGACGCCAACAAAAGGGAGGTTATGGGGAGCTGCTGTATACATTGGTCCATCTAGCTTCAAACTGTCTGGACTGACTCACTGCAGCTCTCCATGTTTTCAACTGCCTCAGCCCTGCCTGGAGATGCTGGAGACGGAACCTGGGATGATCGACATGCAAAGGGGATGATCTTCCGCTGTGCTTCTAGCATAAATACTTGGGAGACAGATCCACCCTTCTCTCTCCCCACTTCATTCATTCACTGTGTTGCCCTCCCCTATCCCAAAGCCTTAGGAAAGGCCAACGCAAGCATTTGGACAGCACATTCTTTTAGTCCTCACTTACGTGGAAATCCCGCCTGCCTCATCAGCTTCTTCTTGGAAAGCACTTTCATTGCCTGCAAGAGAAATCCACACAGGCACACACGCAATAAGATGACACAGGAAAGGGTCAGCGTGTCACCGTTAAAAAGCATTTTGTATTTTTAAACATGGTTTTAGTAAGTTGGCAACCTGAATAAGCAGAAGCGCTAGGGCCAACTTGTCTACCTGGCAACTTAATAGACTAATATTTCTTAGAGACATTTATGTTTATGAAATATTCACATACAATCCTTTTAAAACATGTACCAAACCTCTTTATTCTATTCTACCCTCTTAAAAGTTAAGTAAAGTTGCATTTCTAATCCAGCTGGATTGAAAACTTTGAGCTTTGAAGAGCAGAACATATAAACTTTGATGATAAGAAATGGGTCAGGAACAAGAGAGCAACAGGTGCTGAAGAGTTCCCTAAGGACTCCCCACTTCCATTGCCGTCAACTGCCCACCCCCCCCCCCCCGGCTCAGAGACTGTTACTCACATAGTAGGTGTTGTCATTTTCATTGTATGCCAGCTTCACAACCCCATAGGAGCCCTACGGAAATACAAAACAACCAAATCAAAACATACACAAATTGCCTCCCTGCATTGCAGGGGGCTGGACTAGATGACCCTTGGGACCCTTCCACCTCTACAGTTCTATGATTCTGCAGGGAAAGGAATCACACCAAGCAAAACACAAGGACTAAAGCTATTACATTGAGGGTATTTTGCATTATGTCATGCCACCCTCTTCCCAGGAGTGATTTTGTGACTGTCACCCACAGCACTCTCTCAAAATCTGAAATGTGCTCCCTGGTCCCAGAAGGTTGGTGGCCTCTGAACTAGAGGGCTGAATCTGGGTGTTGCTTTACTAGCTGACCTTTCATAACCTTCATTCTCACACAAATGTGTTGGGCTGGTACAAATTCCAGGTTCAGCCCAAATACTCACACAACAGATCTGCGGAGATAGAAACAATATAATCACCTTTCCAATTTCATCTTTCAGCGTATATTGATTTAGCTGCACACAGTCCTAAAAGAAAAGAGGAAGTCGGAAGCAAAATAAGCCAAGCACATGCTGAAAATACAAAAGGATGGCATTTACTTTTGATCCATTTCTCACTTGGGGATGGGAGAAGCCAATGGTCATTAGAAATGGAACCTGCAACAAAATGTTACAGTGTGAAGTAAAACTGTTCAGGATTCCATCACTCTTTTCCCGCTGCTCTGTTTTCCATTCTGTGCTAAGAACAGTCAGTTGGGATCCTGAGCCCAACTCCTGAGTCAATTTTAAAGTGTCTATCAAGCACTAAACAGTTTGGGGGGGAAGGCAAACGGCGAAAAGCCCCCGCTGCGGGGTTGCCGGCTCTGTCAGGTGGGGGGGAGGGAGAAGCAGAAGATCCGATCAGTCTTCGGCTTCTCCCTCCCCCCGCCCAACAGAGCCGGCATTTGTCTCTGTCAGGCGGGGGGAGGGAGAAGCAGAGGATCGGATTGCTTCTCCCTCCCCCCACCCGAACCCCGGGATGTTCTAGCACCTGTTATTGAATGGGCTGAAATACACTAGTATATATAATAATTCCCCCTATCCTGGGAATTGTAGTTTCCCTCACTTACCAGAGCTACCGGTACATTTCCCAGAACCCTAAACAAATTATAGTTCCCAGGACTTTGGAGAAATCCACCTATTGTAAATGAGTGTTACACGTGCTTTAAACGCATGGGAAGTTTTTTACTGCTACTTACTTTTTTAAAAATTGAGTACTGTTGCGTACTGTGTGTTTTTATGATGTGAATGAATTTGGTTTGTTTTAGGACCCCAGGATTCATTAGGAAATTGCTGCAGAGGAGGAAAATATTTGCTAAGTCTCTAGTACAGCCAATTGCTTATTAATCTGCTTCGATTACCTCCATCAAGCAACCTCTTCTCATTCTGCATAAGCACATGCCTGTGTCCTCATCTAGCCGTCTCACGGAAAAGCAGCGCCTCTCAGCATCCTCCTGAATGCTAACAGGACCAGCCAGTCCCTTGTCAGCTGACCTCTCCAGCCTTTGGCTCAGCAGCAGAAAGCTGGTGGAGAGCCTTGCCAAGGCTTGGTGTAAGGTGGGGTAGCTCAACATGCTGCCCCCCAGGGGTTTAGGACTCCAGCTCCCATCAGCTTCAGCTAGCACGGCCAATTCCCAGATCTCTCTGTGGCAAATCCCACAAAATGGTATCGCGTTAAATCCACAGAAGCAGAGAAGAGGTAAAAAATACACTCAGTGGCTTACGCTGTACTATTTGGGTAATAAAACACCATTTGCCATTACTGTATTTTATTGCCACTTGAAAATCTCCTTCGGTTCCTAGCAATAATATTTGAGTTTTATTGCCAGAGAGTGGGTGAAGAGGTGGCAATCTCTCTGGCCGCAAAGGAACTCCCAAGGCTGACGAAAGACAGATAATGAGCAAACTGAGCCATACAACAGCGGAGGAGGAACGTTGAGGCAGTCAGAATTAAACGAGTTGTAAAAAGTCAAGTCTTCCCTGCCAGCGTTATAAGCATCGACCCTCAAAACGAAAAGCCACCAGCTTTTATCATGTTTTAAGTTTATGGCCTGCCATTCACTCAAGGGAGATCTTGGGCACCAGGCAAAGAGAACGTACAGTATTCATACAAAGACTTCATCACCACCAGCTATCCCTCTGTTATTCATGGACACAATTCACCACTGTTCAAAATGTGGGATAAGCAAAGATGATGTGGGATAACCAGCCTCATATAACCACCATGCTTAAGTCTAACTAATGCATGAAGGGGTTAAGACCAGAGAGTAAGTTGTCCTGCCAGGTTTAGCTCATCTTGCAGGGGGGGGGGCTAGGTAATCAAGCTTATTGTCCCCCTGCCAGTCTACCTGAGCTCAGTGTGTGAAGAGGCTAAGCTGCTTGTTCCAGCTTCGCCACATGGCTCTCACAAGCCACTATACCAATAATTTAAGAACTTTCACCACTCTGTAACTAAGCCAATTTTTTTTTTTTGCCTGTGCCACTTTTTCTGAACTCTGTATGGAAAACACATCAATATGACTTTAAGAGAGTTTGCAAGTAAACCATCTTTAACTTAGCAAACGTGGTCTTTTTCAAAGATAAGGGAAGAGGGAAGTTTTGGGATTCACAAGGGCATATTTTAAAGGTCAAACAGCCTATATTTCCACCCTTTACATTGTTGCATATTTTGCCATTTTTAATCTCTGCTGCGGTTCTCACACCAAAGAGTGCTTGCCCCAAACAAGGATCTTGGCACCCAGGAATTCTTCCTTTACTTATTATTTTTTCCTTGAACCAAGATGAAAAACTTGGGGTCAGGCTCTACCAAGATGGCCCCCCTCCAGATGTTTTGGACTACTATAACTCCCTTCAGCCCAAGCCAGCTGATGGAAGCTGTAGTGCAAAACACCTGGAGGGCAACAGTTTGGGAAAGGCTGATATAGATCCAGGCCCTCCTGACTTCTCCTCCCCCTTTCTTCCTTGCCTGCTCAACTAAACCTTCCATGTGCTGCATAAAACATGCAGAGATTCCACGCTGGGAGCTGAGCTGTATTACCATAAGTGCATCTTCTTTCTCTAATACATAACTGCCATCCACCTCTGCTTTTAATCAGCCACTGTTCTCACCATATATAGCTTTGCAAAGAGCATCTGATTTTCTTCCTCGTTTATCTTCTCCCCCCACCCACCGCCACCGCCAACCTCGCACATCCCTTCTGCAACAATAACAGCAGTGAACACAAAACCCAGGGATAATTCATTTGTACAGTGGTTCAGGCAGATGGGGCCGGTTCTCTGGATCACAGCAAGAAAGGGCAGAATTTGGGGGCTCAAGTCCACCAACGCCGCCCCACTGAAAAGTCCTCAGAAGCTGGAAGAAACCTTCAACTAATCTACAGCAACACATAAAGGTTTTGTCCTCCCTTTCACTTTAGAACAGTTTTATTAGACCACAACTCCCATAATCCCTGGATTGCTGGCTATGCTGGCTGGCTGGGGATAATGGGACTTGTAGTCCTAAACATCTGGGAGAGCACCAGGTTGGCAAAGGTTGTGCTAATATGATCCTACCCAGTGGCAGAGGAAGCCTCTCCAGCATAGGGGCGGGAGGCGCGGTGCCAATAGGAATGGGGGGCGGCGCCCTTAGGGAGGGATGGGACGGGGCATGCCCCACCCTTGGGACAGGGCACGCCACAGGGCCTCAGCCACCCTACAGCTGGGGGGGGAGGCAGTGGGTGGACAGAGTGGAACCTGCGGGCGCGCTGCAAGCCCAACCGTGAGTGCCACCCGCCATTTTGTCACTCCCCTCAGTGGGGGTACCCGGGGCAGACCGCACCCCCCTTGCTACGCCCCTGATCCCACCCCATCCATTCAACTCTCATAAGAGTCACTGAAGAAAAGCATCCTCGTATCTTTGCTCTTTACAGTATCCAGAATGACAGTGTAAGGCATTGGAGGTCTTCCGCTCCCCCTTCACGAGCAGTTTGGCTTCAAATTACATGGCGTATATAGGACCCTCACAGCACCCTGCCCACCATCACAGAGTGCTTTGGGGGGCTGCTGAAAAAGAACATTCCGATTGGGTGGGGTATCAATTCAGACTTGATTAAACAAGGGAGGAAGTGCAGCCCTCCGACACACCTATGTCATTGTGGAGGGGCTTTCTTGGTACAGATTGAAAGCATAAGAGGAAATATGTTTCCCCCTTTTTTCCATTTGTTTATGATGGACTGCAAGAAGATCAAACCTATCCATTCTTAAGGAAATCAGCCCTGAGTGCTCACTGGAAGGACAGATCGTGAAGCTGAGGCTCCAATACTTTGGCTACCTCATGAGAAGAGAAGACTCCCTGGAAAAGACCCTGATGTTGGGAAAGATGGAGGGCACTAGGAGAAGGGGACGACAGAGGATGAGATGGTTGGACAGTGTTCTCGAAGCTACCAACAGGAGTCTGACCAAACTGTGGGAGGCAGTGGAAGACAGGAGTGCCTGGCGTGCTCTGGTCCATGGGGTCACGAAGAGTGGGACACAACTAAACGACTAAACAACAACAACATGATGGACTTAGATTGATCTGTTTTGTGCTACAAGTCTGTGAGAACTCTGCAAGCTGCGCTAATGTAACAATGCAAAGGAAGTTCTTGGTTAAATCCTGAAATCAAATGTTCTACATTTCCGAAATCATACTACAAAACATGCACTGAAGCTTTCCAGCCATTCCCAATAACACCTCACACATACCCTCCAACATTTTTCCGATGAAAATAGGCATGTCCTATTCCATAATAATAATAATAATAATAATAATAATAATAATAATAATATCATTTGTACCACACCCATACAGGGTTGCCCCAGCCACTCTGAGAAGCTTCCAACATAATAAAACATTAAACATTTAAAAACTTCCCTATACAGGGCCGCCTTGGGTTGTCTTCTAAAGCTTATCTCCCTGGCTTGGGGGTTGCAGAACTCCACACCCTCCAACATTTCTCCAATGAAAATAGCAACATCCTATGGCTTCTGTAAATCCGGGACAGTCCCTGCAAAATAGGGGCCCTTGGAGGGTCTGCTTACACATACTCTGCAGCTAGCACAGAATTCCCTGGAATACTTTGGTGTCATTTACAGAATCACACAACCCACTGTTGAAACTGTCAGAGATACCTAATCACTTCTCTTACTTGCAATCCTGTGATAGAAACTCGGTGGGATTCTATCGTTGGCCTCCGGGGCAGACGAGGCGAGGAGTGTGGAGATGTGACCGGGGAATAAGGAAGAGAAGGATAAATGTAGCGTCCATTAACGCCCTCGCCATTACCAGGAGACTGGACGGACTGTGACCTTTCCTGGAGAGAGAGTTTGCGACTTGAAAGGTTCAGTTTGATTCGAGGCTCCCTTGTCTCTCGCAAGGGCCCCCCCAGAGCACCTCCGGGAAAAGCCTCCTCTTCGAATCCTCTGGGGTCTTGCGCCACCAGCTGCTCCTCACAGGGCTCCATGGGCTCCTCATCCTCCTGCTCGTCCCGCCTGTCCTGCAAAGGCCTGGAAGCAGGGTCATACTCCGTCACCACCACAAAGGAATCCATCTCGCCCAACTGGGTCGACTTCAGGGCTTGCAAGCAGTGCGGAAAGCCAGCAGCCTCCTGCTGCTTGCCAAGCTCATTGTGGGAAACAAGCCTCTTGGCAGTGGCAGGCCTGCTGGAGACGCATGTTGGCATGGTGCGCTGGCCAGCTTCATCCCAGTGGGGCAGCTACATCCATTGTGCGCTGGGTCAAAACAGAAGCAAAACAATTAGCAGGATGGAAGAGGACTCTGCTCCCACATGACCAGGTGGATTTGCTGGACAGCATCAGCCTTAGCAAAGAGCAAGTCCCACAGCAGGGGTTGCAAACCCTCAGGGCCAAGGCAACACCTCCCCCACCCATCAAACCCCTAACATGTTTTTGCCTGGCTGGAAAGTGTCTTTGAACTCACACCTGCCTGGTTGAAGGATAGTTTCTCTGTGTAGAATCATAGAATCATAGAGTTGGAAGAGACCACAAGGGCCATCCAGTCCAACCCCCTGCCAAGCAGGAAACACCATCAAAGCATTCCTGACATATGGCTGTCAAGCCTCTGCTTAAAGACCTCCAAAGAAGGAGACTCCACCACACTCCTTGGCAGCAAGTTCCACTGTCGAACAGCTCTTACTGTCAGGAAGTTCTTCCTAATGTTTAGGTGGAATCTTCTTTCTTGTAGTTTGAATCCATTGCTCCGTGTCCGCTTCTCTGGAGCAGCAGAAAACAACCTTTCACCCTCCTCTATATGACATCCTTTTATATATTTGAACATGGCTATCATATCACCCCTTAACCTTCTCTTCTCCAGGCTAAACATACCCAGCTCCCTAAGTCGTTCCTCATAAGGCATTGTTTCCAGAAACTACTGTACGAATGTGACATTTATGTTTGTTGCTGCACCCACTACGGATTGTGGCCCTGCTCACCCACAAGTTCCCAGAAGGTGTCTGGGGCCGCCAGGCTGAATAAGATCCCCCATTCCTGTCCCATAGGGTCAACCAAGAAAACCACAGCTTGTGATCTTTCCCGAGATGAGGAGGCTGTGTTCTCTGGACATTTCTGGGTTACAACACTGACCATGCTGTCCGAGGCTGAGGGGAACTGGAAGTCCCCAAAACAAACCTAGGAAGTCTATCCCCTGACCACTTGGGAAATTCAAAAAACGAAGCCAGATTGCTCAGGTTGCACAACTTATTTCTACACCACATGCATAATGCTGAAAAATAACTTAGAAAGAACCATCTTATACAGCCTACGGCCTATATATGATGTGTGAATGTAAGCATTAATCTTAACAAACAATGCATACCTTCACATCAATAAAGGACAAGGAATGCAGATAATTGCACAAAATAATTATATTCTGTCAGGACCGGCCGGGCTGTTTTGCTGTCTGGCACAAAACAGAAAATTGAGTAGCTGCTCTGCCTACACAGGTGAATGATGCGCTCCTTGGAGTCTGGATCTGTTGCCCCTCCCCCCAAAAAATTCCTGACATGTCATTCTCCGGGTGTAAAAATGGCAAAATGTCAGGAAAAACCCGGATGTATGGCAACATGATGAAAAAAGCAGAGGAAACGGCTCAAAAAGCTGTTTATGGGCTAGGTTTCCCCCCCAAAAAAGCTTAACAATTTTGTTGGGGTGCTTAAAAATATGGCAACCCTATCCCAGGTAGACTGCTTCTAAGACTGAAGGCTCCATTCTTAACTATCATGGCTGATAGCTTTTGACAGTGCAATTATAGTGCAATTTATGGTGCAATCATCTTTACTAAGACGTACTGTATGCCCCATATATGTGCATATATGCCCTCTTAGTCACCATGCACTTCATAAAACCATTTCTCCCTAAAGTACAGTGAAGACATGCTATAATAACTATTATTTTCTGAAATAACTACTATTTTCTGAAATTCCCAGGTTGTCAAAAGATGACCAGCAGAAATAGGGAAGGCAGATCACATGCAATTGTTTCCTCCCCTGCCCACACTTTCCCCCCTTTCTTGTCACACTTAACACTTTGGAAAGGCAGTCGTTAAAATTAGAGAGACACTTATCTAAAATTAAAATTCCTGTTAAAGCGGTGCCCTCTGGCCCAGCAACTCTAAATCAGTATAACAGAAGCTCCATGTCAGTTAAATGGAGTGGGTGGGTGGGTGGTACCAAATAATATGCATGAAATGCAACCATTTCCCCCTAAAGTAAAAATGGCTGGTTGCCATCACCCTCCATTCTGCCCATCTGCCCTTGTTTCATTTGGCATGTTAAAACAAAAGCGGGAAAAGGCAATGTAATTCATAGCAGGAATACATTCACACCCACCAACAGCAAACTCAGTTCTCTGACTGCCGCTTCTTAAGGGACCAAAAATACACTATCCAAGCACCAGAGAGAGATAACAGCAGCCTAAAGGGACTCAAGGTTTGCAGGATTACACCCTTCAGCACACACAGAAATTAAAAAGCCGGTCAGGAGCATCCCAGACTCTGAAAATTCAGAGGGCAAACCTGAGACCTAGGGGCGCTGATACTTCCTCTGCACTTTCTCCCACCACTGAGCCCTGGAGACAGAGGTTAATTGGGAGAGGAGAGGAGGAAACAGAGGACAGATAGATTCCCCCTTGGGGGAAAAAGTGTATGCAATTGCAGTTGGATCCTGCCAGGCTGAAGCTTGTAAGCTGTACACACAGCCTTCTTAATTTTTTTTTTTAATGCACTTTTGCCCACCTGGAGATTCAAGCCGTCCCCCAGCTACTCGGAGGGGGTCAGGAAAGGCTGGAGACTTCAGGTCAGCCCTGGAGGCTGGGCATCTCAGCTTAGTGAGTATGGGATGGAGTCTTAGTGCTGTCTGCACTAATGTGATCTCTTAGGCACACTGTTTCTGAATTATGATAGGCAGGACAGACAGCCCTCTGCTCTTTTATAAGTCAGCCCCCATGTTTCAGCCTGAGTCACGGGACTTTTATGGAGTACAGATTTATCTTGAGAGACAGTGAGCCGCCTACTCTAGGGGTGGGCTCTTCTGTGGCTTCCTCTAAAGACCCCTGGAAAACTCAGCAAACCTGGTGAACCAGGCAGAGGTGTGGAGAGGGCAGCTGAAAGGGACACAGCTTCGGGCAGACGGAGGAAGGACCATCCACCTTGACTGCCCATAGAAAAGAAGTCTAGAGGGAGAGACTAAGTGGTGTCCAAACCTTTTTCAAAGAGGGCCAAATTTGATGAGGTGAAGGGCCGTGGGGGCCGACCAAACTTGTTGACCTTTTTCTAAGATTGAAGTTGTTGGGGGGGGGTTTACCCCAGGAAATAAACTGCCACAGGGGCTGAATTAGGCCCCTGAAACAGACTTTGGACATGCCTGGACCAGGGTGATGCACATTGTTCCCGGGAATCTTGCACTACACCTGTATCAAAATCTAGTTATCTAGCACATGTGATGCTATACCAACAATTTTTACACCCCTAAGAGAGCGAATCAGTAAATCAGTTAGCAAGACACAAGTATGACTGTACAAAATATACGTTTTCCCACTTGGCTAGACAAGATTCTATCACCTGTGTTTTGCAGGTCAAGGAAATGACACCTGTAACATGCTACGAGTATTAAATTATCTCCTCGCCCGCTTCATCTCGAGATGCTCAATACTGGGATTCTGATTTAGAGCAATCCTTATATCAAATCTTCAATTCATTTGGCAAATGTGGTTCAGCATCCAGGGCCTCTGAGAGCCAAAGGGAACCATCTGATTAAACAGGCATTGTGAAGAAAGACAAAAGGAAACATTTTGCTGCAAAAGGTTCTTGGAATTGCTGGCACACAGAGGTATAAAGTGGAGGCAGCCAGCAGGGCCAACAAAGCACTTCAGAAACAAACAAAGCCCAAGATTTAAAGGCAAACAAGTCATGCTCTCCATCGGTGCCCATTTAATAGACAGAAGATTTATTGAAATGCATATTGTGCCAAATGGTTTGAAGTTAGATGCCTGAGCCACAGGCTCATGGATACTGCTTTGCTGCTGTTTCTGACACCAGGAAAGAAAACAGTGCTTTATGCTTGGATTAGAAACCAGGAAGAAACCCCAGTTTGGGCATCTTAAAATATTAAAAAGGGTTCTGTTGGGCATTTGGGGCAGGAAAAATATACTTGAGAACAACAATAGGTGTAAACTTGGGGGTTGGTTCATTTTGGCTAATTAGTTCATTTAGTTGGGGAAGCATTTAATTTTGGTAATTTTTGAGATGAATATTTAATTTTGAACCTTGATTTTGTTTCTGTTATCTGGTTGATTCATTTGCAATTGTATTCTGTATTTTAATTCTCATGCATGCCGAAGTAATAATACCCAGCACTTATACCACTTTTTGTGAGTGTTCAAAACACTTGACACGCAGTGTATGTGAACTGGCTCTGCAGGTTGGACAGACACCTTGTTTGCACATACCGGTAAATGTAAACTATGGCTGATTTCCTCCTCCTCCCCTCTGGCACTGCCACGAGGAGGAATTCCGAAGCAATAGCTTCCACTTTAGGCTAACCACAGCCTGCCCTGTGGTGACATCTGAACTAGGACAAACTGTGGTTACTCTTAAGTATGAGTAGTGCAACAAGCCAATTTCAAACCATAGTTTATAAAGCTGGCTTGCTTTCACTAACTAGAGTTAAGACTAACCAGAGTTTAGGGTTCAGATGCAACACTGCACGAAGAAGTTGGAACTTCCAATTTCTTCCTCATTGCCATGTTGGAGGCCAAGTGAGCATACAGAAAGTGTGTGTGTGTGTGAGAGAGAGAGTGTGTGTGTGTGAGAGAGAGAGAGACAGACAGACAGACAGACAGACAGAGACAGACAGAGAAAGAACTGTAATTTTAAAGTACAGTACAGTAAACTTCTAGTGCGGATACATCCATTGCTAGCACACAAGCCACCATACACTGCACTGAAAAATCTGCAGCACAGATTTTGCTCCTGGTGTATCACTACTGCTGAAGCTGTTTTCATGGTAAACAAAAGCTTTCCTATGCACCAATCACAACTGCACTTAAGAGCAGAATCTGGTAACTGCATTTAATGCACACATGCACATACACAAAAACAAAGGCATAGCACATCCCCACCCCCACCCTGCTGGTCTTCCATTTACTTCAGGGTCTGTGTTTTGGGAGCTCTGCCAGCCAGTGCATAAAAATAGTTACCCCATTAACTGGGAACAGTGCCCACAATGCTGCACACCCCCAGCAACACAGAAGCCCGCACCAAAAATGGCACAAAAAAAGGGGGAGGCAGTGGGCAGGGTGGGACACAGGAAGTGGGCAGAGGTCAGATTACCACCAGAAAGGGAAGTGGTAGAAAAGCAAAAAGCCAACTTCAAGGGCAGACACAGAAATACTTTTGAAAACAGTATTAAAAGGTTTAAATACCGGACTTAGCATTTATATAGTGCTGACTGGGATCACAAAGTGCTTCAAATGATCTAGTTGAGATTCCTGCATTGCAGGGAGTTGGTCTAGATGGCACTCAGAGTCCCTTCCAACTCTCTATGATGCTCTGGAATCTCTCTGATTCTCTGAAAGTAAATGGATAAGTGACTTGCTTTTGCTCATGAAAGCTTGCTGTTCAGGGTGGAACTTGGAATATTCCTGACACTCGGCACCAACCACCAGCAACTGTGGTCTTATATTTGCCCACCACTCTTTGATCTTCCCCCTACAGTGCAGCAACATTGGAGGACACAGTGTGTTTCTTGAAGTGGCTCTAAGTCAGGGGTCAGCAACCTTTTTCAGTTGTGGGCCGGTCCACCGTCCCTCAGACCATGTGGGGGGCCGGACTATTTTTTTGGGGGGGTGAACGAATTCCTATGCCCCACAAATAACCCAGAGATGCATTTTAAATAAAAGGACACATTCTACTCATGTAAAAACAAGCTGATTCCCAGACCGTCCACGGGCCGGATTGAGAAGGTGATTGGGCCTTAGGTTGCCTACTCCTGCTCTAAGTGCACAAGCATTAAACATGCTCCAAGTTTACATGTTGGGCTTTGTAGCTTAGAAGAAAGGCATGCAAAGGGGGACACAGGAGATGTATACAAAAGTTGCATTGCATGGTGAAAGTAGACAGAGAGGCTTTTCTTCTTCTTGACTCTGCAATCATCCTAATGAACTGAACATTCATTGGGAAGATTCAGGACATCCCTCAGTGTATAGTTAAACTACAGAACTCCTTGCCACAAGACCGAGCCATGGCCACCAACTTGGATGGCTCTAAAAGAGGTTTAGAAAAAGTGCTTGCTGGGTTCTACCTGCCCTGCCAGAGGCAGTATGCCAGTTGCTGGGAATCGTACATGGGGAGAGTGATGTTGTGCTTATGCCCTGCACATGGGCTTCCCAGAGACTTCTGTTTAGCCACTGTGAGAACAGGATGCGGGGCTAGAGTGGTCGGAACAGCAGAACTCTTCTTGTATCCATCAGGACAAGCAGGTCACACCTACACCTAAGCAGTGAGCGCCCTGGCATACATTCTGGAATCTCCTACAACACACAGTAGTTCTTCTGTGGCAGACAGGCCACCACAATTCCAGGCGCTACAAAGTTGGGAAACGACTGGTCAAGGATGGCTCCAGGTGTGGAGGCCTGTGGAGGCATTACTCCAGGGCATTGTGGGAAACAAATATGTCGGAGGCCATATGCTGATGTGCAGGTCCGCACCTGGTCCCTTGACCAAGTCTAAAGTAGAATATTTTTACGTCTTTGTCTCCTTACGTCAACCAAGGCTTGACCAGTCTAAGGCCTCACATTTTCTAATCAAATTTGCCCTGTGAAATTCCTAGCAAGCAACATGGCTTCACGGAGGGGACACCACACTCAGTCAACTTCTGCCTTTAAGTTTCCTTTCTTTACTCTGTTTTCTGCTCCTCACACGCAACCTAGAAACCCCAGGGGAAAACGTCACTTTTTGGAAGCCTTGCTTGACCCACTGGGACGGCTAATCCTACACGAGCCAGCAACTTTTATCTGTTTTTAGTGAGGTTAAAGCAGAACCTGTTAGAACTCTTTCTGTTCCCATTAACCTCCGCAAACCTATTATATCCAGGCAGTTGCTCAAAAGCTATGGAAGTTTTATTTATTTATTTTTAAAGGCTGCACAGTGCTAAACTGCCAGGCTAATACTGAAAAAGCACAGGCCTCGGGAAACAATGCAAACAGTAGCAAGGGGTGGTGTGTGTTAAAAATAAATTCCCCAGATTAAAGGAAAAAATAAATGCACAAAAGAGTCCAGTTTGAATGAGCTTGATAGCTATGCAGAGACACAGGTGGAATGTGAAAACAGTGCCAAATCCAGGCAAATACCCCAGTTCCCAAAGGCAACAGAGTCTTCCACTCTCTGTTTGGAAGCTGGTCTTCGCTCAGCGAAGGCAGGGGTGCATATCCTTGCCCCTAGGTATTGGCTAAAATTTAAGTGGGGTAGGGCCCATTTTAGTATTTTCTGCTTTCAATGAGATGTTGAGCCTGAATAAAAATGCAATTCTGTCTTGGAATCAGGAAATACAAGTTATTGATATGACTGGCCTCTCTTTCATCATTCTGAGCTTTTCAGATTTTGAGATAGCCTCTTGCCGCCCGAAATCTCATATTTTCAAATGCAACTTCTGTGCTGGCCACTTCTGCCAAACTACCCCTTCAGACCCCTACGTAACCAGCATGACAAATGTGGAATGGAGACAAGCCTTCACAGCTCTGAGGTTCCAGTCCACATTTTCTGCCTAATTGAAGGATGCTGTCACTGGATCCCCTCCGAAGAGAGAGGATGCCCACATAGCTGTCACACGCCTGAAGATTTACCCCACCACTTATGCTTGCCCAATCTACAAGGACTTAAGAGCATCCTAGTTCAAAGATTTCCATTCCCCAGTGGGGAGATTGATTGGATGTTTATTAGGGGACAGGTCCTGCTACACCTCTGAAAAAGTCGCTTGTTTTGTCTTTAGAGCACTAATTTTAAGGATAAATGTTTGTGGGGAGTATAAGATAAATTCTTCAGGGGAGCAAACTCTTATCTGACAGAATGCCTGGTTTTAATTCTTATTTTAACTGTGTAATATATTTTGTTTTCATCTATGTGTCATTTTTTTTTGTAATGGCTTTGGCTACACAGTTAAATAATATTTGTATTCGTGAATCCAGATAGCTCTAAAACAAACATCCGATTAAACATCCGGAAGAACTTTCTGGCAGTAAGAGCTCTTCAACAGTGGAGCCGTCTCCCTAGGGAGGTTTTTAAGCAGAGCTTGTAGGGCCATCATAGATGCTTAAGTTGAGACTCTTGCATTTCAGGGGATTGGACTAGATGATCCTTGGGGTGCCTTCCCATTCTACAGTTCTATGATTTGATTCTGTCATTGGGGGTACATTCAAGATTCCATAGCATGAACCAGTAACCTTTTAAACACCTTTGTTTTTTTGTTTTTTAATATTCTTTATTGAGTTTTGCATTGATTAATTCTATACATTTTCCATTCTTTCTTCAAAATAAGTTAACTTATACATGAATGTAAACCAAAATAAATCAAGACTTCCTCGCAAGTGACTTCCCTCCACCTTATGTCGGCTTCTTATTTCTTCCTTAACTTTTTTTACTGTGTTGTTTTTCTTATTTCACTTCTCTTACATACCGTATGTTATCTATCTATTATTTACTTTGCAAACTTTAGTCTAAATACATCAAATATTTTGTCTGAGAACAATGTTTTTCCAGATACTCTTTAAAACATCCCACTCGTTTTTAAACCTTTGGTTTTGTTGATTTCTAATTACTTCTGTCATTTTTCCTAATTCCAAATATTCACACAATTTGATTTGCCATTCTTCCTTTGTAGGTGTAAAGGGAGGAAGTAAACACCCTTTGTTAACTGCCTTGTTCTTACATGCATGCAATTATAAAAGGAAGCAAAGATCTACCCTACCAAGCATCCTCTCCCCCCACAATGGCCATCTAGCTGCCTCCAGGGTGCCCACAAACAGGGCATGGAGGCAGTTACCCCAACCTCTCTAGTGCCCCCTCCTTTCTCCCCAGAACAGATAGGAAGCTTTTCCCCCTCTCCCAAAATCCTGGAAATCAGGGTTTTCTAATGAAGAGAAGACTCCCTGGAAAAGACCCTGATACTGGGAAAGATTGAGGGCACAAGGAGAAAGGGATGACAGAGGACAAGATGGTTGGACAGTGTTCTCGAAGCCACCAACATGAGTTTGACCAAACTGCGGGAGGCAGTGGAAGACAGGAGTGCCTGGCGTGCTCTGGTCCATGGGGTCACAAAGAGTCGGACACGACTAAACGACTAAACAACCATGAAGATGAGCGCCGAGGCAGAGGAAAGGAATTGATTGCATATTGCAGAATTAGTTTAAGCAATGTGCTACCCCAAGAAACTAAGACGAGGGTTGGGGAAGGCGTGCCCCCCCATATGTTGTTGGACTCGAGCTCCTATGATGCCTGACCTTTGACAGGGCTGGCTGGGGCTGATGGGAGCTGAAGCCCATCAAACTAATATGTGGGTTGAGGAGAAGAAGGATACCAATGTCTATTTGGTATGATAGCTGAACAGAACCTCCATTCACAGCGGAGTGTGCCATATTAATGTGCCACTAAAAACACACCCACCCAAATCCCCCTACAAATAAGATTGGCCCTGGAAACCAAATTATACGAAGCCAAACAACTTGTCCATCTAGCTGAGGCACGTCCAACAGGCAGATCACTGGAGGTCTGCAGCAGATCAGTGGTTCCCCCCAAAGAAGCTCAAAAACTTTGGCTTCCCTAAAAAAAGCTCCACACTTTTGCCCTGCACCCCAAAAAGGGGTAGATCACTGCCAATTTTTAACTCTGTGAGTAGATCGCAATCTTTTGGGAATTGGCCACCTCTGATCTAGCTCAATACTCTCCAGGGTTTCAAACACATTTCTCTCCCAGCCCTACCTGGAGATGCTGGGACTGAACTAGAGATCTTCTACAAGCAAAGCATATGCTCTACCACTGAACTGCTGACCATTCCCTTAAAAAATTTTTTTATAGCTTTAGGGTTGAATTAAACCCTAAACATAGAGAGCTGGCTTCTACTGCATTAAATCATTTCTCCATCTGGCTTGGTATTGTCTACACTGACGGTGAGCAGCTCTTCCTGGAGATTGAAACTGGAACGTTCTGCATGCAAAGCAAATGTCCTACCACTGAGCTTTAGCACCTTCCTACAGGCTGGGCTGAACCCTTCTGCTTGACATATTTGTTTGTGCATTAAGGACAGTGTGTGTGTGTGTGTGTGTGTGTGTGTGTGTGTGTGTGTGTGTGTTTCCATGGAGAACATTCAGCCATACAGTTCCTACCCACATGCACACATATGGAATTTGAATCTCAGGACTTACCGTTTGAATTGGCTGACTGTATAATCTCTGAGAGCCCCTTGTGTGAAGATGATCTTGCAACAATTAAACCAAAAGGATCATAAAAAAAAAGAATAAGGTGGGGAAAGCACCAGCCCACACATACCAAAAACAGTGCCTTTGCAATATCCCACGAGCCACATGGATTTTCTGGAATAGTCAGGCTACAAGTCAGCTCATGGGAATGTGGAGAATCTGCAGAGATAACGCTTTGTAGCTTGCAAAGAAGTAAAACTGAGAGATAAAACAGAAGAGAATCAAGGGCAGAGCAGCAGAAAGAACCAGAGAGACGGAAAGCACAAAAAGTTCTGCTTGAAGGAATTTCTTATCATCATTATTATGATTTTAAAAGGGGACAAATTGAGCCTTTGTTTTCTCTTCGGTTTATCACACTTCACATGCTCCAAACACACAAGGTCGTTATAGTCACTGGATTCCAGTTTTGTTCTGAAGGATTCAAAACCAGCCATTTTGATCAATGCACAGCAGTTAAATCCTTTAGAATCAAGATAGCTGGATCTATCTATTGAAACATAATTATAACAAATACATTTTGCTAAACCTGGCAAACCAAAGGCCTATATCGCCTCACCGACTTCTATAAAAACAACAAACCCCTGTCAACACAAGAAATACAAACTAAACTAGAAGACACCCAAATATCCTGGTTCGCACAAAACCAAATACATACCCTCCTAAACAATCCAGCAATAAAATCAGCAGCAACCAGACCCCCTACAACATTTGAAAACCTCCTCCTAAAGACAAAGGGACACGGCAAAGGACTGGTATCCGCAATATACAAAATACTACTCAAAAGCCCCATGAACCCCCTAAACGCAATAAAAAAACAATGGGAGGATGACATAGGATATGAAATAAACCCCACCCAATGGACCAAAATGTGGTCTAAACCCCCCTTCAAATCCATATCAATGAAAAGAAAAGAACTCTCCATGAAACTAACCCCAAGAAAACTAGCACTAATACACCCAGGAACCTCACCAAAATGCTGGAGAGGGTGTACCCCCACATGTGGTGGGAATGCCCCAAAATCCAATCATTCTGGACAATAACAATACGAGAAATTTGTAAGATAACTAAGCAAGTGCTAGAAATCACCCCAGAACTGGCCTTATTAAACATCTTTCAAGACAACAACGCCCACGCAGATTACAAAGAACTCATAAACCACCTACTATCAGCAACCAGAAACATCATAACCAGACACTGGAAAGACCTGTCAGGAGCAAACATGGACCAATGGTATCAAGTAGTATGGGAAACGGCCCTACTAGAAAAACTAACCGGCAAGCTGAAAATGACACGAGGACAAACAGAAGAAGACACCTTCACCCCAATATGGTTCCCCTTCATCACTTACACAGCCCAACAAGACAATGACAAAAACCCACCGCCAGCATTCAAATCAATATGGTTAAACTAACCAAAACACCCACCCACCCCACTCACACAAGAAACCAAAGACCACCACAGCCATCCACAAATGAACAACCACACCCTACGCCAACCCCCAACCTCTCTCAGCAACAAAGGAGTACAAGCGAACAACAGAGAACCCGCACAAACAACGCTGACACTGAACCCCTACATATATCTAGGAAAACAGAAACATAGGCATCCCACCCCACCCACCCACCGCTTCCCCCCCTTCCTCCTAATGTCTCAACAAGCAAGATTGATGTATAACAATGGAAAAAATATGAGACACTGCATTACCTTTGTAAACCAAGAAAATCCTCAATAAAAAATAAAAATAAATAAATAATACATTTTGCTAAGCTGGTTGGTATACCAAAAAAAAAAAACTTTTCAAGGCCACCATAAGATAAACTAAAGTGAGTCTTCACTCATAAAAGTGGTCTAAAACTCATTAGTAGGGGCACGGAGAGAGAGAGGAGAAGATTAATGGTAAAGGTTTATAAAACAGTGTGGAGGGAGAGAGGAAACATTATTGCCCCCCCCTTCTCAAAATAGTAAAATTCAGAGACTCACAGCAGAAGTAAGACTGTTAATAAGGGGAGAGCTTACTCTCAAAATTCATAATTAACTTAACTAATTAAATGATTCTGATCTTATGCATCAAGGCAAAGCATAGAACAGCCCTTGCCAGTCTGGTGCCATCCAGATGTTTTGCAATGCAGTTCCCATCAGCCTGGGGGGGCACCAGGCTGGCAAAAACTGGCACAGAATATCAAAACGTATCCCAAGCAATCCAAAGCAGCCCACTTTCACATATCTTTGTTGGAAAAGCTGCAGTAAACTAGTATCTTGGCAATGTTGACTCCATGGCCTTGTGCCACTACTCTTGTTCCAATGCCAATACAGTACAGCCTGAACAGGTCATGCAGGAAAGTCTTCAGGTGGTGTTGAGAGGGATGTGAGCTTTTCTTAAAGGTAAAGGTACCCCTGACCATTAAGTACAGTCACGGATGACTCTGGGGTGACATTCTAAGGAATCTTGTTTGTAGGCCTCATTGTTGCAGTGGCACTCTATTTATTCAGTGAGAAACCACAAAAAGATGAGAAAAGGAAGGGAACGTCCATCACATTAATTAATACCTTTTGCAGCTCTTATTGTTTCAAAAAGATGGTACTGTACAATCCTCCTCTCACAGGATAAGACTGCCTCAAAACTCAAATGCAGGATTACTCATTTCTGCCTGCATGCAAATCTCCCCAAAGTGACAGGGAGGAGCAAACAGCCAGGGAAAATGTTAACCAGTGATTGTGGCCTCTGCCACATGCTCTCCAAAACCTGATGTGGCTTCTTCACCACATAATTGTCACACTGGGAAGCTTTCTGTGAAGGAGAAGCCACAATAAATTTCAGTTGAGGGTGAGTGGGAACTGGCTCTCTCATTTCCACGTTGAAAGTGTGTGAGGAACATCAGGGCTAAGAAATCCTCCTCTGCCAAGTCTTGCCAAACCATTGTCACCCTGAGCTAAGTGAACCAGGTGGAAAGGGATGCCCCTTCCTACTCCAAAACACATTGGAACAATATTTAAAACTGGCTGTTACATTTTCCATGTGAATTCAAGATCAGTTTCAGCAAGAGAAAAGGCACTCAGCTTTTTAAAAAGCCTATTTTACACTCCAGCCCACATTCACAGCAACTGCACATACACAGAAAAGCAATGAACTTTGGGATCAGGTGTGAACAGACCCTCTGTGCTGCCTTCACAGAGTAACTCCACTTGGGTTGCGCTGGGGGGTGGGACGGGGGCAGAGTCAGGCCTGTACACTTGATCTACAAAAACTCAGCCCATGAGGTATGTCACTGCATGGTGAGAAATAAAACTTTAAAGCTGCCTGTGTCTGAGCTAAAACCCAACAGTTTTTTTTTAAAACTAGCACTCATTGAGATATCCGTTCCAACCACAAGCAGCGCCTTGGTCTGTGCTTTGCGTTCCAACAAAAAAAGAGGAAGAACCAGATGCAAGGAGGTCCTATCAGGTCTCTTCTAGATTTCTATCCTCTTGCACAGCTAAGCAGGTCAGTGAGAGATCCAGCACACCAGACTGCAATCCCCACCCACCCACCCACCCATTAGAGCCTCCGCTGTCAAAATCCCAGCACAACCTGGAAACCTCAAACTCATAATTCGGGGGAAGCCGGCCTCTGTCCCTCCAGTCCCCTCCTTGCTTCCTTCTCCACGCAACTTGACCTCCTCTCCACCCGCTTAATCCAACACGGAATCCTCACTTCGACATTTCCACTCAAGCCCTGGATCTTCCAGTCTTGGGGAGGGACCGTGCGGAAGGCAGCCCCCTGACAAAAACTTACGGTGCACAGAAAATAAGAAAAACAACCTAAAACATGATGGGCATTCTAAAACGCCTGGGGTTCCACCTCTCTCTCTCCCCCCTCCCATCAATTTTTTTTCCAGGGGAGGGCGAACGCGTTACCTGGGGGGTCCCGGGATTCTGGGGCGGAATCTCATCCCCCTCCAGGGCCAGCTTTGCTCCCGAGACCAGATGCCTGGAGGCGGCCGAGGCAGCTACATCCAGAGGCGCCCGGAGTTTCCGCGGCGTTGCCATCCTCCTGGCGGGAGGGATGCGCAGCTGGCTGGGGCTAAAAAGGCCCTCATCAAATGGAAATCCCGCCGCCGCCGCCGCCCCCGGGCTCCCTTTGAAGACACGATCCTGCCTCCCTTTGCTGCCGCCCTCGTAGCATCCCCAGAATCACGGAAGCCAGCCTCCTTTTTTCGCGCCGAGAAGGCAAGCGGGGAAACGCGTTGCCCTTGGAGAAGAGGCAGGGCAGTGGCGCGCCCGTCCCCGGTCCCTTACCTGGCGGTGTCGGAGGCGGAGGCGGCTCCTCCCGCCCGCTGCTGCTCCTGCTGCAGCCGCGATCCAGGCAGCTCCGCTGCTGCGCCGCTCGCTTGCTCTCCCGCCCGCGCGGCGCCCCAGATGCCAGCAGCTGCGCGCCCATTGGCTGCGCCGGGAGCTTTTCCTGTGCAGAAAGTGAGAGCGGCCTCGCACCAGCGCCGCCCATTGGAGGAGGCGCGCCGCGGAGGGAGGCCGTGAGTGGCCCAGATGTGGAGGGAGGCCGGGATGGGGCCGCCTCCCTCCCTCCTGCAAAGGTCTCGGTCTCCCTCTCTCTCCATGCCAGCCTTTCCCCCCTCCCTCCCCTCTTTGGTCTGCGCTTCTCATTCTGCTGTCAAGCCGCAGGGCGGGGGGGGGGGCGGTGAGCTGGAGAGGCAGCAGCCCCCACGCAGCAGATACAGATCAGAGAACATCGAGCTCGCTTCCTGGCGATCCTCAACATGCGACTGCAAAAACAAGCCAGAGACTGTGATGGGGGGATTGCATTATAATCATCACAACAAGGAGGAGCGCAGAGAGGAGAAACGGCGCCATGGGGGTTCATCTGCACCAGCGAAACCCGACGCCTCCATCTGCCCTGGCTGCAACAAAACATGTCTCTCTCGCGTATGGGTCTCTACAGCCACAGCAAGCGCTGCAGCTGTCCAGCAGTTTAATTTCACCCCCCCCCCATGGCGCATTCTTCCATTGTCTCTGGATGCAAACAACAACTAGATATAATAAGTGTGCATTTAACAATACTAGCTCCCTAGAAATAGCCCTGTGAGGTAGGTCACTGAGGTAGGGAGGTGGACAGAAAATTTCCAGCTCAGATAATACGCCAGAGATTATTAAACCAACATGAAAATATGACAGTATTGTACATCTCTTTTTTGTTTGTTTGAAGTTTATCAAAGCAAGGGAGAGATAAAGTTGAGAATTAATGATATTGTTAATAATAAATGTGCATATAATAATATTAGTTTAGGGGTCCTTCCCTGCTGTCTGCCTGTTCACTTATTTTTTTGATACAAGTAATAGGAACATACATGCAGAGGACAATTGTAAAATATGCCCATTTTAATCTGCAGCCCGCAAAAACTCATACCATAATAAATTGGTTAAATTGCCCCAAAGCTCTCTCTTGTTCCTGATGCAAAAGACTAACACAGAAGAACCTCCTCTCAAAAAAGGTATACAAAGCACAGCAGTCGTTTTTATGAAAACACAACAGCCTGGATGCTTCTTCCAAGAGCAACTCCAAACGTTCTCTGAAAAAGCAAAGCCCCGGCTTGTTGGGGCTGACAGCGTTCCCTTCTGAAAATTCCAAAAAGAATGAGCTTGGAAACCAGGATTATTGTAAATACTTTTGGGGAAAGCCTGAGCAGAAAGATGGAGGGCCGTAGCTCAATGTTACAGCATCTGCTTTGCATGCAGAAGGTCCAGGCCAGGTTCAATCCCTGCCAACACCCGGCAGGGCCAGAAATGTCCCGTCTGAACTGCAGACCATAATACATGAAACCTACATTAAATTTCCCGAACGAACAGGCCAACGGACAAGCTGGCCAATTCTCTCCAATTTCTCCCCCTCAGTCTCTTTCATACTGCTGCTGCAGTTCTCAGGTAGATCTACACCACACCCACGGTTAAAACAATTTAGTGCTGGGGTTTGCTCTTTGCAATAAGTAAAGAACAAGTGAATGGCAAGGCAAGAGGCATGTCTATCATGGATACAAGGTGGACAGGGGAGAAAATGGGTGTTGCATATTGCGACGAAGTTCCTTTACTTTCCATCTTATAACTTTGACCTCTCAATTATTAAAAGCACTAACAGGGATTTCTGAGGTAAATCAAACCTCCCACCTATCCCTCTAGCCTTTCTTTAAACCCTCTAGCACTTGTGGGTTTTCAAAAATAAAAGAGAGTCCTCTTCCAGCCTAAACATGGCCAGGTACCTATATAGACTCGGGGCTATAAGTAAGACTGTTCCTATGTGTACTCAGATAAGGGTTTCCCTTCACTAGAAACTCCCTTACTGTAAAGCTAGCCTCCTTCCTGAGGTAACTTTATTATCATCCAGAACTTGTCTCCTCCTTTAGCCCTCCCCCTTTTCTTGGTGCACTCTCAGCCACAAACTTTTCTCCTCTAAAAGGCAGTTTTGACAGTTTAAAAGAGCTCCCCACCAACTGGGTTGCTGGAAAATGAAATAGACGATTACTGGTATGACACTTTAAAGATGGATATTTATTGGCTTGAATCTTAATTGTTGCTTTCTGGTATCATTTGTACAAACTTAATTTCACAGGTAACGTTCTTGGTAATCAAATAACAGAATACCTATCAACTACTTCATCTACTCTAAGTCTACCTTCTCCACAACCACCCAAGCTCCCACACAAAAAACCTCAACCGCCAACTGACATAACGGTTCCCCTTTCCATTTAAACCCCATGCAGGCCACGCCTCCCATGGAATGTTGCTGCCAGTTAACCAGGAGTCTGGGTTAACCCTTCGATAGGTCGGTTGCGAAACAAAAACATAACATGTTTCAAATTCGCCACACATATCATGTTCCATACGTCACTCTAAATTGTTTTTAAAAAATCACTGTTGAAGGTAAACCCCATTTTCAATCTGGCAGTCAAAAAAAGACACCAGCTTGCTCAGAGGCTTAGTAAGGGCAACACGCCAGGCAGAGCAATGTTGTAGCTTCTCCATTAACCATGTGTCTGCTGCCTAAACACACCCAAAGGACTTTTTTGGGGAGGGGGAGGCTATATTTCTTCTCACCTGCCACCACAAATACCCAAAGATATGCAGCACTGGACAGCAGCAACTGTGTTGGGCTGGCTGTTTTTTTGTGTGTGACAGGAAGCATTTTGTTTTGTTCAACAGCTTCCAAGCAGGTGCAGTTTTAGCACTTGGAGTTTCAGCTGCATTTCCTTCAAAGGTCCACAGGAATTCTTAAAACACTGGTACCTTGGGGGGAGGGGATTGAATGTGTGAAAAAGACTAATCAGATATCACACACAAAAAGGAAGTACAGTAGTTGAAAGGAGGACTCTCCTTTTCTGTTTCAATGCTTAACCAACACTGGTGGGTCACTATTTATTCACAAATTTGTATCCAGCATTCAGTATTTCTGTTTGCAGATAATGAAGCCAACGTAATTAACCAATAACAAACAAAGTTAAAATAGCAAAAGTATTAAGAGAAAAATAGCCTTTAAAACAAATTGCTGGTGTCAATATCCATTGTGATGAAGCCAAAGTGCATTTGAAATAATTGCATATTCTTCCCATATGTTGCACCCCATGTCTATTCTCTTTCATTTTTAAGATCCTTGGGGCAGGGACCTGTCAAACCTGTTATTTGTAAATCACCATGTATAGAGATGGTGAGATTGATTGATTGATTGATTGATCTGTCAGGGATGCTTTAGTTGTGATTCTTGCATTGCTTCACATCTCCCTTGCTAGCATACATTCATATGCATGATTACTTAAAAGTAAATCTTGCAGAGTTCATTTGGGGTTCACTTTCTAGTAAGTAGGTTTACAATTGTAGTCCAATACTGCTACTGCCTTAAAAATAGGCAATTTGCTGTGTATGCAACCTACAGGTTGGGAGAGCCTACACAACTTCTGATGGTTTCCTTCCACTGGGCTGCTTTGCTTCCAAGGCTATGCCAAGATGTTAAACGTTCCTCCCACCCAGACACACCGACTCTTAATGAAGAGGGAGGTCGCCTACTTAAAAAGACATCCCAGAGCTACATTTCCACTGAAACAACTGTTCAAGACAGATTGCATTACCTTCGCATGTGCTAAAAGCTGCTCCCAGCCTATTCTCCAGCTCCCAGGTCGCATCTGAAGGACTTTGAATAATGCACGAATAAAAACAACACATTGTCCAGGAGTGCTTTATATCAGCCGTCTGGTAAAGCTTGCAATTTGGAAACCAGTCTGTCTCCAACGGACTTTGGAACACAGGTGCACTCTTAGCTTTGAAAATAATGGGTTACCTGCCAACACCCACAGCACTATGTCAACAAAAAAGGTTGTTAATCATAAAGCTGCATTGGCAGTGCTAAAAAACAAACAACCCTCCCAAAACCGTAAGCATCCCAAAAGGGGCTGGGACTCAGTCTGACTGTGCTTACATGGTTGGTGTTAGCTGATTTGAAGGATGCATTAGGCTAAGACAATCAAAAGGAAGTAGGAAGAACATAGGAGGCTGCTTTCAGACCCTTGGACCATTTGGCTCAAATGTACTGGTAGTTTAACATACACTCATCGCCAGCAGTAGTTTCAGACAAGAGTCTCCCAACCCCACCTGGAGGTGCCAGAGAGGACTGAACCTGCAACCTGCTGCTTTGCAGGGCAGGTGCTCTGCCGCTCAGTATGGCCTTTACCTACACAGTATAGTATGCTATAGAAGTTCCTGTATAACATGCACAGCCAACCATAAGGCTACCCTGCCCCAATATATACAGTCAAATAGACATGAAATGCAAAACCAATTTTCTGACTTAGAATCGTGGCAGGGCTCTGTGAGTCAGTGGTTTTCTTTTTATTTACCTGCAAAATAAGAAAAAAAGTAGTTTGGGCCAACATGAGTTGATTCAGAATTCGCCAATCCCAGTTTGTCAGGCCAGTCCAAAAGATGGAAGTACCCCAGGTGTGTCTATCCTGGGTGTGGCCCCTCTTCTCCCTCCCAGCAAGAGGGATGGAGAGCCAGCAGCTCCCCTAATCAGGTCATTTAAGCACACATGGCATTTTTACAACTCTTATTTCACCCGTCTTTGCAACACCCCTATAAATTATTTATTCCTATTTTGATGGTGGGAGAGATGAGGCACAGATGATTTCCCAAGGCTGTCCATTGAGGATTTGAACTTGTCTCGCAGGAACACACACAAATAAAACATGATCCATTGGGTAAATACACTCTCGCTGTTATGTGGTCATGGCAGGGAACTGTGGCTCTGAGCTGACTACGAAGACTGCATACCTGTGTTTCTCCGAAAATAAGACACCGTCTTATATTTATTTTTCTTTAAAAAAACCACTATGGCTTCTTTTCAGGGGATGTCTTATTTTTTCCTCCTGCCGCAGCCGGCATTGCTGCTGTGCCTATCACTATGTCTTATTTTCAGGGTATGGCTTATATTCCTTGAATGCGTAAAAATCCTGCTATGGCTTATTTTATGACTACGTCTTAAAATAGGGGAAACAGATATATGTAAATGAAAAGGGCACTGACACAGAGGACCTGCAACAAAATGTGGTAACATGGAACACTTCCGTTCAGGACTCTAGCAAGCCAGTTATCCCATCTGCCAGGATTGTTGTTGTTGTTTAGTCGTTTACTTGTGTCCGACTCTTCGTGACTCCATGGACCAGAGCATGCCAGGCACTCCTGACTTCCACTGCCTCCCGCAGTTTGATCAGACTCATGTTGGTGGCTTCGAGAACACTGTCCAACCATCTCCTTCTCCTTGTGCCCTCAATTTTTCCCAACATCAGGGTCTTTTCCAGGGAGTCTTCTCATGAGGTGGCCAAAGTATTGGAGCCTCAGCTTCAGGATCTGTCCTTCCAGTGAGCACTCAGGGCTGATTTCCTTAAGAATTGATAGGTTGGGTCTTCTTGCAGTCTCCTCCGGCACAATAAATTCAAAAGCATCAATTCTTCGATGATCAGCCTTCTTTATGGGTCCAGCTCTCACTTCCATACATGACTATTGAGAAACCCATAGCTTTAACTATATGGACCTTTGTCAGCAAGGTGATGTCTCTGCTTTTTAAGATGCTGTCTAGGTTTGTCATTGCTTTTCTCCCAAGAAGCAGGCGTCTTTTAATTTCGTGACTGCTGTCACCATCTGCAGTGATCATGGAACCCAAGAAAGTAAAATCTCTCACTGCCTCCATTTCTTCCCCTTCTATTTGTCAGGAGGTGATGGGACCAGGGGCCATGGTCTTAGTTTTTTTGATGTTGAGCTTCAGACCCTATTCTGCGCTCTCCTCTTTCACCCTCATTAAAAGGTTCTTTAATTCCTCCTCACTTTCTGCCATCAAGGTTGTGTCATCTGCATATCTGAGGTTGTTGATATTTTTTCGGCAATCTTAATTCCAGTTTGGGATTCATCCAGCCCAGCCTGTCGAATGATGAATTATGCATATAAGTTAAATAAGCAGGGAGACAATATACAGCCTTCTCGTACTTTTTCCCCAATTTTGAACCAATCAGTTGTTTCCCAAATTTGAACCAATCTGCCAGGATACTCCAATCCATTCCACCCACCCCACCTCCCTCAACAGTTTAGCATAGACAAATCTGCCATTTTCAGGTCTCTTGTTTCTTATTTTTCCTATCTTCGGTTTTCCACATTTCCATAGCAATTTCTTATGTTAAAAATCAAGAAAATTTCTCAACAATTTAATGTGAATTTCTCCTAATACTGTAACTTTTTTTGTATGCAGCTTTGACTTACAAGCACATTTTTGCCAGCTATCTTCACTAATAAGTTCATTTTTATGTAGTTTCCCCCGATATATGTATTTTTAAAAATATTTTTGGGTTGAGCTTCCGTCTCAAGGCTTTTTTCACACAATTAAAAACACAAAAGCAATAAGTGTGTTTAAAAGATTAAAGCCATGGTGAAGACTCATTTATCCAGCTGGGAAAGACTGCTGGAACAAAAATACCTTTGACTCTTTCCAGGAAGTGCAGATAATGAGTGTTTGTTGTATCTTGAGGGGAAAGCTATTCCATACAACAGCAGCAGCCACACTAAAAGCTCTGCTCAGAGTTTCTGCAGAGCAGGCTTCTAAGATCTTTGGAACTTGCAAGAGAAACTCTCCTGCAGACCACAGCCACCTACCAGGTGTATAAGGGATAAGGCAGTCTCTCGGGTAACCTGGTCCCAAGTTGTACAGGAACTTTTACGTCAGTATCAACACCTTGAACTTGGCTCGTTAGCAAACTGACAGTGATGAAAACCCCGTAAGCCAGGCAAATATGCTGGTGGACGTTTCCCCAACAAGCAACCAAGTCACCGTGTTCTGCACCAGCAGAAGTGCCCAGATACAGAATGTTTAACTTAATCTGGTGAAGCTGGGGATGCCTTTGTTCATGTGGTTTCAGATCTCTTGAGACATCCATGAGAGCTAGAAATTTTGTTCTTTTCCTTAGAAGCTGGTGAGGATGGCATGCTTTGTGTAACCTACCTAGGAGCATTTTAAGAAAGTGATCGAACTGCATCAAAGCCAGGCATACAGTCCTTTCTGAGCCAACCACTTCTGTGTTGCAAAACATGGGAAGGGGGGGGGAAGAGAGTCCCACACTTTATGAAGAAATTGCACAATTCGCAAGTAAGTCCCCAATTAGCTGCCCACACAACTAACCTTTTGTGTTCCTAAAGCCTACTTTCCCTACAATGGAGCCACTTGTAAAGCCAAACGCTCAAGTCTCAGCTGCAAGAAGAATGGGGGCAGGAAATCCCTAAGCAAACCATGAATTGCAGCCAAAGTTAAACAAAAGTTCAGGATAGACAGAAACATCCTTCTTTGTAGCAAGAAAAAAGCCCCAAACAAAAAACTTTATTGGTACTGATTTCCAAATGCTGAGGATTGCACAGAACAAGAGACATAGTAATAATCATAATAATAAATGGAAGGAGGTGGGGGAAAAACTCCAGATGTTTTGGACTACCACCTCATCAGCCCCCATCCCAAACATGAGGACAGCACTAGTCTTGGAAAGGCTGCTGTAGAGGAACGGCTTAGGAGGCAATCTATTTGAGAGTTCTCTTGCGCAAGTCCTGCTGAAGCGGAATGGCGCTGAGCATTGCTGTTCTGGAATGAGGCCCTCTGCTCAAAGGGCTCATTTGAAGGCGTTGATCAAGGGGACCCCCCGTGCAGGGAGCTCCTGGTGCAGCTGGCGGAAGAGCATGGCACACTGGTTCCTCTCCTGGGCCTTGCCAAGGCTGTGGAACAGCCTGGCCTGGAGATAAAGGACATCCCGGAGCTGCTCCTTACAGTCCACCTTAGCAAAATAGGCTTTGGCTTCGTTGAGGTTCAGGATAGCTGATTCCAGAGCTGTCGAAAAAGAGCAAATGTTTTCTGCTTAAACATTTGTCTGTTTGTTCCATAAAATCCGTATATTGCCCAACTGTTAAAAAAACCCACACACCCTCAAAGATTAAACAGTGAAATATATTAAAATACAGTTGATTAAATAGATTATAAAGCCAGCTGCCTATCTGGGCCTTCAGGATTCTGCCTGAACCAAGCCTCCACCAGCCATGCCTCTCCTTGGCCCTGCTCTGTCCCCTTCCCATATCACTTCCCTGGCTGGACTGTGTCCCTGGGCGGAGGATGGTGTGTGTACCCACTGCTGGAAGCCGCCCCCAAAGGTCTGCCCATGAAGGCCTGTCCCTCTTCGGCTGAGTCCTCCCACCTGCAATATATCATTTCACTCACATGCCTATGGAATAGAGAGGAGCAGCAACACGGAAAGTTCTTACCTTCCGCCTTCTTCTGAGGCGGGTAGGAGGCAGCAGAGGCGACCTGGCACTTGGCCACCAGGAAGATGGCGGCTCCTTTGTCCAGCACTGCCCCGTGAGCCAGGATGGGCTCTATCGCCATGTGCAAAATGCTCAGCGCTTGCTCGGGAATGCCAAGGATTAGCTGGAAAGGAAGCGGGAGACCCCAGACGTTAGGCAGAGATCATCACCTGCTGGTTTAGATTTTGCTTTGCTGAGTTAGGTACAGTATTGTGTAGAAGTTAAAACGGGGTTTGGGGAACTTGTGACTCTCCCAGATGTGAGTGGACTACAATTCCCACCATCCCCAATGGCTGGCTGTGCTGGCTGGGACTGATGGGATTTGGAGTCCCAACTGCATCTGGAGGGCACTATGTTGGTGAACGGCTGCTTTAGATCTCACATCCCAGGGTCATTCACGAAGTCCAACTACAGGACACTGAAATAAATGCCTATTATCCCCCCCACCCATTTTATTATAATTATTATAGATTATTTATACATAAAAATATATATTATATATTTATTTACAGATGAAAATAAGAACCCCTGAAAACATAGATAGAACAATCATTTAAAAACAATTAAACATAGATAGATGTAAAACTATACAAACATATAAAATCTAATAAACTTATATGCATATGTAAGTTCTACCATTTCTTTTTGTGCATCGAATTTTGAACTGCAAGTCTCTTGGGGCAAGGGGCTGTCCCCTTACAGCACACTGATAGAACTGCATAAAGGAGCAGGAAGAACAAAGCAGGTACTGCTTGCACCTGTGCCAAATATACCTGGGAGAAAGCCAAGTTGAGGATGGTTTCAGAGGCCAAGTACTGGAGGCGATATTCCTGGGATAGAGCCAGTGCCTGGAGCAGGACGGGAAGAGCTATTGTATGGCACAGAGACCTCCAATAGAGCTCAGCAATGGACAGGAGGACACTAAGTCATGCAGGGGGGAGCAAGGAAAGAAATACAACAGTGTATGTAAGTAGGGGAGCGAGAAAACCCAACTCTTAGGAACGTAGGAAGCTACTGCCTATCAAGTTAGACCACTGGTCCCAATTGTCAAGTATGGCAGCAGTGGCTCTCCAGGGTTTCATAGAGCCACAGAATTTTAGAGTTGGAAGGGGCCCAAAGGGTCATGGAGTCCAACCTGCTACAATGCAGAAAATACAGTCAAAGAATCGCTGACAGATGGCCCATCCAACCTCTGCTTAAAAACCTCCAATGAAAGAGTCTACAAATTCCAAGGCAGTCCATTCCACTGTCGAACAGCTCTTACCAGCAGAAAGTTCTTCCTGAGGTTTAGTTGGAATCTTTTTTGCAGCTTGAAGCCATTGGTTCGGGTCCCACCTTCTGGAGCAGGAGAAAACAAGCTTGCTCCATCCTCCATGAGAGATATCACCTCTCCTCTTCTCCAGGCTAAACATACCCAATTCCCTCAACTGTTCCTCATAAGGCTTGGTTTCCAGACCCTTGAGCATCCTGGTCACCCTCCTTTACATACCTTCCAGCTTCTCAGCTGGGAAACTGTGGTGCCCAGAACTGGACACAGGACTCCAGGTTGGGTCTAAGGCAGGATAGAGCGGTGCTATTACTTCCCTCGATCTAGACCAGTGCTTCACAAACCTGGGTCCCCAGCCATGTTGGCCTGCAGCTCCCATCATCCTTGATCACTGGTCCAGCTAGCTAGGGATGATGGGAGTTGTAGTCCAACAACAGCTGGGGACCCACATTTGAGAAGCACTGGTCTAGACACTATACTTTCAGAGGGGAGACATACTTATTCCTACCTAGGGATGCTGGGAACAGAATCCGGGACCTTCTGCCTACAAAGCAGGTGCTTTACTACTGAGCCACAGCCCCGGCCCAGCACTTGAAGCTGGTTTTATAGCCCCACCTTTTCTTGCAGGAAACAGAGAGAATAAAACAGAGGAAGCCATGCGAAAGGAAGCACACTACACAATATCTGAAGTGATTTACAACCAGAATAAAATTAAAATTAAAATGCACAAGCATTTTATTCTTATTTTTAAAATAAATTATATTTATTAAGTCTGAAGTGATTTACAAGCAGAGTAAATAAAAAATTTAAAATAAATACATGAGCAGGTTTATAATGTAATCCAAATACTACCATGCAGCCACTGGTGCTGCCCAAATGCCAGGAAAGCAAAATATTATTTGTTAGTGCTGAAATGAGGGCTGCCCGGATACCAGGTGGGCCTCCCTGGGGAGAGCATTCTGCACGCGGGGAGCTGCTACAGGAACATACCTGCCAAGTTCCTGCCTGAAAAATAGGGGATTGGACTGGAAGTAGCAGACCGGAAGTAGCGCTGCTGCCATTTTGGAACTGGGCGGAGCATGCTCAGAAGTGACTTTTGATGCTGCTCTGCCCAGTTCCAAAATGGCCGCCGCACCAGAAGTCACGCTGCAGCCATTTTGGAACTGGGCAGAGCAGCATCAAAAGTCGCTTCTGAGCATGCTCCGCCCAGTTCCAAAATGACCACCGCGCCAGAATAAACCGGGGAAAAAACAAAAAAAATCAGTTTTTCCGGCTGGGAACAGCTGGAAAAACGGGGTTTTCCCGGGGAATACGGGAGACTTGGCAGCTATGTACAGGAAAGTCCTGTGAGCTTCCCCCAGGCCCACAAAAGAGAGAGGGGCCACCCATGCAAGAGGCCCACCAGGACCCTCAGCCTCACCCAACAGCTGCAGGGCTCTTAGAAGGCCCCCCAGGAAACTCGCCTTGGGAGCAACCAGCAGCTCAATGCTTACCTGATCACCATCTCGGTGTTCTTAATTTTCTGGCAGTGAATCAAGAGCTTCTGCAGGAGTTTGTGCGCCTCAGACATTTGATTCTGTGCTTTAAGCAGGATGGCTTTTCTGGAAGACAGAATCCCAGGAGCCCCCAAAATGCAGTCTGAAGCATGTCCAATTTGCAGTGATTTCAAGTGCTCAAAATCTCTTTGCTCAAAATCAAAGGGATGTCAAAGTGCTTATTTTTGGCTGGATCAAGCGTAAGATTTTATTTACTTGTATCCCACATTTTAGCGCCTTACAGTCACCAACCACTAAATAAACAAATAAACAAATAAATAAATAAATAAATTCCTCATGTTCTTTTAAAAATTTCTGAGAATTTAAATTTCTGTGGTTTAATTTACGTTTACAATTTTGTATAGTCTGTTTTTTTTATCATAGTATGCAGCTTTTTATCATGGTAAGCAGCTTTGAGACCTAGATGATGAAAAGCAGGATATAATTTTTCAAAATAAAATACAGACTTCTAATAGTTTAATTCGAAGAATGGATTGCAATGAAGTGTAAATAGTTTCTGATGCAACCCTAATGCAGGGGCTCCCAAACTGTGGTCTGCAAGTTTCATTCAGATGGTCCATGGTGTGTCCACATTATATGTTCATAGTGATTTTTAATTGCATTTTAATTGTTTCTTTTATTCTTATTTATTTTATTCCTTAAATTTATATATGTACTGCCCTTCATCCAAGGATGCGTTTACAGTATAAAAACACAAAAATTAATAACATAATAACAAACAGATAACCCCTCTCCCACCAACACATCTGAAAGGTCATAGAACTCAGCAAGGCAAAAGTCA
Organism: Zootoca vivipara; assembly: GCF_965207765.1. Taxonomy (NCBI): domain Eukaryota; kingdom Metazoa; phylum Chordata; class Lepidosauria; order Squamata; family Lacertidae; genus Zootoca; species Zootoca vivipara. The sequence goes on from NC_142599.1 coordinate 4,947,308, forward strand.
CCTCGCCATGGCAAGAGCCAACTGGCATTGGGCAAGAGACTTTTCAGAAAGGGGGAGTTAGAAATGATTAAGTTTTCCCTGTATTTATGGGCTCACGGGTGGCATCCTGCCCTAACCAGAGCATTCACACTGCGGGCCCAGAGCAGCATGGTATGCAGAATGCAGCTTGCTCAGATGCTGCGGAGGGAGGGGGGCATGCAGAAGGCCAGGAAGGCCCAGGCTCAATCTTTGGTAGCACCAACATTTTACAAAGGATTGGGTGGCAAGCGAGGAAAGACTGCCTGAGCTCCAGAAGAGCTGCTGCCAGCCAGAGAAGACAATACTTAGCTAGGTAGAACTGGAAGGTATGGACAGAGGAAGCTGCCTTATACAAAGCCCAGACCCTTGCTCCATCTAGCTGTCATATATGCACTGACTGGCAGCAGCTCTCCAGGGTTTCCCACAGGGGTCTTGTGCAGTTTCACCTGGAGACGCCAGGGATTGAACCTGGAACCTTCTGCATGCTCTGCCACGGATGTGTGGCCTTGCCTATAGGAAATAAGGAAGCATCCTAGTTATGTTTCTCTCTCTTCTTTAAAGAAGCAATTTTTTCCAAGCTCTTAGGGCTGTACAATGGGTAGTGAAACATCCAGCACTGGCAGTCCATGTACTCAATGGCTGAGGGCCAATGAGGCTTTTCCCAACTCAAGCGGTAAAGCATTACTAATGTATGTACAAAATGTCTTATGTATATTTTTATTTTCTACAGTGTAACAGTGGGAAAAGCTAGCACAGGTAGAAAGAAAGAAAGAAAGAAAGAAAGAGGAATACAATGCCTTATCCTACAGGCATTTTAATCCCATGTTAATGCTAATCCTGTTTCAAAGGGACATCAGAAGAGGCCCTTGTTCCTGCAGGTTTGTGATCTCTTACCTGTAAACCCCCTCGGTGCTACTCAGGGCTGTAATCCCAGCCACAAGGGAGCCAGCGACATGGTACTTGCCATCGTTCATAGCTCTGTCAAACTGGATTTTCTGGTCAAACAGCATCCACAGCTGGACAAAAACATTTCCGGATCAGGTTAAAAAGAAACAGGGCAGGCGTCTTACTTATCATAAATACATGACATGCCAACATCGTATATGTATATATTTCACAGAGGTACCAACATTTCAGGTGCTGCTTTCTTTAGCCTGACACAAATCGAAGGGTGCTGTAGCCAAGATGGCTACGAAAGAACCCAGAGGATGGGGTGCTTGCTTTAGCAGAATGGGTCAGGTAATGTTGTCCTCCAAGATGCAGTCATCTGGTGTTACTGGTGTCACGTCCATGCATCTGGAAATCCTTTCTGACATTCCTGGATCAGGTGCATCTCTTTTTCCAGTTCACTCATCCCTGCAGTCCCCTCCCCGTCCATTTACTGAAGGGAGTCTTTTGTCCAAGTCCTTTGCTTAAACATGTGCTGCGTGTAAAAGGACTTCCTCTTGCCTACCCTGAATCTCATGCCAATCACCTTCCTTGGAGGACCAAGGAGAGGAGAAGAAGAAAAACTGTTCTTTCTTCACACCATGCATAACGGCATCACTTGCCGCCTTATCTCTAAACCAGGGCAAAGGAAACTGTGGTTCCTCCAGATGTGGCTGGATTGCACCTCTCACCTTCCCTGAGCACTGGCCATGCTGGCAGGGGCTGGAGGGAGATGGGAGTCCTACAGCATCGGGGAGGCATAATGTTAGCCTTTTTTTCATCAGGTGAATTGCTCCATATCCCTGAACACATTTTGGGTAGGGTTTTACTTTTCACCTTTTTTTGCTCGTCTTTCCCCAGTTGTACATTAGCCTTTTTGAGATGTGGGAACCAGAGCTATTTTCACTCAAGTCTGCAGAGAGCTTCCTCCAGGTGCAGCATGAGAATTTAAGAGGTTAAGAAGCCCCCCCCCCAAAAAAATCTTGGACACAGCACTGTTCAGAATGCTACCCAAAGCAAGCTGAGAGTTCCTCCTCCTCCTCCTCCTCCTCCTCCTCCTCCTCCTCCTCCTCCTCCTCCTCCTCCTCCTCTTCTTCTTCTTCTTCTTCTTCTTCTTCTTCTTCTTCTTCTTCTTCTTCTTCTTCTTCTTCTTCTTCTTCTTCTTCTTCTTCTTCTTCATCCCTATGTCATAAAAAAGACAAGTCTCTGCTCCCAAGGAGCTTACAGTCCAAACACTGGGACTCACCTGTGCATGCTGACTGTTGGGAGGAAATCTCTCTTTTAGGTGCTTCAGTATTTCAGAGGCTGCTGTAAAATAGCCCTGACACAAACAAACACAAAAAGACAAGACTGAAGTACATGTTCATGAAATTGGTTCTCAAAATAGAAACCTTGATGTCTAGAGGAACTCCAAGAAAAATATATAATTTGGGGAACAATCCTGCTAAGGATAAGTGCTTTTAAGTCACATTTATTTCAACAGAAGTGAGAACTCTCTCACTTAAAGAGCCCTAACAGAATTTGCCTTTGACTGGACTTTATCCTTGACTATTTATTTGATTTCTTTTTTATTTCCTAACGTGCCTTTTTGCCATGGTGCACAAAGCAGTTTACAAGAAAAACAGAAAAATTATATAATATACCCCAAAATGAAACAGTCTGAAAATAAATAACTGATTAACACACCATTAAAACAGCAACCTCTTGCAGATTATCAGCAAATAACTGATTTTAAGAGCAGGTTTGGTATTTCCCCCTTTTCATAGTATGGCCTACTTTGTCAGATGCAGAAATGGAAAATTTAAAATGGTTCTACCCAAGCAGGAGCTGTAGAACCTTCTGGAACCTGAGAACTATTCTCCATTAGACACACTTTTTCAGGTGGAACCCCAAAAGCACATCATGGCTATACTTGGGCAGTCATGGAAAGCTATCAAAAATACGACATTGCATGAGTATCCAACCACAGAGTTCACTTGACAAGGGGACTCCACGATGGGCAAGTGTCATCAATTTGGTGAAGCCAAGGTGGTGATCTGATGGGAGCTGCTCTTTCCCAGAATGGGAAACTGAGAGCCCAGCCTCATCTTGGAAGTGGGCACCATCCATTGTTGTCCTGCATGGACTGTGCAACAGCTAAATTGATTGGTGGGCGGGATAGTAGTGGCACAAGGAGAAAAAGCAACCCTACTGGATGAGGTGGGAAAGGGGGTGGGGCCTAGGGATGATTGAAAAGGCTTGGAAGTCTGACAAACAAGGGCGGCAAGCGAGCATGCTTGCAGCAGATTCAGACAATACCCTGAGTATAGATTATTAGACATTATCTTAGGGCTGCCATATGTCCCGACAACATTTGGGCTCAACAACTTTCGGGGTGTCCTGGTTTTTACTTTTTGAAATATGACAACCCTACATTATCTATACTTATAGCAGCCCCCATTCACCAAATGACCATAGGGTGGATTACAAGGCCATCACAACTAATATCAAAACAAGACTTTTATTAAAATTGTAATATTAAAAACCACAGAACAAAGCAATGACAATATTAACAGAACAGCAAAAGGCTGGTGAAAAAGGCTGAGCAGTGAGGAGAAGCCCAGGGGGTGACAGACATTCCTAAGCCTCTGAGGCTTTGGCACATCTTGTCCTCTCTCGTCCAGGAGCTAAAAGCTGGAGCAAAAGCTCTCTCTAGCAGCAAAGGTGTGTCTTTCGAGGGCTAAAGACAGCCAGAAACTTGCTCTCCTAGTTTAAAAGCCAAATTTCTCCTTGGTCTTCCCAGGCTGTCAAGAACCTTTAGCACCAAGGTGCTGCTTCAGGGGAAGAGTGACCTCTCCCTCCAGCCTCCAGGAAGAAAAAGAACTGCCAGTTATAGAGCAAATGACTGTGTGGAACCAGAGCATGCAGTCACTCACACACACACACACACACACACACACACACACCACCCACCTGCTCTGCGTGTAGTTCTGCCAGGTGGCACAGCACCACAGCAAACGATTCAGTGTTGTTCTGCTGCACACCCACATTCACGGCCTCCAGGCTGTTCATGGTCAGCAACATCTGGGCCTGTTGGAGGGCCATGGTGCTAAGGCAAGAGGAAGATTTGAGTGCTGAAGGATGCTAGCCACAGACCCAGCACCTCGGGCTATGTGCAGAAGCATCTCATGTACTTTGCAATAAAAAATAAAATAAAATCATTTGCCAGCAAAATATAAAATAATTTTGCTTTGCATGTTCCCCCCTTTTTTGCAGAGTTTATTTCAGTTCTGCCTGTTGTGGGTGTGACAGAGAAACTTTGTAGGGATGAATCCCTGCTTCTGACAGCTGGAGATCTTCTCCAGCATTCCCTCAAACTGCTGAGGTTTAGTAGGGACGAGTGAGATCTGCAACAGAATGTTGCAGCATGTGCTGCTGCTGCTCAGTGCTCTTGGATACTCCATCCCACCCACCTGGGCCAAATTAGTCAGCATTCCATCACCACTGAGCATGCTCAGTTCTTTGGGACTTCCCTGTAGGTTCACTGGATCTTCTTCTGGCAAAGTCAAGTTGTACATATACTGAATAAAATAAGTTGGACTGAGCTGTTTTTTGGCTTCTGTCACCTGAAGCTGTTTCCCCCCTGCAGCATGTAGGCCTGCTGCGCAGCCCTGGCGCAGCCTACGGCAAGAGGGAGACATCATGCAACAGGGAGCAGACGAAGCCTCTGGGGCCACAAACTATATTCAGATTTTTGGTACTTCTGCAGCTGATGGGGTTCTGCCAAGCCTGCTGGTCAATCTTTCCTGTGCATGAGTGGTGCCACAATGGTTACATAGGCAGCAGCACTCACAGCTTGAACACTGGAAATAGAAGGAATGGTTGCCCACAAGCTTCCAGGGTTTTAGAATTTTTATTTTGGCTCCCACCCATTTTAGAAACTTTTGTTTTTAACTGACAGCAAAGATTATCAGGAAGCCTAAGTCTGTGGCCAATACAGAGCAGAATCAGGGAACGTGGCAGGGAGGAGGTACAAGCGGATGGATAAGTGTCTGCTCTACCTGCGACCGTACAGTCTCCAAATGGCCGTCTTCTGAGCAATGCTGATGTCAATGAGTTCGGACAGGCTGTGTTTCCAGTGCAAGAGGTCGGAGTCCTTTAAGGCGCCCATTAGTTTGTTGGCAGTCTTCCCCGCAAAAGCTCTTTGCTGAACCAAGGACTGGATCCCCAGGGAAGCTAAATACTATGAGAAAGAAACAAAATAAACAAAGTCACAGAATTTGGAAAAGGGAAGCAATTAGTCAACGAGAGCCCCAAGCAAACAACAAGAGCCAAGCTCACAGGGCCAGAGTTTGGAGAAGGGATGCAGCTCAGCGGCAGAGTGCCTGCAGGAAGTCCCCAAGTTTAGTCCCTGGCATCTCCAAGGACAAGGTGTGTTTGGGGGAGCAACCGGGAACAGGGTGCTTTTGGGTGTGTCACCCCCGTTACAGAATCTTCTCCCTAGGGAGGGCTGCAGCCCAGCATCCAATGTATTTTTTAAAAAAGGGAAATCTGCTGTGAATGCCCTTTACAGTTGTAAAAACTGCAGTTTTATTTATTGCTAACAGCCCTTAACACATTTAATCCAATGGCTGTGTAAAACGGTTATAATGACAAAGGAATGGATAAATAAGGGTGGGAGAGACATACCGGCAATCCAAAATAGACAGCTTTCTTCACAGAGTGCTCCAAGAGCACACAGCTGTCAGTCCTTTTCTGCTCCAAGATGTACAGCCAGCTCTGGAAAGTGAAGAGTTAAGGGGGGGGGGAAATGAATGAACAACATTGTTGCATAATAGTTTAAATCAGTCTTCCCTGACTTGGTGGCTTCTAGATGCTTAGGAGTACAGCATGTGCTGGCTAGAGCCAATGGGAGATGTACCAGTAGTCCAAAACATTAGGACACCAGGTTGGGGAAGGCTGGTCCACAGACATAATAGAGGAGCAGTAGATTCTCTCCTTTTATAGATGCCTGCAAACTGCCTTTCAGGAGTCAAGCATGCCAAAAGTGAGCCTCACATTAAGAACGGATGCCAGAGGACCACAAATCAATGGGACCCACAAAGTTATGGTCATAGGTTTTGACCGTGGTTGATGCTACTTCTGGCTGTTTCACAGCTTTAAAGTTTTTTATTCTGCCATTGAGGCTGGCATCTTCTATCTCAGATTGGTGCCATTAAAGGGGAAGGAAAACCTATAAAAGCCAAGGCATTTGCCAGTAAAGATTTGAGAACAGAGTTTAAACCCCTACAGGCGTTTAAGCTCCCAGCGCAATGTTCAAATGGTTAAGGAATACAGATTAAGCAAAAGAAAGCTTTTACACAGCCATACTTGTTATGGCCAGAGCCAGCTAGAAGCAAAGAATCAGCTTTAAAACCTAACAAGTCAATTGTTTTTTTTTGTTTCCTTTTTTAAACTAGATGAAACATGGGCTGGATGGAAACAACAGATCGTAATTTTAAGTCATTTAGTAAAAACCAGCCAAGACCTGCAGCCTGTCCGATCCTCAGAGTTTATGGCAAACAGGAACAGCATCTGTGAAGGCCAGTAATGGAAAGGAAGTGAGCCACAGTTCTGTCACACCAGCCAAAAGCTTCCATCATCTTACCAGGCAATGCTGCAGGCAGACGTGATCATTGGACTCCTGAGCGATCCGGATAGCTTCCTGAAGGGCTAGCTCAGCCTGCTGGCTACAGTCAAAGGAAACACAGAGGTAGCCAAGAATCTATTCAAGCACTCATCCAACAATGAGATGTTACAGGCAGGGAGGTGGAAAAACCCAGGGATCTGGTATGAGTAGGGCCTCGAACTGCCAGGGTCCAAAAAGACCATATCCCATTTTTTATTCCCCACCCCTACCAGTGGACTCCAGGGTTAGCAATAAGTAGAATCTTGATGCTACGAGCTGGGGGGTGGGGGGTGGGAAGCACTTCTAATCCACAGTACACTCTGGGACCTTTGCACGGAAATGCAACCACAGTGCAAGGGATCAGCTCCAGAAGGCAGAAAAAGCAGTGGTAGCAACAGCAGCTGGGAAAATAGGCCAAGGTACCGGCTGGATATGTCTGTGTGGAGATCAGCATAAAGAGAGAGAAGACAATCCTTCTTCCCCCACTGGCACGCTAAGGTCCCTTCTTCTCCCTCCTTGGCTCATTAAAAAAGTGGCTGGCTCTCAAGTCTTGCTGGGGGGCTCGGGGGGTGAGTTGTACATTGTGTTTTAGAGAAACGTTCAGTCTCAGTTGATTCATTTTCAGCACAGCAAGGAAATGAACAAGTGAGTGAGATAACCACCTCATTTGTGTTAAAAACGTTTCATCCATTACTGGAATGTCAAAGTTCAGGACACATCCTTAATCAAAGCAATCCTGTCAGTTTCAATTTATTTGTATAACCACATTTCATATCAATTTTTTGATATTATTGAATGAAACAGTGAGTTTGGGTTGTATCCAGCTAGGCCATGCTCACTGTGGACCCACAGACATCAAAGGAGTCAAGTCAAAGTATATTTATTTAATGGGCCCATTCAAAGGCTGACTTCACTGAACAAATCCTGTTACTATGTTTCCCTCCATTAAAATGCTGGTGATGATTTTCTTTCGAATTTCCAATTACTATTTTATTCTTTACCATCATCTTATCACTACAATTTTTAGTTTATTTTGTTTTCTTTGTTTGCAGTTACCATTCGAATCCCCGCAACGGGGTGAGCTCCGGTTGCTTGGTCCCAGGTTGTGCCAACCTAGCAGTTCGAAAGCACGTCAAAGTGCAAGTAGATAAATAGGTACTGCTACAGTAGGAAGGTAAAAGGCGTTTCTATGTGCTGCTCTGGTTCGCCAGAAGCGGCTTTGTCATGCTGGCCACATGACCTGGAAGCTGTACGCCGGCTCCCTCGGCCAATAATGCGAGATGAGCGCGCAACCCCAGAGTCGGTCACGACTGGACCTAATAGTCAAGGGGTTCCTTTACCTTTACCTTACCATTACTGCTAAGGAAGGGAACTGTAAAAGAGACTACCATATTGCATACCTGACCTCCCTGGAACCCCCGTGCAAACATCCTTACCTTCTGAAGGTGGCATGCTGAGAGGGCCTTCTTCCCCTCCCCAAAAAGGCAGAGAGCGTTTAAGTTACCAGGCAAGTGCCGCTCAGCAAGGGGGCCCTGGGATGCCCTTGTGAGATCTTGCGGGGCCATCTTGAGTTCACATGAGATCTCTCAGAGGGAAAGAAGCAATGTGGCAGATGGGGGGGGAGAAGATCTCATGCCAATTTGTGCAGCAGGAGGAACACGAAGCAACTCACTAGTGACCAAAGCGGCAGTGCAGCGCAGCCAAGTTGAGCGCTGCATATCTCAGGCTCCGCCCGCAGCCTTCATCGCCGTTGCTTTTGCTTTCTGCGCCAGTGAGAATCAAGCGGTCAAAGTAGTGAAGGAGACTGTGCGTTGAACTGAAGACATCTTGGACCCGAAGGCCATTCAAGTAGCTTAAATAATGCTGGAAGTGAAAACAGCAGCAAACAGCAGCTTGTGAGTGATCAGAGGCAACTGCAATGGCCACATTGAACAAAGATTTAGTGCACAGTAATTTGGTGAAAGGTTGTGAGGGGGTCACCCAATGATAAATCTAGGGGCCATGAGGCCAAGAATCTGGTGGGCTAATTTCAAACCACATTACTTTCCACTTTCTTTATCACTGCGGTCGCCAGCCACGTGCTCCTCTTTTTCATAGAATCATAGAGTTGGAAGAGACCACAAGGGCCATCCAGTTCAAGCCCCTGCCAAGCAGGAAACACCATCAAAGCATTCCTGACATATGGCTGTCAAGCCTCTGCTTAAAGACATCCAAAGAAGGAGACTCCACCACACTCCTTGGCAGCAAATTCCACTGTCAAACAGCTCTTACTGTCAGGAAGTTCTTCCTAATGTTTAGGTGGAATCTTCTTTCTTGTAGCTTGAACCCATTGCTCCGTGTCCGCTTCTCTGGAGCAGCAGAAAACAACCTTTCACACTCTTCTATATGACATCCTTTTATATATTTGAACATGGCTATCATATAACCCCTTAACCTTCTCTTCTCCAGGCTAAACATACCCAGCTCCCTAAGCCGTTCCTCATAAGGCATCGTTTCCAGGCCTTTGACCATTTTGGTTGCCCTCTTCTGGACACGTTCCAGCTTGTCAGTATCCTTCTTGAACTGTGGTGCCCAGAACTGGACACAGTACTCCAGGTGAGGTCTGACCAGAGCAGAATACAGTGGTACTATTACTTCCCTTGATCTAGATGCTATACTCCTATTGATGCAGCCCAGAATTCCATTGGCTTTTTTAGCTGCTGCATCACACTGTTGACTCATGTCAAGTTTGTGGTCTACCAAGACTCCTAGATCCTTTTCATATGTACTGCTCTCCAGCCAGGTGTCACCCATCCTGTATTCGTGCCTTTCATTTGTTTTTGCCCAAGTGTAGTACTTTACATTTCTCCCTGTTAAATTTCATTGTTTGCTTTGGGCCCAGTTGTCTAATCTGTTAAGGTCATTTTGAAGTGTGATCCTGTACTCTGGGGTATTAGTCACCCCTCCCAATTTGGTGTCAGCTGCAAACTTGCTCAAATGCCCTCAAGCCCATCATCCAAGTCATTGATAAAGATGTTGAATAAGACTGGGCCCAAGACAGAACCCTGTGGCACCCCACTAGTCACTTCTCTCCAGGATGAAGAGGAGCCATTGATGAGCACCCTTTGGGTTCAGTCAGTAAGCCAGTTACAAATCCACTGAATGGTAGCATTGTCTAGCCCTTTACAATGGTAGCATCGTCTAGCTTCTTTACAAGAATATCATGGGGCACCTTGTCAAAGGCCTTGCTGAAATCAAGATAGGCTATATCCACAGCATTTCCTTCATCTACCAGGCTTGTAATTCTGTCAAAAAATGAGATCAGATTAGTCTGACATGACCTATTTGTCAGAAACCTATGCTGACTTTTAGTGATCACAGCATTCCTTTCTAAGTGCTCACAGACCATTTGCTTAATGATCTGCTCTAGAATCTTTCCTGGTATTGATGTTAGGCTGACTGGGCGGTAATTGTTTGGGTCCTTGAAAATAGGGACAACATTTGCCCTCCTCCAGTCTGCTGGGACTTCGCCTGTTCTCCAGGAGTTCTCAAAGATTATTGCCAGTGGTTCTGAAATCACCTCTGCCAGTTCTTTTAATACTCTTGGATGTAGTTCATCTGGCCCTGGAGACTTGAATACATCTAAACTAGCCAAGTATTCTTGTACTACCTCCTTACTTGTTCGGGGCTGTGTTTCCCCTGCTGAATCATCTGCTCCATATTCTTCAGGTCGGGCAATGTTTTCCTTTTTGGAGAAGACTGAGGCAAAGAAGGTATTGAGGAGTTCTGCCCTTTCTCTGTCCCCTGTTCGCATTTCACCATCTTCTCCTCTAAGTGACGCCACTGTTTCCTTGTTCTTCCATTTGCTACGGACATACCCATAAAAGCCCTTTTTGTTGCTTTTAACCTCTCTAGCAAGCCTGAGTTCATTCTGTGCTTTAGCTTTTCTGACTTTGTCTCTACACGTGCTGGCTATTTGTTTGAATTCCTCTCTGGTGGCTATTTGTCTGAATTCCTCTCTGCCCATTCCCTCTTTCTCAATTCCCCCCCTCCCCGCTTCCTTCAGCATTCTGTACCAATTCCCATTGCTTTCCTAGGTGCCCTACCTTTCCTGGCTGCTAATATTTTGACACATTCTTCTTTTCTGTATGCCTTCCTTTAGAAACAAGGCACCTCAACCAACGACAGCTCTGCTGCCTGACCTGCCTAGGGCATACTAGCTCAGCCAATGATGGTCAGAGATGTCACTAAAACTGTTACCAGTGCTACAAACACCAAACTGCTGAGTGTGCTACAGTACAGATTACACCAGACTGCCTAGGTGGGGGTGGTGGAACCAAACCAAACTTACCGCTTCAGCAAAATCTGGGTTAAATTTTAACAAGCTGTTCAACTCCTTTTGCAAAGATGCTGGGGAGAGAGCTTTGGTCTCGTCATTTTTCAATAAAGATGCCTGGAAATAAATTAAAAACCTGTCACTTGAGCAAGCAGACAAAGACAAGCATGAATTTACTGGGATTAAAAACCATTTAATTTTATTATCACCACAGCAACAGAATCCCTTCCATATCAGGAAGAAAAAGGTGGTTGACAGCATGTTTACAAATTACCATGGAGAGATTTAGTCAAAGCTTCGTTAGGCTACACTCAAAAGAGAGGCTCTTGCTAATTTGATTATGAGGGATGAAAAGCGGGCTTAAGGGATTCAAGCAAGAATGGCTCTCAAACATACCTTTCATTCTAGCATCCAGATGTCAATGCAAATGAACAAAGGCTGGGATCCAAAGCCCTTTGAAATTTTCAATCATATCAACAATATATTTTATTTTTAGAATCGTTTCAGAATTCCAGCTGAGTGAATAGGTATTAAGGTGTGGGGAAACAGGACAGACCTCACATGCCATTTTAAAGAAATTAAGAATGGAGCATGCAAATGTGTCTGGGGATAGCCAAGTGCCACCATGCAAAAGCCCCCCTCCCCAGAAGCCACACCTTTGGCTCACCCAATTGGCAGGTTTAAGATTAACTATTAACAAACCTGTTGAGAGAGGAAGTATTCTGCTTGCTTCTGTGACAGCGGGCCATTGCAGGATATTTCTTCCTCCCTTGAGACAGAGCAAAAGACCCACTGTGAAATTCCTTCAGAATTCTAGGCCTGCTAATAATTACAAGACTACCTTACCCCAAGGCTACCAAAGAGGCTGAAATGGCTTTTCAATATGCTCAGCCTATTGAATCATAAATGAAGAAGTCCAGGGGGTCAAACGCTAATTCTGGCCTGAACCACTCACACGCTCATTTTCAGCCCCTCATTTGCAGTATGGCTGTAATATCGACAACCTCCATGTCTTCCCAGGGTTGTTGTAAAAAAGATTGAGATAATGTGCCTTAAGGAGTGGGGGAGGTGGAAAATGAGCTCAGAGATACAACATGTTTTGCATGAGGAAGATCCTAGATTCAATTCCTGGCATTTTCTGTTAGAAGGATCTAGTCACAGGTGATGGGAGAGACCTTTTCTCTAGATTCTGGATGGATTTGCTGTGCCAATTAATAGTTCCTCGTTATCTTGGGGAAAAAGGGACAAGTGAGGTATCGCTGGGTTCTGTCCTGGGCCTGTTGCTGTCCAATACCATGACTTGGGGGAAGGAATTGAAGGGATGCTCATCAAATGTGCATATAACACAAAGCTGGGAGGGGTAGCTAATGCCACAGAAGACAGAATTGGGATTCAAAATGGCCTTAACAGATTGGAGAACTGGGCCCAAACTAACAAAATGCATTTCAATTGGGACAAATGTAAGGTTCTACACTTGGGCAGGAAGAACCAGCTGCACAAATATAAGATGGGCGATAATCTGGCCTACCAGTAGCACCTGTGAAAAGGATCTAGGGGTCTTAGTAGACCACAAGCTTCACGTGAGTCAACAGTGTGATGCAGCAGCAAAAAGGGTTAATGCTATTCTAGGCTGCATTAACTGAAGTCACGTCTAACGTTCTAATCAAGGGAAATTATAGTCCTGCTCTATTCTCCCTTGGTCAGACCACAGCTGGAGTACTGTGTCCAGTTCTGGGCACCACAATTTAAGAAGCATGTGGACGAGCTGGCAACCAAGGTGATCAAGGGTCTGGAAACCAAGCCTAATGAGGAACAGTTGAAGGAATTGGGTATGTTTAGTCTGAGTGTGAGATGAGATATGATAGCCATCTTCAAATATCTAAAGGGCTATCACATGGAAGATGCAGCAAGCTTGTTTTCTTCCGCTCTGGAGGGTACGACCTGAACAAATTACAAGAAAGAAGATTCCAACTAAACACCAGGAAGAACTTTCTGACAGTAAGAGCTGTTTGACGGTGGAAAAGACTCCCATGAGAGGTGGTTGACTCTCCTTCCTTGGAGATTTTAAAGCAGAGATTGGATGGCCATTTGTCATGTACGATTTAGTTGAAATTCCTGCACTGCAGGGGGTTGGACTAGATGACCCTCAGAATCCCTTTCAACTGTACAATCTTGTGATTCATATGGCTGTGCTGGCAGCAGCTGATGAGAACTGTAGCCTAAGACATCTGGGAGGACATCAAGCTGACAAAAGCTGCTGGAAGAATTTATTTATCTAAGCAGGGCAGAGACAAGTTTTAGAAACAAATCTTAGAAGCTTACCTGAGGGGCCCATCAAATTCATCTTTCTCCATCTTCCCTTCCAGCTCCCCACAGTGGGTCAGTTCCATCTCAGTCTCGTCTCCTCCGCTTTTCTTCTCATCATTTTGGAAGTACTGCTGAAGAGCCGTGTAAAGCTTGTACACTTGGCTGAACGAGAGCTTGTTGTATGCCAGGATCATGTGACGCAGGAACAAGCCTACAGAGAGAGGGGGGTGGGATCCGTTCCTTGGAATGTATATGAGTGTATTAAGATGTCTTGATCTCCCTCATATCTTGCAGTACCCACTCACACCACTATGGGGAGCCAGTCCTTATAACCATAAAGGTACTGTAAAGGTAAAGCTAAAGGGACCATTAGGTCCACTCGTGACCGACTCTGGGGTTGCGGCGCTCATCTCGCTTTATTGGCCAAGGGAGCCAATATATAAAATCTAATAAATAAATAAATAAATAAATAAATAAATAAATAAATATCAACTTAAGGTAAAGGTAAAGGGACCCCTGACCATTAGGTCCAGTCGTGACCAACTCTGGGGTTGCGCGCTCATCTCGCATTATTGGCCAAGGGAGCCGGCGTACAGCTTCCAGGTCATGTGGCCAGCATGACAAAACTGCTTCTGGTGAACCAGAGCAGCACACTGAAACACCATTTACCTTCCCGCTGTAGTGGTACCTATTTATCTACTTGCACTTTGACGTGCTTTCGAACTGCTAGGTTGGCAGGAGCTGGGACCAAGCAACGGGAGCTCACCCCATCGCGGGGATTCAAACCGCCAACCTTCTGATTGGCAAGCCCTAGGCTCTGTGGTTTAACCCTGGCAGTTAAGTCCAGTCACAAACGACTATGGGGTTGCGGTGCTCATCCCGCTTCACAGGCCAAGGGAGCCCGTATTTGTCCGCAGACAGTTTTTCTGGGTCATGTGGCCAGCATGACTAAGCCACTTCTGGCGAAACCAGAGCAGCGCATGGAAATGCCATTTACCTTCCGGCCAGAGCGGTACCTATTTATCCACTGGCGTGCTTTTGAACTGCTAGGTTGGCAGGAGCTGAGACAGAGCAACGGGAGCTCACCCCGTCGCGGGAGTTTGAACCACCAACCTTCTCATCGGCAAGCCCAAGAGGCTCAGTAGTTTAGACCACACGCTATTTTTTAAAAAAATCACATGCCCAAATAAACTCTTTTTGCACTCTGGATGAATGATGCAACTTAAGCAAAGCAAATCCATCTTGTTTTGCATAGCTTGTTCTGGTCATTAATAGTGGTTAGGAGCTCAGTGACTCACTTAACATGCAACTCCAATAACTAGAAACCATATTCAACCAAAGAATTGGCTTCTGAGATTTTAGCTAACATTCCCCATCCACTTTTCTGTATATCCTCACAGGCATAAGGATCAGAAACTAGTACAGACTCAACTCACACAGAACTGAATTCTTTGCTCTCCAGTTTTCCTTTACTCCCACAGACTTTCAGCAAATGTATAAACTCACCAATTCCTTTCTGACCTCTCTGCTAGCCACTCCTTTTATAGAAGAGTTTCGCAAAGACAGTAAAGAATTCTCAGATCGCCTCATCTCAAACCAAAAGGCTTCGTTTTCCTCTTTCTCCCTCACACAGTTTCCTCCATGGTCTCCACTAGTGAAAACATAAGTGAAAGGCTGCTTCTCACCTTACAAAAATTGGCACACTGAAGTCACCAATCAAAACCATGTTTTGTGCAACGCACAGGTATTGGGGAAACTGCAGCTTGCTGGAGTTTTAAAAAACTATTATCTGTGCAAAATATCATCAGATGTGATAAGCTACACGTATGACTCTTTGTAATGTTAGAAACAGCTTTAAGTTGAAAATATGAGGAAAGTGAGAGAAGCCCTGCTTTCTTTCCCCTGCCCAGGAAGAAGAGGTGTGCAATGTGGACCCAGGACTCTGGCAGCCCTTAAGGATAAAGAGAAGCTCTCCAAGGTGTTTATATAATAAATGATACAGTACCTACAACGCTGGTTTTGTGAACTTCTGGTTCTGTTCCACTGAATGCCTCCGAAAGATCATCAAAGAATTGTTCCATATCTTTCAACTCCCCTCCTGCCATTAGCTTTATTCTGCAAGTGATACCACCACACAGATAGTCAGATTATGAGTCCATCCAGCCCAGTACTGCCTACTCACATTGGCTGAAGCTCTCCAGGAGTCTCAGGCAGAGGCCCTTCCCATCACTTGCTACCTGATCATCTCAACTGGAGATGTCCTGGACTGAACCTGGGACCTTCTGCATGCAAACCATATGACAGTCCACCCAGCTATTATCCCCAAAGAATAATGTGGGGAAAGGGGCAGCATTCATTTAGAAAGTGGCATTAAAATTAGATCACTCTGGAATTTCATTATTATTAGAGCAGGGCCAGAAACAGACTCGGTTAAAAACAACCAGCTCAACAATCTGTATAATTTTCTGTGTATACAGAGCACTTGGACAAGGATACTAAAATACTAGAAATGACACCATTACACCATGCTACTCTGTTAGCTTTTTTTGAGTTTTATAGGTAGACAAGTTCTCCACACCTTTAAACTCTATAAGCAAGCACTTGCAAAGAGAGCTTTAGGTTGTTTTTTTTAAAAAAAGTTTCAAATAAATGACTTAAAACAAAAACAAAAACTAGGTGTTATACAAATCTGTAGCCAGGATCCAAAGAACTACATAATTAACTCTATTATTAGAACTTTTTAAACAGCATTCTGAAAGTGAGTGACTTCCAAAGCAATTTGTAATATGACATGAGGGCAGTGATGTCTGTTTTCCCAAGACCATCCCACAGAACATGTGCCTACCAGAACCCTCAGAGTAACTATTTAGCTCCTCAACAGTATGTCATTTTCTCCCAACAGTGGCCAAAATAAATTTTATAAGTCAATGTTCCATTCCTTATTTTCATTTGCCCAAGGGGTGATGATTCTGGGCGAGGGGATTTCAGCTGGAACGTATGTTGCGTGACTCCCCTCCCAGAAGGCTTCTCTATAAAGTTTATACAAAGTCCTATATAAACAAATGCAACTGCTTCAAATTTTTAAAGAACGGGATATAAGCAATGTCTGGAGTAAGCTAAACCCATAATACATATTCATAGTGAGTTCTAAATTCCAAGTGCCTATTCTGATGCAGCCATTCTTGCATTAATTAGTATTTATTGTTGTTTATTAATCGCCTTCTAAAAATGTCCCAATTCAATGTAGAAACTATAATAAAAACAGTTAAAAACAACAGATTACTTTAAATACAATACAAAATTAATACATATGGCAGAGACCTATTCATTCAACTGGGACAGCTTGAGAGAGTGGGGGGATGTCGGGGCTTGCCAGACTTTTTTGGCACTTGGCCCTTTAAGTAGGCCTCACTCCACACCAACAGGCAATGACTCCTGAGGAGACCATAACTGGACATTGTCTGGAGACTCCAGCTGTGGTAGGGGGTAGGAGCACTTTCCATTAGCTGTCTGGTGGAAGAGAGGTATCCCTATTGCTGTGCCTTACGCAGAATGAAGGGGGGGGGGTATAAAAAGCCTTAGAGAGAGGGATGAATGTCCAGAGGAGGGAATAGGCTGGATGTTGGGAATCTCATTCCACCCTTTGCTGCAGATATGTGGATTGTTGCATGTCACATGTCTGTTTACATTACAGCACAGATTGCTGGCATGAGCGGAACTTCTGCTCGGTATTGCCTTTGTTTTTAGTCTCTTTCTGAAAAGAACGGAAAGAAGAGAAACCATGTTTTCCTTTGTCCTGATTTATGTATAATAAATGCGTAGTTTAGTACCGTGTCCACGTCTCAAGCCTCATCTGTTGTGCAGTTTACACTGCTGAGTAATGTGTGCTCAAGTATGCTCTGCAGCTTGAGTCACAGACACATGTTGGGGAGCAGAGGTCGATGGATCTCCATAGCAGCAAAGCTGAGAGGGGAGATGCTCCAGCTGGGGTCGAGCCAGCTGGCTTTTCACCCCCCGATTCCGACATCTAGGTTATGGGCCTAAACAAGGCGCTTCCATAGAGATTGGATATGATTCTTGCTTCCCCACTAGAAGCTGTCCTCAGGCTGGGTCTAGACAGACCCCCACCCCACAACACCTGGAGAGGCATAGAAGCCCTCAATTTAAGCCTGCCAAGAGTATTGCGGCAGAATAACCCTGCCCCCTGTTGGAGAAGAGCCTCCCCTGGAACCCTTAGGCAGCTCTAAGATCTGACTTGCTGGGAGTGGAATGAACTAGAAAAGGGAGAGGGAGACTTGGACACTCTGAAGAAAGAACTACGCTCAAACAGACCCCTGGAAGAAGAGGCATCATCAAACTTGGGGAAACCCCTCACACCCATAGTTTGCAGAAGTACACCTGCACATGATGGGGGATGGGAGGGGGGAACCCTAAGGTGGGGGGAACTAAAAAGCAGTCCAAACATTGAGCATGCTGAGTGGCCATGCAATATTGACTATTAAGGGCAGAGGGAGAGACAGGAAACTGGGATGGAGGATTGATAGAATAGAGTTTCCTGGAAAATGGCATTGTTGACTTACTGCATATTGAACCAGAACATTCTGCACTGCCCTTTGGTTTGCCCACTTGTTTAAGCAGTCACATTACTCTGTTTCGGGTTACTTAGACAATGCGAACTTTAGATCAAAAGTTACTAAACCTACTACTACGTCAATTTGTCATGCCCTTAACTACATACTTGTTTAATTCTGCTTGAAAAGTATTCAGAGTTAAGATTAAAAACTCTCATCTCAATTACGTTTATGGAAAGAACAAATGAACTTACCTTATTTGAACAGAACTCGCTAAGTGAGGGCAGCATTCTTCAATAGCTTTAATCAAGCGAGACAGTGTCATATCAGGCCCCTAAATAAAGCACATGGAGAAACACAAAATAGTTAACAGCTATTTCTAGATGAATACAAAAGTAATCTGTACCGGTCCCAACATCTATAGCCATCTTTACTACTACAGGAAAGAATGTGCCCAACTTTGCGTGTTGCACTTGCACTACAATAATTCCCAAGCTGGGTAATGAAGGGAAGAAAAATAATGAATAGCCCCCTATGCATCCAAAGAACCCTACTGAAACTCCACCTTTCTTGCAAGTATTAAAGGTGCAGCAGCCCTGTCTTCTTCACCTGGTCACTCTGGCACTACCATCAAAGGCAGTCCTACTCCCAATGCTCATTCACTGTATCTCCAGTGAAGACAGGCCAGAAAACATAAGAACAGAATAGCACTGTCAAAGCTAAACAAAGGAAAACCCTGACACCTCTAGTTAAACCTAACCTACCTCAAAGTAAAAAAATTCCTTCAGTAGCACCTTAAAGACCAACTAAGTTTTTAGTTTGGTATGAGCTTTCATGTGCATGCTTCTGATGAAGTGTGCATGCACACGAAAGCTCATACCAAAATTAAAACTTAGTTGGTCTTTAAGGTGCTACTGAAGGAATTTTTTTTATTTTGTTTCGACTCAGACCAACACGGCTACCTACCTGTAACTACCTCAAAGTGTTGTTGTGAGGCTGAAATGGGGGGGGGGGCATGCACACCACCTTGAGATCCTTGGAAGATGAAGGTGGTATATCAATGCAATGAACCAGCAAACAAACAAATAACAAACCATAAGCTTTCGCCGACGACAGTCCGCATGGGCATGAATCTGATGCCCCCGTGTATGTGTGTGTGTTGGATAATAAACGGCGAGGAGAGAGAGGAATTAAGTGCATAAGGTACAGAGCTAATCCCGCGTCTGACAGCGTGGCCACTCGCCCCAGTGCTGCCGTCGGCGGTCGACAATGGCCCCGCACCCTCCGGGCGACGATACCCTCCCACTTCCCGACGCCCTGCTCCACCTGCAGCAGAGGAAGCAGCAGACGGTTGAGCCGCCGCCTCTCGAGCAGGCTGAGGTGCGGCCCGGCCCGTCCCAGCTCGCCGATCAGCACCAGCAGCGCCATCTTGTACGGAGTGACCCAGTCCTTGATGCCGAAGACATTGGCGTGCACCACCCCGTTGGTCATCATGGGGTTGAAGTACAGGCTCTCGTGCACACTGGCCATAGCGGCGCTCCGCTCCCGCCCAGCCGCCCGGTCCAAGCTCAGCGGCGGACAGAGACGCACGCGCGCTACGCAAACGCCGCCGTCACCCGGGCAACCGCGCCTTAGTCCCGAGCCACCCCATCGCGAAAAGCCCAGGAACCCTCGCGCGCTCCACTTCGGAGCCAATCAGAGCGCGGCTCCGGTACGGCGTACTTCTGGGTTGAAGTGGAAACGCGGGGCGCGATGTGAAAGGTTCCGCGTTGGTTTGGTTCCATGTCAGGGGAAAAGGTAGGGTATAAAAATAAATATACAGTCATACCTCGGTTTAAGAACGCTTCGGTTTGAGTACTTTCAGTTTAAGTACTCCGCGAACCCGTCTGGAACGGATTAATCCACTTTCCATTACTTTCAATGGGAAAGTTCACTTCAGGTTAAGTACGCTTCAGGTTAAGAACAGACTTCCGGAACCAATTGTGTACTTAAACCGAGGTACCACTGTAAAACCATAACAGGGCTGTACTGGCTTGGTCATTTACACAGAATGGAAGAGTTAGCCGCTAGCCGCTAGGCAAACCAATTATGCATTACAGTACAACTGTCTACAAACATGACATGAAGGTGGGCAACAACAGCAACCCCGCCTGTGCTAATCTTTTGCAGACAACAGCAGTGCCTTGAGACAGGCATTCAAGTCGTGCATCCACGGCAGTGACCAAAGGAGGAATGACCGCTGCAAGGAGCGCAGTGAAGAAGAAATGCCATGCTGCATCAGCACCAGCACAACCAGATACAGTACCTTCATCTGCCCCAGCTAAGGTTGCCACCCGTCTTATATGATACAGAATTGTCCTGTATTTCAGTGTAAAATTCTAGGTCCTGTATTGAATCAATATAGGTCCTGTATTGAATCAATACAGGACAGTTTTCTGCTCTGCTGTGAGCTCTCTCTCTCTCTGCCCTAACTTGGGGGAGAGAGAGGACCTGAAATACAGAACAAAACTGTATCAATACAGGACGTAGCATTTTACATTGAAATACAAGACAATCCTATATTAAATGTAAAATAATAAAATAAAATAAAATAAATCCTTCAGCTCATACCAAAATAAAAACTTAGTTGGTCTTTAAGGTGCTAAAAGACCAACTAAGTTTTTATTTTGGTATGAGCTTTCGTGAGGGTCATGGGGATCTGAAGGGGGACCCTGAGACTCCATTTAACAGAATAAGGCACAGCAACGCATGCCATGGCCAGCTACTAGGATCATAGAATTGTAGAGTTGGAAGGGACCCAAGGGTCATATAGTCCAATCTCCTGCAATGCAGGAATCTCAGCTAAAGCATCCATGACAGATGACCATCCAACCTCTGCTTATAAACCTCCCGGGAAGGAGAGCAGATAGGAGGTGCTGCTGGTCTCCTCCCATCCCAGGGAGGAAATGGTGGGGGTTGCTCTCTGGGGTCTCCAGGGCTCTGCATCTGCCTGGTGTGATTCACAAAGTGGGCCCCTCTCCTCCTGTGATGGCCTTTGATTCCCACTTCGACTGTCAAGTAAGGTTGACTTGATTCCCACTCCTGTTCTCATGTTCTCTTTATTCCTCCCTTGTTCCTGAAGTAGCTCTTTGCTCACTCCTCTTCTTCCCTGCAGAGAGGGGGAGCATTCTGTGTCTTGGGGCGGCCTTGGGTAGCAGACATTCAGAGGAAGCTCTATAGGCGCTGTGCAGGTATCAAATTGCGCCAAGGCCTCTGGGAACAAGCAATGCAATGGCTGATTCCCAGCTATGGAATCACCAAACCTGGCTGTTACCAGTGGCGTGCAGGGAAATTATTTGTAGGGGGACAGTTAGAGCCAGAGGTGCCAGCTTGCAAGGACAATTGGGTGTGAGAATCGCACCTCCTTCCCTAACCCGGGCAGAAACTTCCCAGGCTTTGGGAAGGAGGCACCAGGGGAACATTTAGAGGACTAGCCTAGTCCCCCTAGTCTACTGACCATATGTCGCTGGCTGTTACCCAGCTCTGTCTCTATCCTTATGAGAAACACATAGATTTCTTTTTAGGTGGAAAACGGGAATCAAGGGAAACTAGACAGTTTCATGTGAGTTAAAGTGGAAAATAATTTTAGGTGGCTTGGTAAGTAAAAGTAAATAGAAGCCAAACTAGACAGCTTCACATAGCAGTCGGAGGGAGCTGTGAGGGAACATTCTCCTCTCCCATTTGCACAAATATGAATTTTGGAATTTTTCTTATGGGCTTTTACTTTCAATACAACGTGACTTCTTAGTGAACAGGCATAGGATCAGGATGGGCTTCCCAAAAAATTTTAAAGAGAAAAAATGCCAGGTTTGTGGAGGAAAAGTTGGAATATTTTTGAGTCTTACATGGAACCTATTCCTATGCCGATGGGAGTTGGATTCCAACATCTGCATTGCTATCGTGTGCAAACTAACCTGTTTGCCTGGGATTTTTGGGTGAGCAGGAAAATGATGGGAATTTTGTTGCTGCTGCTGCAGATGAGAGTCCAGGTGGTTCATGGAGCGTGCCAAGCTTTTATCTGTTTTGTATGAGCAGCGTTGGATCGGTTTTATTCTTGCATTTTATTATAATGTAACCTCCTTTGGAATCCTTGGAAGAAAGGCAGGTTATAAATTCTCTCATAAATAAAAATTGCAGCGGGAGACTTAAACAGCATTAGTTAGCAACCTGGGAGCAGACTGAAGAGGCACGTTGTCTGCCCAAGGAAGTTGCTTGTTTGTGTGAAGGTGTCATTCGGAATAAATAACAAGATGAAAGATGAAAATATCTTTTTTAATAATTCCAGTGGCACCTTAAAGATCAACTAAATATAAGTTTTCAAGGTATCAGCTTTCGTGTGTAATACACACTTCGTCTGATACTTCAACCTTATAACTGTCAGTGACTGTTATGACAGTTGGTTCCACAGGGAAAGGCAAGGGATTTTTAAAGGGATAGATGACCAAAATTAGCTTTAGTAAGTATAGTGGAATATGAATCCAATATCTCTATTCAGACCAGGTCTCTCCATAGTTTTTAGTTTGGTAATGAGTTGTAATTCAGCAACTTCTCTTTCAAGTATATTTCTAAAATTCTTTTGCAATAAGACAGCTACTTTAATATCTTGTATAGAATGCAATTAGAAGCTAATTTTGGTCATCTATCCCTTTAAAAAACCCCTGCCCTTCCCTGTGGAACCAACTGCCATAACAGTCATCAACAGTTATAACTTGGGTGTGGGTGTGTGTTGGCTGCTGAGCTGCACTCACCATTGTGAGGGCTGAGGGGGTGATTGTGATGCCTCCCCACCTGCTGCCATTGTCTGTGGGTTGACTGTGATGTCTCAAAAACATTTGACAGCAGAGCGGGTATAAATGTGGGCCAAGGTAAAAGCTGAGGCAGTTGCCCTCCCCAGAAAGAAATGGGCAGCTCGGTGGCACTCAGCCCTGGTGGTCTCCTGCCCCGTGGCGGCAAGCTGGCAAGCGGAAGGAGGCAATTACCTGGTGCTGGTATGCTGTGGAGCAAGGAGAAGGCAAGTACAAAGTTTACTTGCTGGTGCAATCGCTACTTGAAGGCGACTGATATTCAGCTCTGAAGCTGGTTGATGTCTGGCAATGGACCTGGCGAGGCTGCAGCTGGTGGATGGTTGTCAGAAGTGTTTGCATTCAGGCTAGTCTAGTGGATGCTACGCTGGCTGAGATGGATGCAAAGTGGTTTAGAAGCCTTGTTTCTTAACAGGCAGCCAAACAGAGAAGGAGTCTGGGGGAGACGCTGTCGGATGGGGGACATCCCACTCACCTGTTTGCCTTTGCCTTACAGGGATGTCTGGAGCTGGTGAGGTTTTCCCCAAGTCCAGCCTTCAAAGTCATGAAGAGAACCGCAGGATTTCCCTATTTACATCGGAGAAAAAAGGCGATATACTGGCTGTGAGCAATGGACAAGGTCGTAGCCATACCTGAGAGGAGCTTTGAAGGGAGACTGCAGGTGGACATATGCTGCATTGCAAGTGATGGGGCAGTGGGAGAGAAGAAAAAGAGGGAGGAAACATGAGGCCACATTAGGCGCACCGCCCATTGGAAGTGCTATGAAGACGCTTTGAACAGGAATGGCTTCCCCTCAGGGATTCTGGGGAACTGTAGGTGGTTAAGGGGATGGAGAGTTGTTAGGGTGGTTAAGGATTAGGGTTAGAGTTAGGGTTAGAGTTAGGGTTAGAGTTAGGGGTAGGGGCAGGGGCAGGGGCAGGGGCAGGGTTCCCTTCTTGCCAGGGAACTCTGGGAATTGTAGTTGGGGTAAGGGTTAGGGTTAGCATTAGGGTTAGAGTTGGGGTTAGCGTCAGGGGTAGGGGTAGGGTTCCCTTCTTGCCAGGGAACTCTGGGAATTGTAGTTCGGGTTAAGGGTTAGCATTAGGGTTAGAGTTGGGGTTAGCGTCAGGGGTAGGGGTAGGGTTCCCTTCTTGCCAGGGAACTCTGGGAATTGTAGTTCGGGTTAAGGGTTAGCGTTGGGGTTAGAGTTGGGGTTAGCGTCAGGGGTAGGGGTAGGGTTCCCTTCTTGCCAGGGAACTCTGGGAATTGTAGTTCGGATTAAGGGTTAGTGTTAGGGTTAGAGTTGGGGTTAGCGTCAGGGGTAGGGTTCCCTTCTTGCCAGGGAACTCTGGGAATTGTAGTTCGGATTAAGGGTTAGCATTAGAGTTAGAGTTAGTGTCAGGGGTAGGGGTAGGGTTCCCTTCTTGCCAGGGAACTCTGGGAATTGTAGCTCTGGGAGGGGAATGGGGGGGGGCTCCTAACAACTCTCGGCACCCTTTTCAAACTATAGCTCCCAGATTCTTTGGGGGAAGAAGTCATGAGTGTTTAAAGCGGCTTCATAGTGCTTTAAATGGTGTGGATGTGGCCCCGGCTTCCCTCACCCCACTGCCTTTTATTATTGAGGAAGAAAAAGGATTTCCCCATCCAAATGTCTCAGAAACAGGAAACAGGAAAAAGAAAGACTTTGTTTCTCATGCCATTTTGAAATGTCTTAACTTGCAAGTGTGTATAATAAAAAGGTTTCCTAATTCACCCATTTTGTCCAGATCACTTTATTTAAAAGGATCCAGAGACCTTACGTCAAAGGAGCCAATTTATCTCTCACAAAGGGCAAAATAAATAATACCAATCCCTCAACTGCCAAAACAAACAGACTTGCAGCACTGTAAAAACTAATAGATTCTGGGGAAACCTTTTAAAAATGGGAGCGTCAGGGGGCCGCGGTGGGTGTTAAGGAGGGTTTCTGAGGGTGCCATGGAGTCCACATGCTACACGTGTCACAAGGAGGGGCTCCTCAGTCATTATTTCTTTATTAACAAGTGCCCCCCCCAAGGCCTAGTTTCCCCAACCCTGTCTATGTATGATCTGCCTGTGATGTCACAAACAGACATGGCAGCTGAGGGGAAAGAGGCAGTTTCTTACTGTAGAATTTCAAACCCAGGAGGGCAGGAGGGGGACATTTTTCAGCCCAGGGGCTGCATTTCCCTCCACACAACACTAGTCAAATGTACAAATGAACAGAGCAATGAAAGCAAGCCTTATCTTTGCACAGGAAGCTGTTCAAGGAATGACATGCAGAGATAAAGTTGGCACCTCAGGAAAAAAGCACTTTTTCGCCAATCAGTCAATCATTTATTGTATTTGACTAAAAATCTTTACAAATCCAGTTACAAAAGCACCAAACCCAATTAAACCTATTAAGAAATAGGTTGTCCAACCCCCCTGAAAGCAGGAAATTTAGAAATTTAGCAAATATTTGTATTTCTGCATGTGTTTATAGTATCCATATAGCTATTAGGAATACTCGAAATTTGGGGGGGGGGCTCAGTTGCACACTCATCTCCCTTCTTTTTTTTGGGGGGGGGAATCTGTCTGCCCAGCAGCTTCCCTCCCTGCTATCTCCCCCTCCACCACCCCACTGGCATTGCATCCTCTCCCAGCCCCCCCCCATGCTTGCTGCGCCCCAAGGCGTTTTGCACTCACCTGAACCCTTGCAAGGAAAGGGGTGGGGCACAATGGGAAGGGGCAGGGCAACCGGACTGTTTAAGCCATGCCCCTTTCCAACGGAAGCTGCTTTGGGGGGGGGGGCAGCATCCAGCATCCCCTTCTCTGCTTCTCTCTAGGAGAAACGGGAACTCTTTGACTTTAACCCCTAAGGCAGGCATCCCCAAACTGCGGCCCTCCAGATGTTTTGGCCTACAACTCCCATGATCCCTAGCTAACAGGACCAGTGGTCAGGGATGATGGGAATTGTAGTCCAAAACATCTGGAGGGCCGAAGTTTGGGGATGCCTGCCCTAAGGCATGTCAAGTCAGCCTGGGGAGAGCCAGGTTAGCAGAAAGCGGTTCTCTCCGTTTGCAAGGGCGGTTGTGCATCGTTGTTACTGTTTTATCTTTTCGTAAACTACTTTTTGGGGTCCCCCCTCCAATATAGCGGTCTATGGGTTTTATGAAACAAATACTGTAAATGAAAACAGTTCTAATTTTCCTACATGCTTTGCGTCCAAGGGAAAAGGTCCCAGGCTCAGCCCCCTCTCATCTGGGAGAGACCCCCGGTCTGAAGTCCAGGCTTGCTGCTGCCAGTCAGTGAAGACAAACGTGGACTCCATGGACCAAGGATCTGACAGCCCTAGAAGGCATCTTCCTGTGCATTGGGGCCCTGCAGTGAGTGCTGCCTGGGATTTTGTCTCACCCCCCCCAGTGGTGACACCTGGGGCGGACCGCACCCACTGCACCCCTCTTCCACCACCCCTGCCTCAAACTGAGCAAAAAACTATTGTAGAAATATTGGGCACCTCAGAGAAAGCCTCATAGTCCAGAGCAATCCTGAGTTGAACCCAGACTCAGTGGCACCATTGCCTACACAATGCAAACCTGATAGAACTGTCGACACTATGCTCCAGGATGATTTGATCTCCTCTGAGACACCTTCCAGAAATAAGAATGTAATTTCTCATCAAGCATGCCAAACAACAGCAAACTGGTCCAAGATGAGGAAACTGGAGCCTTATGAATTAGGAGGAGGAAACCCCAAACGAATGTTACCATTCGTGGGGAAGTACATCAGGTGCAACAAAACCCTCTTTGGCTAGTGAATGCATCCCTAGCAACTACAAAGGAGATCACCGGAATCAAGGCTCTAACACAGGAGTTGGCAACGTTTTCCGGCCATGGGCCGGAGCATTCGCACGGACTATCATCCATGGGCTGGATATGCGCAGAAGTGATTTCCGGCGCCGTGCTGCCCATGTCTGGGGCGCCGGAAATTGCTTCTGCGCATGTCCACAGCGCCGGAAATCGCTTCTGCGGCTGCGCAGATGCCGAAAATCGCGTCTGTGCAGAAGCGATTTCGAAAGGGGGAAAGGGAGCAGGGATCCCTATAAAAAGTATGAACATAGGCTATTTCACCATCACACTGGTGAGTGTGGCTCGCCTGCTCTGTTTTACTCAGCTGAATAAACGAGTGATTATGGGAATCTCCTCTATTTATTGGTTTTTCAGTGACTAAGGCAGCTTTGGGCACGGTTAGCAGACCCCAACACTGCCTAATGCTTTAATGTGCTATAAACTGCTTTAAGATTATTTTATTAAAAATATAAAGCAGTATAGAAATGAAATTAATAAGAGTAATTCTCTTTTTGACACCTCCTTCTATCTCTCAGAATTCACACCAGGGGTACTGAAAAAGGCAGAAGCCGTTTTGTTTTGTTCGGCAGTGCAATTAAATATATTCCAGTTATGTATGTGCGCGCTTTTTTTTTTTAATGCAATCAAAGTGCACTTCAGCCTTGGTCACTGTGGACTTTGGCGTAAGGATGAAGAGAATCCCTCAACGCCCAGTCCTAATAATGCCGACTCAAGATGTAAATAATGTTGAATCCAATAGGGGATTGCTCCCATGCTAAGTGGAGTTAGAGTTGCCGCTTTAAATCGTGTATTTAAAGAGATATGGAAGTCTTACCACTGTCAATTCTCCACCTCACCCCCCAATCTATTTCTAATAGATATTACAGAGCAAACGAACAGCTGCTATTAGAAAAGAATGAGCTGTGACGTCATAGCCATTACTTCCTCCCTCCCTCTCCCAGTGGAATATAGACTCTTCCTCCGCCCCTTCTCTTAATCTCCCCTTTCAAGTGGAAAGAAAATGGAACGTCCTCCCTCCCTCCCTCTGATTGGTGGTGCTGCGGTGTGGACACCTTCTCTTTGCCTTCTGATTGGGCTCCAAGGACAGCCAATGGGGAGGCGGGGTGGCGCTTGTTGGGGAGGCGAGCGGAGTCCTTCCCGGGCCCCTCCCGACCTCGGCTTGCTGGGTTGTCCCGGCGCCAGGACCTTCTTCGAGGAAGGGAGGGGGTGCGGCGCACGCGCGCATGCGCATATCAAGGCGGCGGCGCGAGGGAGACAGTTGGGGAGGTAGGCGCCCCTCCCCCGCAAGACCGTCTCCGCTGAGGCGAAGGAAGGAGGCGTTGAAGCGGCCATGAAGGTGCGACCCGGGGAGGAGGGGGAGGTTTGAGGGACACCGGGGAGGGGGGGGGAATGAAGGACGGGGCGGGTGGGCAGGTAGGTAGTGTGTTGATTTTTTATGGAAAGGGGGGTTGTCTTCCATTTCGGAGGGGGCACCACGGGAAGAGGCGGGGCTGACTAGGGGCGGAGCCTTTTCTTGAAGGCCATGAAGTAACGGTAACAGCCCCCCCCGCGCTCGCGTTTCAATGTAGGGGTTAAAAGGGTGCCTTCCTGCCCCCCAGGAGGAGGGGGGTGGAGGCCCCTTCATCCGACAAAATCCCAGGAGTCCTGTGGCACCTTCAGAAGACTCTGACAGCGCACTCCTACTGTATGTTTACTCGGATGTCTGTGACAACATAATCCAGATAGATCGTTTGGCTCGGGATAGAATGGAAGTGTGTGCCTTTTAGGGGTAAAGTCAGACAGCTGGAGCCTTACAGCGCCTGAAGAGACCTCTAGGGGACACACACAAGCACACGCAGAGAAGTAAGTCTCTCTGAGTTGTATCCATCAGGGCTGGTTTTTTCTTAAATCTTTTTGCCTGAGGAAGTCATTCTTGGAGGAGACGCATTAAAATAAACTGACTTAAATGAGCTGTGGCTTACTTAATTCCACTGATTTTAGTGGGTCTGTCCCGTGTACAGCATAGCACAGATCTGCACCATCAAGACTGGATTACTGCAGTGCATTCTGTATGGGGCCTCCCTTGTCCTTGATCCGGAAGCTGCAGTGAGTGTAGAATGCTGCTGCACAATTGCTGACAGGACAGAGGCATATCTCACCTGTGCTCAGAGATCTGCACTGGTTGCCGATTTGCTACCTGGCCAAGGTCAGGGTGTTACTATTAGCATATTAAGCCCTTAGCAGCTTGGGACTAGTTTACGTAAGAGATCGTCTTACCCAACATGTGCCCACTTGACTGCTTCAATAGGTGGAATTGACACTACTATGGGTGACATGTAATGCTTGTTCCACATTTGTAAGACCTTGTTAGTGTGGCAGTACCTACACTTTGGAACTTGCCGCCTATTGAGATCAAGCAGGCAGCTTCATTGCTCTCTTTGCCACCTGCTAGAAACATTATCACCTATGTACATGGACTTCCCTTGAAGAATCCTGGGAAATGAGATACAATTCACAGGACCCTTAACAAGCTACAGTTTCCAGAATTATTTGGAGGGGGGCTCATGGGTGTTGGGTTTGTTTTATTTGTATGGTGTGGATCAGTGTAAGCAATTCCCCAGACGCCAGGTGCATTTGTGACTGGCGCAGGTCCAATTGCGACCCTGTGGAGATCTCTAGATGCCAGGTTGGCGACTGATATCTCCATCTGACTGGCCCCTCCAGCTTTCTTAAGCAGATAAGCAGGAGAGCTTATTTATTGTACAGTATTTATACCCCACCTTTTTCTCCAAGGAATACACGGTTCAGCCACATCTCAGTTAATCCCTACAATGACCCTGTGAGGTAGGTTAAGAGGCTGTGACTGGCCCAAGGTCACCTCATGAGCTACATAACTGAGTGGCAACCATAGCCTAGCTTTAAGGTGCCATTTGGCAATTAGCTTATATATTTGAGTTTCTGACACTGGTGTGGATCTGCCCAGATCTGAGCTTACTCCCAAGGTTAGGTGGTTACAGAATTGTAGCCTCATTTAACTGGGTTTAGTGGGGATTACTCCCAGATGAGTGTGTGCAGAATTGCTGCCCATTTACTGGAAAGCATGTGTGTAGGATTCCAGCCTTTGCCAACCTGGTGTTTTGAATTAGCACCAGGTTGGCACAGGCCAACGTAGGCTGACTCTATGCATGTTTAGTTGGAGGTAGTAAATCAATGGTTTTGGTGGGGTTTATTCCCAAGGAAGTGCATGTGTAGGAATGCAGTCTTGTTGTGACAGAAAGGGTTGTGGACCAGAACTCACTTCATCCCACACAGGATGTTTTCTCCTCAGGTATATTTTTAGCACCTCTTTATACTGTACTCTGCCTTTTTTCTAAAAAAAATACAAGGTGTCCATAAGATCTGTATAATGGAGAAAGATAATGCAATCTGTGATTTCTTATTAATCTAAGAAAGCAAAAAACAAACAAACAAAAACAACCTTAATAAGCAAAGCCAGTTTTAAAAAGCAGCAGAAAACAAGATAAATCAAGGTTCTAGAAAACCCGCTCATATAAATGTAATAAGTATCCTGTGTGTGTAGCATATGATATATACACACACAAGGGCTGTTCATGATTAAAGAAATCAGAGAGTGCATGTTTACTTGGGAGTAAATACCACTGAACACAATATTACTTTTGAGTAAACATGCACAGGATTTCACTGTTAACCAAATAATCAAATATGTATTAGCTGATCAATTAAATATGAAAAGTGTGCATGTGACTACAACAGTGTTTAAGCCCACAAAAGTTAGTGGCTTGCTGGAATCCAGCAGAGAAGGGAATGAGAATTCCATCTGTTCCCTCCTGTGTGCAGGAAAAAGAGGAAGTGCCACCTGCCTGTCACCATTTTTTTATAATTTCTGTGGTAGTAAAAACAATAATTTAAAAAAGGACTGCCAAATAAATTGTGGTATGTTCTTATTGGATCAAATATTTTTAATTATTAACCAGTTTAAATGTTGCAGCCCTAACACATGCATAACACCGAGGTAGAGAGAGAAACTAAACAGTGGGCCAAAATGCCACTTCAAGGTTCTATAAATCTCTGTTACATTTGTTGTAAAAGTTAAAATAGGGTGGGCTGAACTCGAGGGAAGGAGTGGGTGGAATTGTTATTTATAAACTGTTGTACATGTGATAAACAGAATGCTCCTGTCCTGACTCTCTGTTCACAGGTGTCTGTTGGTGAGAACTCTGTGCATCTTTTCTGTTTGTTTTGAGCCCAGTTCAAGGTGTTGCTTTTGACCTTAAAAGACCTATAATATCTTGCCCCTGAGTAGCTTTAGAAGCACCTTTCCCATATAATATTTACCCACCTTGTGTGTTAGGATCTGCCCATGAACGTCCAGGTTATGTTTCCTAGCCCAATAAGTGTGTTATCTCTGAGGAGCAGAGCTTTTTCTGTGTTGGCCCCAGAGCTGTGGAGCATAGTCCTCTTTCTCTTAGCAAAGGGAAATATATTATTCACCTTCATTAGCATTGTTCTGTAGAGCCAAGAGCCATTGATTATGTTGTTTAATCATAATGTTTTTGCATGAAGACAGATCTGATCCAAGTTTGGTGCCAGAGGTGAATAGCTGCTCTGGATTAACAGAAGAACATAAGAATGTGCTCCCATTTAAATGATTTTTGCAAGAGATAAAGATCCACCACCTTCCAGTACCTGAGTCAGACTTGAATGCAAATATTACTGAATCAATATAAGATAATTTTTTAGATATACCCATCTCAAAAAGAGAACAACTTGTTGGTGGACAACCAGCATCAGAGTCTTAGGAATTTGGACTTTAATCTGTAGGTAATTACAGTCCTGCTCACTAAGGAGGTTCCAGCAGAAGAATATCTCATCTCCTTTCCTCTTTCAATTTCTGTTGATTCTTGGTAGCCTATAGGCACCTTCTCCTAGTTTTTTAATATTGGGCAAAATATAAGTATGTGGACTTGGTGGAACTTGGATGGTTTTGGATGTCCCAAAGACTTGCCTGGTTAACACTCTATCAACACCTTTTAAATTTGGCTTAATTATACGTAAGAGAAATTATCTAATTCTTGCCAGAGGGCAGGAGAACACTGAATCCTTGGGTAACTCTTGAGGGCGGCTCATCTAAAGCCCGTCTTTGGAATTTAATCTCATTTGCCCTGTCCTGTGTAGCATGTTTTGATGTGACAGTGCTGCATCTCCTTTACAGGTTTCTTAAGAAGCCTGACAAGATTTTTCATTTTTTAAGAAAAGTTTCCAATGGTATGCAACATCACAGTTTAGAGGCAGTATGTAAAATCCAGTAAAAAAAATGTACAGACATGATATAATTGGCTATTATAGCAACTAGGATAAAGCTGATAAAAATGCCTTCATGGAATTGCTGGATTCCTGGTTGCTCATGTGCTGTGCCCTCCAGCCTATGTGCACTGCTCTTTAAGATTATGTCAGTACATAATAAGACCCCACTTAGCCATGATTTGATCATAGATGAAGGTGTTGATTTGGTATGTGCTTCTGAGACTTGGTTGGGTGAACTGGGAATTGTTCTGACCCAGATGCTTGGTACAGCATTAGCACAGACTGCAGGACACGTTACTGTGGTCCATAGGACTTCAATCTCTACCAGGAACTCTTCTGTCTTGGAACTAGCTTTGAAGACCTGCAGTTGGTGTTGGGCCAAGGAGAAAATAAGCTAGGGTTGTTGCTAGTGTACTATCCATCTTGCTGCCCATGTGCCATTTCTGGCACTATGGAACCCGTGGCAACCTTGGTATACCAAGTACAGTGGTACCTTGGTTTAAGTACACAATTGGTTCTGGAAGTCTGTATTTAACCTGAAGTGTACTTAACCTGAAGCGAACTTTCCTTGAAAGTAATGGAAAGAGGATTAATCCGTTCCAGACGGGTCTGGAGAGTACTTAAACGAAAAGTATTCAAACTGTAGCGTACTTAAACCAAGGTATGACTGTAATAACTGGTGATGAAATAGACTGGATGATGGCTAGAGTACATGTAGCAAATGACCAAGCACAACAACATAATTGTGGCTGCTGTGTGGTGTTGAGCACTGTGAAGAAGGCCCACTTCTCTGTCTCTGCTCACATCTTCAAGTAGCTGCCCAGTTGAGCTTTTTGTATTATCCAGGGCTTGTTAACATCTATAGGGAATGGATTTTTAGACTCTTTGGAAGTCCACAGTGACTTGTTTGCAAGGCACTTGAACACCTCTACAGCAGTTTTGTTGCTACATTAGCATTTACTCCACTTTACTGTAAAATGTCCAGTGGAAGTTATCATCAAAACCCATTGCTTTGTGACAACTACCTCCCGATTGCAAATCCCCTTTTGGGGAAAGGTGTTTGAGAGGATTGTGGTGCAACAATTAAAAGTACAGTGGTACCTCAGTTCTCGAATGTACCGGTAATCTGTTCCGGAAGACTGTTCGATTTCCAAAACGTTCAAATACTGAGGCGCAAAGGGATGGCTGCAAGTTCAATGGGAAGAATGGAAAAACACGCAGCAGAAGCCGTTTGACTTCTGAGGCACTTTTGAAAATGGAAGCAATTACGTCCGGGTTTTCGGCATTCAAAAACCGAAATGTTCGGCTTCCGAGACACTCGAAAACCGAGGTACCGCTGTACCACAAGTTTATAGTTTGAGGATCCATCTATGTTGGTAGAGGCACAGCTGACTTCAGCTGACCTCAGAGGCACAGCTGACCTCAGTGCAGTTTACCAGCTTTGACCATTTCTGAACTGGGATAGCCTGGCTACTGTTGTCTGTATGTTGGTAATCTTTGGCTTGGATTATTGCAATGTGCTCTATATAGGGCTACACTTACAGTACAAGTTTTTCATAGAATATATGTTACAGTATTCTGTGTATTCATTTGGCACATGTTCTTATAACTGTATTGGGAGGGCTGATCCTGGCCTTTGGAAAGGATAAGATTCCAATACATTTGCATTAAACTACCACAAAAATTGGGTGCTTTTAACTAAAATAAAGTAAAAATTAAGTGAACTGTGCAAGAGTTATAATGTGTTCAGCTTAACTAAATACCTTGCTCTGCCATGAAGTTCAAAGGGACCTCATCTCAAAACACTTAGATATAGTGAGGTTTTTTTTCCTTGGCTATAAATCATGATCTGTATTAATTCTGTTTGAATTCTACTGCTTTGGCTCAGAAATAAGAAAAGAGCCCAACCTTAAATGTGATTAATTTAAATTTCTAAATCTCACAACCTTTTGGGAGCTAACAGTTCATTGCGTGTGCATTTACACAATATTAAGATAAGTTTTTGATTCCTGGGATCATAGCTAGGAAAATAATATAAAATGTTTAGGTATCTGGCATTTTTTATAGACTTGTAAAATTACATAGCTGAGGTAACTGAAACATCACTCTTTTCCTACCTGTGAAAATGTCCACCACCACACTTACTCCTTTATTTTGTTGTGTCTACCCATGGATTGTGATGCAGCTTATTTTGATGTGGTCTTGTTAGAAGAGTTTATTTAAACTCACACAAACTGTTTGTAGTAAAGTATAGGCAATACCAGTTCAAGGCCCAATCCATGGATAGTGTTTTCTTGTGCAAACCTCACTTCAGCAGATGGGCACTACATATAGCAAGTATATGCTCAGCTGTAACCTACCCGCATTTCATAGGATGCATTTCCAACCAATTACCGGTATGCTCTCAGTCTTAAATGTTGCCTTGGAAAGTGCTGGGCTGTTTGAGTTACATTGGAATGGTTAACGCATCCTTCAAGACAATAACTACTGTGTGTAAAATAAAAAATAAAAGTCTAGGAAGAAGCAGGAAGTTGGTTGCCTGACTTGCTGTGTCTTTCTTTTTGGGTTTATATGCTAGCAGTTTTTCACACACATTTTGTTTTGCTAAAATATTTACCGGTATTAGCTTAAATACTATATTCTGATCTTGAAAACTCGTGATGCTGTCCCCTGGAATCAGTTTTGTACCCAGGGCTCAAGGATGAAGTATGCAAGCACCATTCATCTTTTGCTTTTCTCAGTGAAATCAGTCTCAATCGTCTCTAGTCTAGATGTCTAGCAGAGAAAGTGGCTGTTCCTTGAAATGTAAGCTGGGTGCTTAATGGGACACACAAATGAGACTATGCATTCTGAAAGATGGGCACAGTTAAATCAAAGAGAGGAGGTTTATATGAAGGAATAATGAGAATGGTCCAGGAACCTTGATTTTTTTATTTTTATCTGTAAACTGTATGTCTCCCCCCCCCTTCAGAAAAGCTGTATTACCTGGTACACAATCAAATGATCACAACTTAATTTGGTAAAGTTCTCCAGTTAATTTAGATTTTTTAAAAAATCTGCTTGGTAGTTGACATTATTTTGGGTCAAAAAAGTAGCCAATAATTTTCTCACTGCTGGTTCATATAAAACTATCCTGTAGTTACAAACTTAAAAAGGTAAAGGGACCCCTGACCATTAGGTCCAGTCGTGATCGACTCTGGGGTTGCGGTACTCATCTCATGTTATTGGCCGAGGGAGCCGGCGTACAGCTTCCAGGTCATGTGGCCAGCATGACAAAGCCGCTTCTGGCGAACCAAAGCAGTGCACAGAAATTCTGTTTACCTTCCCGCTGGACTACTTGCACTTTGACGTGCTTTTGAACTGCTAGGTGGGCAGGAGCAGGGACTGAGCAACAGGAGCTCACCCCGTCGCAGGGATTTGAACCGCCAACCCTCTGATCGGCAAGCCCTAGGCTCTGTGGTTTAACCCACAGCGCCACCCGCATCCCCTAGTTACAAACTTAACTATCGTCTAATTTAAAAGTCCTCTGATTGACCTTCTAGAAAATTCATAAGTAAATGAATCTATTTTTATGTGAATTGTATGATGGGAAATCATATTGGATATAGTGCACAATGTTTTAGACCTGGCCTGATCCACTCCCACAAATATGGTCATTTGTTCCTGTTGTAATATGTTTGTTTGTGGGTCATAAATCCTTTGACCCACGGAGTCTGCTGCCCGGCTCAATTTACGATCTGGTCCGATGTTTATGGCCACCCTGCACGCTTCCTCAGCGGCTCTGCCACACTTCTCTCCTGTCGGACGTTGCAGAGTTCAAAACGCAGCAAGGAATGGCAGCTGTCTGTGTCTTAGTGGTGTCTCAAATAAACAGCTCGACATCAGTGCTTCTTAATCTAACAGAAGTCTTTATTTCTTTAGCATAAATGAACAGAAAATCCTACAGAAGCAAGCTGCATGGCTGCAGTGCTTTTCTCTGTCTCTCACCAAAAACAAAACCAACTAACACAGAACAAAGGAAAAATGCTCAGATAATCTGGGCAGGCACCCAGTGAATAAGAACGCCTCCCGGAGTGTTTATACTGTCCAGAATCCCAACAGTTCCAGTTTAGGGGTCAGATGTTCTGTGGGCGTACCGTATTTTTCCATGTATAAGACGAGGTTTTTAATTAAAAAACAATGCTAAAAATTGGGGGTCGTCCTATACGTGGATAGTGCTGACACGGGACGGGTGAATGGTGGCTGCCGTGAGCAGGAGATTGTCAGGGGCGGTGGGGTGTGTGTGTGTCTGTGAATGGTTGCTCCGGCAAGGTCTGCTGGCGATTGGCTGCTGTGGCAATCGGGCGTGCAATTGTCTGCTGCTGGCGGCGAGCGGGCATACAATTGGTGGCTTCATGGATGAGTGCGATTGGCAGCTTCGGGTGACTGAATGTCGGCAATCCCAAAAAAGCTCAACAACTCTGGGCAATCTTCCCCCATTTCCTCAATTTTGAGTCCCCCAAAATAGGGGGCTTGTTATACACAGGGGCGTGTTATACATGGGAAAATAAGGTAGTTTGAAGATGAGCTTTATCACTGAACTATAGCTTTATGTAGCATTCTTGAACCTTTGAAATGAGAAGTGCAGGTTATAAAGTATAGATAGGATTATGAGGACTAGGGAACAAAGGTGGTGTGCATTTTTCTTAAAATAAAAATGGAAAAGATGGTTTTGATAGTTGCTAGTTTTGCTGTCTAGGTGTTGCTGTACTAGTCTCTCTCAATTTGTGCAGTGGGACTGAAACAGGTTTTCTTTTTCTACATCTATCATGACAATTGTTCAGTTGCCAACATTCTGGAAATTGTGTACTGTGCTCCTAGAATGATTGCTACAGAAACAAAACAAAGCACTTCTTCCAGAATGCTTTCTGCAGAGCTGGGGCCTTTTGAAAATAGGCTTCTTGTGCAACAAATATGCAGTTTTTGCTGTTTTGTTAAGGGGGATCCTAATTCCTTTCCTCAAGGTAGCCTATCCCTAGTAGGAATACTGTGTTTTCTTCTTTGGTTATATGGCTCTCATGATGTTAGCACTACGACAAGTTTAGCACTGATAAAGATGTGTTTTCCTTATGGTCAGGAGAGGATCCTAAATTCAGGAGAATTACTAGCTGACCACGTTGGCTTGTGTTTGTGTCTTACAGGCGGGAGCGACATCCATGTGGGCTTCCTGTTGTGGGTTGCTGAATGAAGTCATGGGGACAGGAGCTGTTCGTGGCCAGCAACCTGGATTTGGGGGTGGAGCAAATCCCTTTAGATTTGCACCAAGTACAGACTTCACCGTGTATACCTCTTCAGCAGCAGGGGGATCTAATCTAGTCTGTAAATCTTGTGGCCTCACATTCTCTGTGTTCAGAAAAAGGGTGAGTATATAGCACTTTCTGTCACTTGAGGGCTGTATGTCTCTGCCTTCCCCCATCCCCACCCTTTGGCCCACAATGCCTATTGCTGAACAGGGGCAAGGAAATAAGTCAGGCTCAGCTTGTAGTATACATTGTAACCCCCAATACTTCTGTGTTCTGAATCTGCTTGATGTATTTGTAGGTTTCTTAAAGTGTATGTAAGTAGTGCTTGGAGGAAGGAAGAAGTTGTCTGGGTACTTGGTGACAATTGTGTTAACATTCTTCTGCCTTGTTTTCCCTCTGTGTGTGCACTTAGCATGTCTGTTGTGAGTGCAAGAAGGATTTCTGCTCCATGTGTTCAGTCTTGCAAGAGACCCTCCGAAGATGCTCCACCTGTCAGTTGTTGCAGGAGACAGCATTCCAGCGTCCGCAGCTAATGCGTTTGAAAGTCAAAGATTTGCGCCAGTACCTGATACTTCGAAATATCCCTACAGATACTTGTCGAGAAAAGGAAGACTTGGTAGATCTTGTACTGTGCCATCATGGATTGGCTTCTGAAGAGGATACAGACACTAGCAGCTTGTATTCAGCACGATCACAGACTTCTAGTTTTTCTACACATCCTATTTCTCTGTCAGGTTCTGTATCATCCTCTCAGGGAGACTTCGCACATAGGCATGAGAGCACAGGAAATGAATTACAGATACAGGTATGGTAGTGTGTATTGGGTGGGGCGATTGGGTTATTTCTGTCCCTCTGTACCCTAGGGTGGAATGGGGGTGGAGCTTGGGGAAGCTGATCCTCTGGCTCTGCATCTTAATTACAGTAAAGATAGCAAAATGTGTTTATGTGTTTTTCTCTTGTTGGCAGAGGAGGTGGTGGTGATCTGGAGGAGAGAAAAAGGAATTGTAACAGTCAGTTTCTGTAGTTCCAGAAATTGGGATTATGTTTCTTGTTCTCAGCAGGCTGTGATGCAACCTGATAGTGACATAGCACCTAAATGCCTTTATTTGAATGTTTGCTCCCATTCTATCCTGACTAAGATCAGAGGTGGACTTGAATATTGAACTTATCATGATAAATCCCTGCTTAAAACATTGTTTTGTAGAAATTTCTCTCTTTAATATTTTTAGCTTACTGTTGATTTTAATTACTTTTGAATGTTTTTAGTTGTCTTGTATTAATAATCCTAAATGTTTTATTCTTTTTGTAAATAGCTTTGAGGTTTTCTTGCAATCAGGTGATATATATTCTTTATATATACAGTACATTTTTTTCCTTTGTGCAAAGTGGTCTCTCTACTGAGTCCACAAGCCCATGAGACTTGCATCTTCCTGCTCCCAAATTTCCTGTCCCTTCAGAGGTGCTGGGAACAACAGCCTCCGCTTGTGCTGAACCTCCTGAAATGACAGAATGACCCATTGGAGCCCACGAAAGTGCTTCCTTGTCTGTGACACTATGCACATGTGCCACCAAGGACTTCTGCACGTGAGCAAGGAAAATCAGATCAAGCTAATGTTTACTAGAAAATCATGACGAGTGACACACAGCTTTCTGCCTGGTTCCTCTGCTACTCTTGCTTATCCATCTCATCTCCAACCCATCCCTCAACAAGCCACCAGAGAGGGCTGAACTGGACTCTCATACTCTGCTTCACTCTTTCTCTGCTTTTCCACATAGGTAGTCAGAATACAGATAGAAAAGAAGGGAGGAATGAGGCTTGCCATTGACTATGGCACAAGGTGGCCAACAGACCTGTTGAAGCCCTGCCTGTCAAGAGCTAGGCAGAAAGGAACTGTTAAGAGTGCTGTCCCACTCTAGGAAGGACATTTTTCTAATTTGCAAAGTCCTACCTAGTGGAGCAATAGGCAAGATTCCTTCCTCCACTACAGGAAAATCAATGGCTTTGCCAACAGCCAACTCTTCTCTCCCCTGCCGCTGTGCTGTTTTAACATCTAAAGGTAAAGGGACCCCTGACCATTAGGTCCAGTCGTGACTGACTCTGGGGTTGCGCGCTCATCTCGCATTATTGGCCGAGGGAGCCGGCGTATAGCTTCCAGGTCATGTGGCCAGCATGACAAAGCCGCTTCTGGCAAACCAGAGCAGCACATGGAAATGCCATTTACCTTCCCGCTGTAGCGGTTCCTATTTATCTACTTGCCTTCTGACGTGCTTTCGAACTGCTAGGTTGGCAGGAGCTGGGACCAAGCAACGGGAGCTCACCCCGTCACAGGGATTCGAACCGCCGACCTTTTGATCACCAAGCCCTAGGCTCAGTGGTTTAACCACAGAGCCACCTGGGTCCCTTAACATCTAACATCTAGCCTAGATGAAAAATTTGGATAACCGAAAAGTTTGCATGCTGTTTGGGAATCTTTTGTTAAAGGTATTCCACTAATCTGGATTTTGCTTATACCCTTGTGGGTGTAGGGACAAAGTGAGAGACTCTTTGCAAACCTTGGTGAAGAGGAGGAAAATGCAGAGCAGGTAAGAAGTGAATCACCCGGTGAAATTTAGGTCTTGCACTCACTAAAAAAAGAGAATGAACTTCCTCATTTGATGTAGCAATACAAGATTTGTAAATGAAAATTCTTAAAATAATTGAAGACTTGGAAACATTCTAAAACAAATGCAAATTTAATGTGTGCCAGGCCTCCCCCTCCCCATTAGGCAAACCTGCTTCTTTGCTAATAGACGTCTTATGAATTTTAGACCCCAGGGCAGTCCAGGAAGCGTGCAAGAGCCTCACTATCTGATATTTCAAGCCTGGACGATATTGAAGGGCTAAATGTTCGCCAGCTGAAGGAAATACTTGCTCGTAACTTTGTCAACTACTCGGGATGCTGTGAAAAATGGGAGCTGGTGGAAAAAGTGAGCAGGCTCTACAGGGAGAATGAAGCAAATCACAGGACTTGTAGGTGTACTTATTCTCTACTTGTTTGGGGGTGGGCATGTTGCATATTGTTACAGCCCTCTTTGCCCTTCATCTTAGGGGCTGCCCTAATGTTTTGTTAATGCAAAAAATGGACCATCAGTGTAGAACTACAGTTCCACGCTGCTTTAAACTTGCTGTTATGATATTGCTTCTTTGTCTAGCATAAACAAGTCTGCACTAAAGCAGCTTGGCTTAATATTCTTTGTGTGGGGTTACTAATTGAAAAGACCTATGTCATGGCATGCTTCCCTCTCTAACATGGGTTCTGTTGGTTCTTGGCAGTGGGGGAGAAACCTCAACTGAACGATGAGGACGACAACCTCTGCAGGATCTGCATGGATGCAGTGATTGATTGCGTGCTTTTGGAGTGCGGCCACATGGTCACCTGCACGAAATGTGGCAAGCGAATGAGCGAATGTCCCATCTGCCGACAGTATGTTGTAAGAGCCGTGCACGTCTTCAAGTCATGAATGTGGGAGACCAAAACCAGAGGCTTCTCAGTGCGCTTTCTCTGGGGGTGAGGCACAGACCATGGTAGTCATGTCTGGATGTCCCATGGTAGGCCTCAGTTCCAATAATTCATAGCATCCTGAACAGAAGCTTAGGAGCTTGACCAATGTACTTCTGCTCAGGCAGACAGATGCCTTGTTAAGGATAGAGCTGTGTTACCTGATTAAAACCAGAAACTGGTTGAGTCTAACATGCAGCAGCAAATCTAGCATTACTAATTGCTCTCTTCTGAAGAATATAGCACGTTACCCAGTGGAAGGGCCAAGAAGTAGGGTGCTGCCTTTCTAACAAGCAGGAGTGATGGTGCGCAAGTGCATTTAAAATTAAGTGTACCATCCCAAGGAATAGTTAGCTACATTCTTTTAAATGTTAAATGAAATGCAAGTGGACCCTCAAATGTACCACTCACACCCATCTCAAATAGACAGATTGGTGAATGTTTTTTATTCAGGCAATGGGGCTCTAGTCCAATTCCACATGTACCCAATGAAGCGCAGTAGCCTTAATCATAGTACCTAAAGCTACCCTACCCCATACTTGCTTCTAAGGTGACCCATTCAGTTTTGATTATTCATAAGGTCCAACATGTTAGAAATTTCCTACAATGAAATGAGTATGGAGTAATAGAACAGCCAAGTAGAAAGGTTTCTTCAGAGAAAACAAATCCATAATAAGAATCATGGTAGTGCTTCTGAACAAAGGAAGCCAAGTTTGCTGAACAGCTATTTCAGTGTCTTTCTTGCAGAATACCTTCATTCCAGTTTCCTAGAAGACATAGCTAAAGCATATCTGGTGGAAATGAATATGCAAATGTGAAGCTTCACCTCTAGGATCAGGTTGAAATGGTGCAGAGACAAAGAAACACATTACTCCCATTCTTGGGGTTGCACAGTACTAAATACTTTACTATTAGAACCTTACTGAATTTGAGCTGTGAGGAAAACAACCACCACCTGGCAATGTTTTGATAAAAGTCTTTATCCTCTTTCTAAAATCCTGCCTCACCTCTGTAGGAAGAACGGCAATCCTGTCAATCTGGCCCAGAATGTCTTAACAAGGAGATAAGTTCCTTCATTGGACAGGTATTGCTGTTTTGCTTCTCAAAAGCAGATAGTGTAAAGCTTGTGCGCACAGGAGTAAATTTTAATGTTTGTGGGAACTAAGTAACTGGGAAGGCTCTGAGACTGAGTGGGATGGAGTACCATTCAGTCTCCAGCCAAGACAGAATGTATGACTTTCATACTTTATTTTTCAGAAGGGAGCAAGATAATATGGCTTTATTTTTAGAAAGATCTTTTTTAAAGATAAGGTGGAGAAAATCAGCTGATCAAGTCCTTGTTCAGGGAGTACATACATAAAGAGAATGTAGCATATCCCTAACATTCTGAACAATGGCTGTTGACTTAATAAAACATTTTGTTATCTGGCATTGACTTTTTTCTTTCTCTCCTGGCTGAAGCAGCCCATGGGATTGGGGAGCCAGGAAGGCCCAAGCTCCTAAACTGTCCCCAGCTCAGACTACTGAGGGGTGTGTGGATGTCTTTAGCAGATAGAAAGCTATACATCTACTGAAGGAAGTAATCCCAGTCAGTATTACTACAAGGCAGACATGAATTGCATATCAACCATAGAACTAGGTCACCTTCCTGTAGTCAAATGTAGAAGTCATTTTGGTAAAAAATTAAATCCAGGGATGTTCAGAGCTGCCTGTTGGGCACTGTTCTCTTAAAATACCCCACAGCCGAATAGCAGGCCTATTGTCATAGCTGCTAAGCCAAACTAGCCTCCAGTTGCCAGCAGAAGTGGCATTATCATTAAGTCTGTGATTCTCTCTTGTCCCAGCAGCATAAGCAGTTTCCTGCTCAATACCCAACTTGAACATAATGCACAGGTCACCTCTCCATTTTTGTACAATTATTTATACAAATTCAACAGAGGTAAAACTGTATCGGGAAGGAAGGTTGGGGGTTTTCACCACCACTTTACAACAATGGCACTTATCAATACTGAAATCCCCCCTTCTTGACAATCAGAAATTAACCAGGTTAAATATGGACAACAAGAACTCACTCAAACCCTGAAACTGTTTGATTTTAAGTCATATAAATGGACTTTTTACAGCAAGTATGAGAGTATTTTAATGCCTTCCCATCTGCACAGCTGTAATTGGAAGTTTCAGTCGAGAAAATGTTTTTTTATACAGGGAAACTTGGCAACTTGTTTGTTCTTAATCTGTATTTTACACCTTGTTTTCTCCACAACATGCTTACAGTGTTATACAAAGCAGTATATAAAACTTCCATTAAACATGCTTTTTTCATTTCAAAGGATTAACCTACTCCCCCATCCCAATTGGGG
Organism: Zootoca vivipara; assembly: GCF_965207765.1. NCBI lineage: Eukaryota > Metazoa > Chordata > Lepidosauria > Squamata > Lacertidae > Zootoca > Zootoca vivipara. The sequence continues at coordinate 4,990,264 of NC_142599.1, forward strand.
TATAACTCTCAGCAGGTAATTTAAGTGGTAAGAAGTTCAAATTCTCTATCTCAAGATAAAACTTGGCAATTTGAAACCACTGACCAAACACTTGCAATGCATTCAGTAACTCTGCATAAATAACTTTTTTAAACAAATTTGTACAAAAATAGTTCTGCATAACGTTGGATGTAACAAAAAAGTTCAAAAGGCAGAAAAACAGGTAATGGCCCACCTTAATAACCCCAGAATTAACATTGCTTTTGACATTTTCAAAAATGCTTTAAAAATTTACACATGCTCCAGCTGTGGTATATAAATAGGTGTTCCTCAGTGTTCTTCTAGGCATGAATCCTTTGCTGTCACCAGAGGAAGGTATGTAAAGAGCCTGGGAAAAGTGTCAAAAGGTCCCATCCAGGCTAGAACGCTTTGTGGACGGTTTCAACACCACATGTTCCTGTACAGTCCAAACAGTTCCCCAACTTGGCATGTTCCACATCTCCCAAAATTCTTCTGTGGTCTCCTGGAGTCCTTTTTCCAGCTCCTAGTTATTTACAAACTTGCCCCAGTAAACACTAACTCAACTTCTGCAGCAGTTTCTCTTCCACTTGACTAAACTGAATGCTCACAGACATCTCTGCGATGAACTGCTCACAACCTTCCTTGGTCACTTGCTTGCAGTACCTCAGATCAATCCGGCAGATGCTTCCACACCGCTTGAAATAGGAGAGACATTGGTCTGTCACCTTATTGCAGTCTGTCGGGGAGACAAAAAATGGGAGGAAGGTTGGCTTAGGTGAGCCATTCTTAAACTCTTAAAAGAGGCCTTTGCTAGGGTTATGAAGCTTGGATGTGTTTTTGCATGAGCTGCAACTGAATAATCCAATCACAGCCACAGCCCAAGCCCTTTGAGGAAGCTACCTGTTGCATCCATATGGACTACAGTCGTACCTCGGCTCCCAAATGCCTTGGGAGTAGAGCGTTCTGGCCCCTGAACGATCTAAAACTGGAAGTGATTGTTCCGGTTTTCAAACGTTCTTTTGGAAGCCAAATGTCCAACGGGGCTTCCTGCAGCCAATCAGAAGCCGCGCTATGGAAGTTGAACAGACTTCCAGAATGGATTGTGTTTGACTTTCGGGGTACGATTGTACTGCTCTGGCCTTGCTTCCTCTTCTAAATCAGGAGCCACATTCAGAACAGCATATAGATAGATAAACAAAAACATGAAGCAGTGAGGAGGGGAGCGAGTGAAGGAAAGGTAGTCCTACTTGGAACACTCACCTACTTTATAAGGCTCAAAAGTGCTTACAAAAGTTTCCCACAAAATACCTCATACACTGTTTACTACCAGAAACATCTCCCTTTGGTGACAGGATTATTGGGTGGCATTTCCTGTCCTCATTCTGTGGCCCTTAAGTCAGAAAAGGTGTCTCAGCTATCTGAAATTATGTGCCAAGGGCCCACAACAAAGGAACTGAAGGAAACAAGGCATTCTCCACCCTATTCTTATCTGTGGGCTCTGCTTCCATTACAGAGAAAGGTGTATAGCAAGGTGTGCCAAATGTTGCTGGATCCCAACTCCCAAAAATCAGAATAATGAAAATAAGGCACTGGGTACAAGAAAATGAGAGAGAAGGTCCTCCACTGCACAAAATAGGTTTGTTGTGGTTGCTAATGCCCAACAGACTTTGGAAAATAGCCTCTAGTCTCCCTCAAACCCTTGTTCCAACAAAAAGGAATTGCCCCTGAAGGATTCCCATCTCCCCTTAATAAATGTTGAGTGTTAGCAAAAGCAAAAACTTCTTAGGCACTTTGAAAACCTCTTGTCTCATTTTCTTGGATTCCCATTCTCACCATCCATTACCACAGGTCATGCTGACATCTGGTGGGTCACGTATTCTCCAGCGATGGTGTAAAGCAGACACCCCCAAACTTCGGCCCTCCAGATGTTTTGGACTACAATTCCCATCTTCCCCAACCACTGGTCCTGTTAGCTAGGGATCATGGGAGTTGTAGGCCAAAACATCTGGAGGGCCACAGTTTGGGGGTGTCTGGTGTAAAGGAAGCACAAGGTTGAGGCGGTGCTGGGACTGCATGTGGAGCTGAACATCAAATGATGAGTGGGCTGTTCTGCTCTTTAAGGCAGCATTTCAACCTTCATCAGAGGGTCCTTAAAATTAGGCAGCTGAATCTGACCTGTCCATTAGCACCCCTCCATCCCTAATCTCATACCTTGCAAAATAACTTCTGTTAGGGAGTCCCGTGTAGTGGTTCCCACAGCTGTTAGCAGGTTAATGGACTGATCTGTCATGTGGTTGCAGTAACTGAGGTTGAGCTTGGAGAGTAGAGGCATGTGCCGGATAATCAAACGCAGGGAAGCATCAGTGATGTCCAAGCCAGACAGGCACAGCTCTGTGATGTGGCGCAGTTTGCTCCGGTTGTCAATTTGGCCTATACAAGAAGCGAGGATCCGGGGGGAGGGGGAAGGAGAGAAAAAGATTTAAATTGTCTAACCACTTGATACTTCAGGCTGAGCTATATGAGATTACAAATGCCTAAAATACAATGGAAGTAGAGGCATTTCCAAAAAGCCCCTAGACTTCCAAATGAGAAAACTGCATGTAGACAGCTGCCTCAAATACGAGATTTTTGATAAATGGGTTTCTGTAAGTGGGTACATAAAACTGAATTTTACAAAGGAACATAATACTGTACACAGAGACACAATCAGTAGAATTGCTATAGCTGAAAAGCAATCCTAGAATTCTCAGGAAGCATTTGAATCCTGCACTTAACCCACTACCACATTTATGTTTTTTATTCTGCGTGTTGGCCCAAATACAAAGGAAGCTGTCCCTCTTCAGAAAGCAGACACAAATGAGAGGATATACCTGGCCTGTTGTCAGTTGGTGGTGACAAAAGATCTCTCATTTGTGCATCTTTTAAGCCTTCCACCCACTGTGCATCCAGTGTTCGGAGGAGTGGACAACTAGAACTGCAGAGAGCAGACACTGCAATCCATGAGCACCCTGACAATTGCAGATCTCGGAGACCTGGGGAAGATAAAGGCAAGTCAGCACACAGCACACTGAGCAAATATTTATTTGGGGAGTGTTGGAGGGGGGATGCATTCTAGTTTTACAGCTAGAAGCTGAAAAGTTTCCTGCTTAACACAACCAAAAGGATAACAAGCAGCAATGAAGAACCTGTGCCGCTTTAGATGCTGTTGGACTACAACTTCCATCAACTTAAACCACAGGCCATGATGGCTGATGGGAGCTTGAGTCCAAGAATATCTGGAGGGCCACAGGCTCTGCTTTGGAAAGTATTCCTAGTGCCTTTCTCCAGAGGGCAATAAACTAACAGCTGAAATAATATTGCAGGTGAACATAAATGATGGCCAAGCTTAGAGGCAGGTCGTTAGGACACTAAAATGTCCTTGTACACTACAAAACATACAACTAACTCAGTTTCTCAAGAGGAACAAATGTAGGCCTCGTCATGAGCCACCTTTTACCTATCGGGCTCTGCCTTGCACTCTTGCCGAGGTCTGCCACAACATTTCCTGTGCAGCCTGTTCTACCAGGGCCAGACTGTGGCCACTCAGGAAACCAGACAGTATTACTATCTGCAACATTGAAAGCAGTTAACTGGGCTTTGAGGCTGTGATGTCCATCTCTGGGCCTCAGCAAGGTAGAGCAGAAGAGAATAGTGTTCATTTAGGCCTCTTTCCCACAAAAGGTAGCAGATGTGTGTGACTCCCTCGGCACATTGTAGCCACTGCAGACCTACCTGGGAGCCGGTTGATGAGCCAGCTCAGCTGCTTTTTCGATATGTTTGTCCCACTTAGATCAAGCGTGACCGGCTGCCTCCTAATAATACCACTGAGCATGAGAGGGGTGATGGATTTACAGTGGTTTAGGTCTATTTTGGTCCACAGTCTTTTATCACAGCACCTAAGCAGATCAGGAAGAAGGTTTCATAAGAAAGCTGGTCTGACACTTGGGACAAAGAGACCTACACAATTTCTTTAAAAACCTCAAACAAACCCAGGGGAAATCAGAAGCCTACAATGAGCAGCTCGGCTTTTGCATCAGAAAGAAGTTTATAAATAGGATGAGAATTATTCATTTGTTGATGTGGATACAGATACCTGGACTTCCTTGAACATGTGGTAAACACCTAACACACGGGCTGGGAGCTTGTGGCCTTCCAGATTTTGTTGGACTCCCAACTCCTATCGGACAGTCAATGTGCTTGATGGTTAAGGACAGTGCTTTTTTCTGGGGGTACGCATACCCCTAAACATTTTGTGAATCTAAGTTTGGCCTCATTGAGGGGCAGTATTTCAATATGAATAGGAAAATGAGAGTACCCCTAAACATTTTTTGGGGGGAGGGAAGCACTGGTTAAGGACAATGCGAAAAGGTGGTCCAGCAAAATCTAGAGGGTCACAGGCTATCCAGGACCTTGCATGAATTGAGCCCATGATATTTTCAGGGATACCTGGATAATTATTGCAGCTGAGCAGTGTGTTAAACTCTGGCCAACGTTCCAGAAACTGAATCACACTGGATTTTAAGAAATAAGTGAGCAGGAAGTTAATTCCCTGGAACACCCAACCAAACCCCCTCCAAAGCCATTATCAGTGTCCCATCAAACTCAGACATTAGAAATATGACCACAGCATCTCACCTGCACCTTTTAAAAGAAATAAAGAGGTCTAGTACCCCCCCCCCCTTTGTTAAACAAAGCCAAGATTTACAGGATTCTGCAGGTGGCACTGGAATCTTTTCTTGAGTTTTATTTTTCCAAATGCCATGGCCCTGGCAATCCTGCTCTCTAGAACTCGTTCCCTTCCCACCACCAAGACTTAAACCCCTCCGATGCTCCTTACCATCTGTTCCAGGTCTTGCAAACCCTCATGCAGAGACACAGTTCGCTGTGGCTGAGGTAGCTGAAGACAGCCATCCAGACTTCCCTTTGCATGACGTGGGCTGCCCCATCATCCAGCGGGAGTGAGTCTGGGGGTGGGCTGATGGGGGGTGGCCGGATGACGTGACGCTCCATCTGAATGCACTTGGGGGGCGAGAGGGAGCGGGGAGGCCGGGCAGCTGCCCGGGGGGTGCTGCTCCTGAGGCTCGACAAGAGCTGGTGCCGGAGTTCTCGGGGGGTTCCATTCAAGCCCTTGCTGAAACGGTGAGGCCGCTCGGGGCACAGCACCCGCTTGGGCTCCTCATTTTCACTCTCTGGCTCAGACTTGATGGGCTGGTGGTTCTCATTGGCAAGGCTGTTCTCTGTCTTCTGGATCTCCTGGTTGAGCTCTTTACTTAGCTCCTTGCTCAGCTCCTTGTTGGGGAGGCGGGCTTTCCGCCGGATCTTGAACTTCTTCTTGTCTCGGGACTCTGTGCCCTCTGAGCTTGGCCCCGCCGTAGGGGAGCTAGAGCGAGACTGGTCACTCTCCTTGCTTTTCGGAGGTTCCTCTGGGAGATCGTCCTCAGGCTCCTGCTTGAAGCGCCTGAGAGGCTTGACCAGGGCAGTTCGGTCGTCTGTGGCCTTCCACGATCGCCTCTGGAAAGGGAAGGTTTTGGCTCAGTATAAAGGCAATGGGCATCCCTCAACCCTATATAGACTAAAACTGCTTTCAATGGGGCCCTTCCTTTCAGTGGCAACTGTAGCTTTGTGAAGAAAGCTTGGGCCCTTAAAAAGATCACCTGCACTTCCCACAAAAAGCCCTCGGAATTACAGTTTGGTATTATACAGCCCAACCTTTTACAGCTCCAGCAACATTAAGTCAGTGGTGCAGGTGGGCCTTGAGATTCTCAAGAAATTCCCTTAACTATAAATGTCATCCAAAACATGGTCTTAATGTGGAGGAAGGACACGCAACAAATTAGCTATATGATGGGCATTCTGCATCCAAATCACAATATTTTAAACTCAGGTTGACATTTGACCATAGGCCTGGGAGGTTTTCACATAGGCAGAGTAAAACAGCAGGCCTTCTTTTCTTTTTCACAGGGAGGGGGATTGAATTTCATTGCTAACCGTATCTCCATGTTGCAAGAACCAATAATTAATCAAACGTAAGATTCCAGGTGTGTAGGCAGAGCTGCAGAAGACACACCAGCTGCCCCCCCCCCAATTTAAGATTCATAACCTGCCATTTCCAGAATAGTTACAAGTAAGTCACTGGATAGGTGAGTGAAGTAATGGAAGAAATCTACACCATTTAATATAGTACCTTTTTCCTGAACAGCTTCTCTTCTTTGCCTAGTTTTAACTGTGGCCAGAAAGGGATTGTGGGGTGGGAGAGAGCAGAAGAGACAAGACTTAGTATAGACAACTTAGCTCACTCTCTCTCTCTCTCTCTCTCTCTCACACACACACACACACACACACACTGTACGTAACATTTCTGTAGGACATTTCAGTGACCAAGGACTGCAATCCTGTACACCAATGAACTATTTAATTCCCATAGAATCCAAGGGGATTTAGGTAACCTGCAGGAAGAACTGCATAGAATATAATAGAATCATAGAGTTGGAAGAGACCACAAGGGCCATCCAGTCCAACCCACTGCCAAGCATGAAACAGCATCAAAGCATTCCTGACAGATGGCCGTCAAGCCTCCGTTTAAAGACCTCAAAAGAAGGAGACTCCACCACACTCCTTGGCAGCAAATTCCACTGCTGAACAGCTCTTACTGTCAGGAAGTTCTTCCTAATGTTTAGGTGGAATCTTCTTTCTTGTAGCTTGAATCCATTGCTCCGTGTCCGCTTCTCTGGAGCAGCAGAAAACAACCTTTCACCCTCCTCTATATGACATCCTTTTATATATTTGAACATGGCTATCATATCACCCCTTAACCTTCTCTTCTCCAGGCTAAACGTACCCAGCTCCCTAAGCCGTTCCTCATAAGGCATCATTTCCAGGCCTTTGACTATTTTGGTTGCCCTCCTCTAGACAGCTTTTCAGTATCCTTCTTGAACTGTGGTGCTCAGAACTGGACACAGTACTCCAGGTGAGGTCTTACCAAAGCAGAATACAGTGGTACTATTACTTCCCTTGATCTAGATGCTATACTCCTATTGATGCAGCCCAGAATTGCATTGGCTTTTTTAGCAGTCCAAGGGTTTTACAATTCATGTGTAAAATACATGATTTCTTTCTTTCTTAGAATACAGATTTTAAAAATAGCTGAAAATATTGGATAGTATGAATATCAATACCCACAGTGTAAATGCAAGGAGATAATGAAGCGGACTATAAGCCTGTGGGCAAGGCTGCTTTTTAAAATTGTGTATACCCACTTATTAGTTAAGACACTTAAAATCACCACTGCCTTGCTCAAGGCTACCTCAGGAGTTTTCAGATGAGGTGACATTTGAACAGAGTGTTTCCTAGATCACAAATCTTTGCCACTCGGTTGCACCAGGACCCAGTATTTAGGAATGGTTAAAAGGTGATGTTAATGGAATGGGAAACATTTATGAGAGCTCCAAGGATGGGATGGTGGAGGGAGATTGAGAGGATGGATGGTATCCTCTGATCTCTTGTGAAATCCTCAAAGCAGGATGTAGGGAAGGGCTTTTTCACCTTGCCATGTCCACAGAACACCCAGGAAAAACACGCTAAAAAAAATGTGACCTTGCCAGCCCCAAAGATGCGCATTGAGTTGGGACTGCAACACCAGTCTCAAAAGACCCATAAGTGCCACCTAGTGGCTGAGACAGGAAAGGAGGTTTGTTTTAGGAACGGGCTGTAATCTTAGCAATGCAGGAAGCTATTGCATCCCAGTTCAGTGATGTCTACACTGACTGGCAGTGCCTCTTCAGGGTCCCTTTCCCATCACTTGTTATTTGATTATTTCTTTTCTTCTTAACTGGAGGTGCTGAGTACTGAACCTTGGACCTTTCACATGCAATACCTGCGCTCTAACACAGACCTAAGATCCCTCTTCACTCTCTTGTCTTCCAAAGAACATCACAAAGTGGAAGTTTATCATTTGGGGGCCTCCCTAATTCTAGAAACTGAATGGACCGTTGGCAACAGCCAGAGTCTTTCCTGCTTTCCCCTGAAGCACAAGAGAGCAGGCACTGCATACTTTGTTTTTAAATAGTTATTGTTTTTTAACATATTACCATTCATACAACATCTCCCCCACATCTATGCAACATGTTGTACAAATATTAGTATCACCCAGAGCAGAGCTATAAATGAGATGCAACTGCCTTTAAAAAAAATGATGATAAAATAGTTAAAGTAAAGAGGGAAAGGGTAGAGGTCAAATAATTATTAGTGATAGTGGTTAACCATTGGATCCTAAGCATGTCCGCTGAGAAGGAAGCTGAAAGTTAAGCATGCATCCAGGGTTGCAGCCCAAGAGGCTGGATCACTGAATCAGAAGACCCTGGCTGGTCTCCTTGCCTCTGCCGTGGCCTTCAGAAAGCCACTCTGTCTAATGGCCCGTCTTCTGCAACATGGAGAATACTGACCTACCTTACAGGGCTGTTGTAAGTACTGCAACAAGGTAGCACCAGTGAAGCACTCATGCGTTTGAATGCTCAAAGACCAAGCCTTATTATTGTGGCTTTTGCTGCAGCACTTGGGCTTGCTATCTCACGACACCTGCCTGACAGCAACTTCCCAGTAAGGGCCGCATGATCTCCTGCAACGATTTTGCAAAGTTTTTTGCAGATAAAGTCGCTCAGCTTCGGGAAGAGGTAGACTCCACCGTGGGAACAGGGCTGGGGCGGGAGAGTGCTAGAGTCCTGTCTAGTCCAGTTGTGTGGGATCCATTCCAATCTGTTACCTCCGGTCTTCAAAGATCTACATTGGCTCCCAGTACGTTTCTGAGCACAGTTCAAAGTGTTGGTGCTGACCTTTAAAGCCCTAAACGGCCTCGGTCCAGTATACCTAAAGGAGCGTCTCCACCCCCATCGTTCTGCCCGGACACTGAGGTCCAGCGCTGAGGGCCTTCTGGCGGTTCCCTCATTGCGAGAAGCCAAGTTGCAGGGAACCAGGCAGAGGGCTTTCTCGGTGGTGGCGCCTGCCCTGTGGAACGCCCTCCCATCAGATGTCAAAAAGGAAAACAGCTACCAGATTTTTAGAAGACATCTGAAGGCAGCCCTGTTTAGGGAGGCTTTTAATGTTTAAGAAATTAGTGTATTTTAATGTTCTGTTGGAAGCCGCCCAGAGTGGCTGGGGAAACCCAGCCAGATGGGCGGGGTATAAATAATAAATTTTATTATTTATTATTTATTATTATTAGGTTTCCGACATGTCACATAAAAGCTAGCGTTGATCCACGTAGGTGGGCAAGCAGGCTGGGAGCATTTCCACAAGGCCTTACTCACAAGGCCATTTCCCACCTCTAAGGTCTCCCCAAAAAGGCCCAATAACACCCCCCCCCCACAGAGAGAGAACACATACCCGCTTCCTCATTGCAGGCTCTTGGGGCTTCTCAAATTTCCGTTTCCGCCGTGGGTGGACTTCCTCAGACTTTCTCCTCAAAAGAGGGTCAACAGGAGACTTCTTGGGGTGGTCCTCGGACTTTTTCCGAGGGGGCTCCTCACACTCGACTTTCCGCTTGGTGGCATCTGGAACAACCTCTTTGTTCTCTCGGTTGATCTTCTGCTCTTTCAGCAGAGAGCCGGGCAGGTTTGACGCATACTTGAACCCTGGTCCGCGCTTTTGCTTGTACGCCAGAGAGACAAAGCACACAAACAAACTTTATATCTTATGCTTTTGCATCGTGGCTTATAGGTAGTAATGTGGGTTTTCTGGAAAATGGAAGGCGGCAAACCTCTGAGCTTCCAGGTGTGGATGGAAGTTGCTGGTCAGCACTATCGGGGGGGGGGGGCACAGGCTTCCCACCCTGCCTCTAGAAAGTGATTTCACTTAGTAAACAAAGCTTTAAAAAGATTGCTGGCATTCACACCCAGTGAAATTTACTGGAATATTTGTAAAAACTTTAGAGGCAAAAGGATAGTTCAGCTGAAAAATATTAATTATTACTGAAACTGCCAAGCTTACCAAATACTGTATTTGCAACTGGCAGCCATTTACTGTCACTAATGATATTATGAAATGTAAATTTTTCACCCTGCATCACAGCTTATAAGTGGCAGCAGAAATTCAACCTACTGATTCCTTCCCAAGGGCCTGTGCCCACATTATTATTGAGTCAGAGGGAACCTTCTCAGCTCTCTCTCTAGAGCAGTGTTTCTCAACCTTTTTTGGGCAAAGGCACACTTGTTTCATGAAAAAAATCATGAGGCACACCACCATTAGAAAATGTTAAAAAAATTAACTCTGTGCCTATATTGACTATATATAAAGTAATTCTCCCACGGCACACCAGGCAACATCTCGCGGCACACTAGTGTGCCGCGGAACAGTGGTTGAGAAACACTGCTCTAGAGAGAAAGGGAGTCACTGTTCTCAAGCCAGAGATAAAGGGCCAGCAACAGTTGGCTCCACCTGCTAGCTCAGGCATCCCCAAACTGCGGCCCTCCAGATGTTTAGCCTACAACTCCCATGATCCCTAGCTAACAGGACCAGTGGTTGGGGATGATGGGAATTGTAGTCCAAAAATCTGGAGGGCCGAAGTTTGGGGATGCCTGTGCTAGCTCCTGCCCTCAAGGGTTGAGGGGGAAAGACACATTAAGAGTGCAATAACAGTACAATCACATCTTACACACATTTAATTTGTGTGATTTCAATATTGCACAGTTGAAATTGCACAGATTAAATCCACGCAACACTTTCCTGGTGTGAAAAGAGCTTTTAAGCTCTCTGCCTTTGCTTACAAGGAAAGGCCCACTCAGTGCACCAGCTGTGGGAAGGGTTAGGATGCTTGCACAGGGCAGTTTAAGTGTATGAGGAACCCTTGGAACTGAACCCCTTGCACAAGGTGAAATTGTAGTTATATATAAAACTCTACAAGGGAAGTTAACAGGGTTGGGATTCGGAAAGGGTTAAAGAGACACACCCTGCGCCTCCTTTCCCCTTGTCTGCCTCTGGCCAGAAGTGACTGGATCAAGTGTGTTAAATTAGTCCATAGGGAAAAATATATATTTTAAACACCACAGAGATACATGTATAGTTAGTAAGGTTTTATATTTAGTCTCTTTACAAAAACTAAACTAAAAGTAGAAAGAGAAGTCAGAGTAGGTTTATATCTTCAAATCTTGAAATCTTCACAGCGGTTAATATGGAATGGGAAGAGAGTTGTCCTTAATGCGTGTCTGGTTTTATATTTACAGTGGTACCTCATGTTACAAACGCTTCAGGTTACAAACGCTTCAGGTTACAAACTCTGCTAACCCAGAAATAGTACCTCAGGTTAAGAACTTTGCTTCAGGATGAGAACAGAAATTGTGTTCCGGAGGCGCGGCGGCAGCAAGAGGCCCTATTAGCTAAAGTGGTGCTTCAGGTTAAGAACAGTTTCAGGTTAAGAATGGACCTTGGGAATGAATTAAGTTCTTAACTAGAGGTACCACTGTATATTACACACACACAAATGTTTCTCATTTTTTGTGGGAGAAAGCAGAGAACATAATCTGGGGGGAGGGATTCTTGAAACTTCTCTGGGGTTGCTCAGTGATTAGTAGTAGCAGACAAAACTTTTCCCCAAGATATCTTCCCTGCGCTGAGTCATCTCCCTGCTGCATTGTGAAGCAAAGGGAGAAGCCTTGGGCACATTTGCAGCTACTCCTACTCAGCAGTGAGATTAGCAACTTAGCGTGTGTGTTTAAAAAAAAAAAAGAGGAAGGAAAAAGCACAGCTCCCTCCCAGCAAACACAATTAATTCCAGTGAAACTCACTTTCCCAGTTTTGCCAGCGTGGTTGCACTTTGGGCATTCCCAGCAGTTGGGCAGCTCTTCGTTGACGAGGCCGTCTGATTCCCGCACCTGGGAGGAAAAAGACACAGAACAGGAGGCTACAGATCAGCTCCCAATATACAGGCAGGCAGGGCTTGGCGTTTTTAAACAAAATGCTCTTTGAAAATGTGTTGATAGTTTACAATTTATGCCAGTCAACTACATTTTGAATCTTTCATCCAATTTATTCTGCTTCATCTAGCGCAAGCACAAATAAATCTTGCCCATCTCCCCAGTCTCTGAAAATCTTACTTCTACACCCACATGGGGATTTTCCTGGATTCTAAAGTCTAGTCTATAAACCATATCAAGAGGTCTTCACAATGAAGAAAAGAAAGGCTTCCCAAACTAATATTATGGGAGAGGATAACAAGGCTAGCAAGGGAGGGTTGGAGCATACAACAGATCCAAGAAATGCAACTGGGAAATTCTTCCTTGGGCCTAACAAATAACAACAATTTTATTCTTTATACCCCAGTCTGAATGGGAAACTAATTTGCGCCACCACCCTCTTGCAGTGACGTTCCAGGCATTCATCATATGGGGGCAATTGCAAGCAAGCATAATTACAGGCAGGCTGGCCCAGAACCCTGCCATAAGCCTGCCTGTCTGGGTCTGGGTCTGCTGACATGGCATTTTCCCCTTTAGTGTTTTCAGGCATCAGATCCAAGAATCTGAAATTTTATGCACCATAGCAGACAGAGCCCTTTGGGCAGAGAAGAGAATGCCAGAGAACTCCTGAATATTAAAAGAGCACTGCTGGATCAGAGACAAAGGTCCATCAAGTCTCGGCATCTCCAGAATGGCCAATGAGATAGTCTTCAGAAAGGGCAAAGCAATGCTCCACTGGATGTCCCTAGCACCTGGTACACTGCTCCCGAACATGGAGGTTCCATTTAATCATGGCTGATAGTCTCCTCCTCCAGCACCACCATACATTTGTTCAATCTTATTTTAAATCCACCGGCACCAGTGCCCACCACCACATCTTGTGGCAGAGAATTCTATCCATTACTTGTGTGTTCAGAATTCTGCTTTTTGCTGTTGGCTCAGGACTGCAGAAGCAGGAGGGTAATCTGGCTTCCCCTGGGCCCTACTGGTCTTTTGGCTTCAGGCAACAAAGAGCCGTGGGCTACTGAGCTGCGAGTGGTCGGGCAGGTTGTAGGCTGTGGTGGCTGCGGGTAAAAGGAAAGGACTGCCAAACATGCCATCATTTTGCAAAAAACATGACAAAGGCCTGTTTTGATGCAGCTTCTGGACCCCACCTCAGAGAGCCCTTACCTTGAGGCATCCTGGGTGTATGATTTCATTGCAGATGGAACACTCCATGAGCATGAGGTTGAACTTGCCCTCCTCCTCCTCCACCGTATCTTCTTTCCCTGCTTCCCCACACACCAGGCACACGGCCGTGTGGGGCAGCACTGGCTAAACACACACACACAAACAGGAGGAAAGGAGTAGAGATCAGGAAACAGGCAGCAACTTATCAGCAAAAGACATCTGCGAAACCTCCCCATCCTCTCAGGCCGCAGCACTTTCTGTGGCTGGTTCTTGTAAAGGCCTGAGAAGCCCAACATGTTTCTGATTCTGTGATTCTATGTCTTCCCAAGGCGTTATCGTAACATCACACAAAGAGGAAGAGGGGCTGGCAAATTTGGGGTGTCCCCAACCTCTGAAATGAGACCAGGAAAGCATGGCAAGCTCTGCGCCTCCTGCTGAGGAAAGAGATTCCACTGTTGCAAAAACTAGTCCCCATACCCTGGCTTCCAGCTCAGAGCTTGGGGGGGGGGCTCACTTAGGCTCTGTGTTGGGCCAGTGTTCTGAGCAACTTAAAGTTGGCTGTTCTGGAAAGCAACTGTTTGAAAGAAAGTTCTTCCTGCATTGCAGGGGGTTGGAATAGATGACCCATGGGGTACCTTACAATTCCAACTCTATGCTTATACAGTTCTATGATTCTGCTCCAATTGCTTCTGTAGCCCGAGTTAGGGGTCCCAACTGAGGCACCCTGCCTCTTGTGTCTGCCCTTGCTATGACAATGGACATCCTGGAAGAAAGATCTCAAGAAATGAGAGCTGATTGACAATCAATAAAAGAGATCACTCCAGTCCTGGAGGGCAGTTTAAAGCAAGCGAAGCAGAAGGGCTTCACATACAACAGTTAAGTATTATTATGTTTATTTATACCCCGCCTTTTTCCTTAATGGGACACAAGCTAGATATAAAAATGAAAATCAGACATAACATAGAAAAAATAATTAAAAAGCAATTAAACATTGATCAACGTAAAACTATAAACATATATAAAATCTATGAAAGCCATACCAATCATTATAATGAAAACAGCATGACACCAGCCCCTTCATTAAAAGCAACCGTTTCCCCATTCATGTTGTAACATGAATGCCTTCACCTGCTGGCAGAAGGACAGCAAGGACAGCAAGCCTGTCTAGCTTCTCTTGGGAGGGACTTCCAGTCTATGAAATCTGTTGCCATAGCATGTTCCAAAGGCCAAAACCATTAAGTGGGCTCTTAAAGAAGCTCAAGGACCACCTCTACCCATACGAACCGACCCAGACCCTGCAATCATCACCTGAGGCCCTTCTTTGTGTGCCTCTTCCATGAGAGTTTTGGAGGGTGGCGACACGAGAACGGGCCTTTTCTGCAGTGGCTCCCCGCTTATGGAATGTTCTTTAGGCACCTGGTGAAATGTTCCTCTATGACCAGTCCTTTGGCCTCTAAGTGTCTATGGCCTTTTAGAAGTAGGTGAATGTTTTATATATATTTATCTTTTTCTCTTGGTTTTAATGTATCTAGGAGGATTTTTTGGTCTGTCTGTCCAGTTGCGAGTTGCTTTGGGTTGCCCTGGGCAAGATTCAACAGATAATAAATTCAATAGATAATATTCAATAGATAATAAAATAATAGTTAACCTGCTGCAAATGTGTCACCTGTGGAAGTTTGGAAACTTCAATCATTGGCTGGATGGGTGATCATCTTGCGCTCATGTTTCAAAACATTTCAGACCGATCTGTTGGTTTTAAGGAACTTTATGTCTGCTGCTCTTCATTTGTCATTTCAAGATGATTATTTAATGCTACTACTTTAGTATTTTGTTTCGCCTGGTTTTCTCTTCCATTTGTTTGTCGTTTGTAAGTCACTTTGACTGTTTTACACAAAAGCGGTTCAAAAATAATTCATTGAGAGCTGGTGCAGAGTGTGGCAGCCAAGAGCACAGTTGCTCGGCTGCAAGCTTGCTAGGTTGCCTTTGGCAAGCCATCGCCTCTCAGCCTCAGCTCCCTGTCTGGTGATGCTAATACTGACCCACCCAAAAGGGCTGCTATTGCAGCTACGGCCAAGACAGGCACTCTATTAATATGTGCCAAATAAACACTCAGCTTTACCATTATTATTGGATGGTACAAACTTTTTTTAGATGGTTTCAAGATTGTTTCATATATATTACAGTGCCTACTGAAGTTTTTTTTCCTTACTCTAGCAGACATTTTAACTGAAGTATGATTTTGTAGTTTTAAACTGTTTTTACCTTTTCCAAATTGTATTTTCTGTACACTGGTTAGAGAAGATGGTAGTTAAGCAGTATATAAATCGTTCAAATAAAAATAAATAAATATTGCTCAGTTATGTTAAAAACGTATTCTTATGGCTCTGGGTTTTTAAAAGAAATCAAGATAGTGAGGTTACAGGGAACCAGACAGAGGGCCTTCTCGGTAGTGGCACCCACCCTGTGGAACGCCCTTCCAACAGATGTCAAGGAAATAAGCAGCTATCCTATTTTAAAAAGACATCTGAAGGGAGCCCTGAAGGCAGGGAAGTTTTTAATATTTAATGCTGTATTGTTTTAATATTCGATTGGGAGCCACCCAGAGTGGCTGGGAAGACTCAGCCAGATGGGCAGGGTACAAATAATAATAATAATAATAATAATAATAATAATAATAATAATAATAATGCTTTCTAAAGACATAATCTAACTGGAAAGTACAGGCTATAATTAGGTGTGTTAACTACGTTCATATGCCACCTTCCATTCAGAGTTTAAGGGTGCAAGCACAATTCTCTTCTTCCCATCCATCCCAATTTATCCTCACAACAACCCTGTTAGGCTGGGTTAGCCTGACCCAAGATCACACCGTGAGGGGATTCCTAAAGTGGGCATCCCTGGTCCTAGTTCCACTGTCTAACTGCTACACCACACCAGCTCTTTTAATTGCAGAAATATGAGCCAGTGAATTAAGCAACATACTTGAAGAGGCATGCCTCCTTTGGTGGAGAAGAGGGGGATAATGCCTCTCTTTCTAAAATTATCATTTTTTCTTTAAGTACAGGCAGCACCCAGTTTACGCAGGGGTTATGCTCCACGGCACTGTAAGCGTCGGTGAAATCACATATAATTGAAAAGACCTGCAAACACTCTACCCTTTCAGTGATGTCTTTATGCCATTTCCAGGTCACTTCCGGTTTCTGAACAATGCATGTATATGCATGGTCATGCCCGTATTGAAGGCGTGTAAACAAGGGGCTGCCTATACACGAAAGTGTAACACTGTCCAGAATAATACAATTTACTTTCATTCTTTAAGATTATGAAAATAGACCACTCAGATTACAGTGGCCTATTTTAGGATAGTGGGTAGCATTTGCATTTTTAATAAATATTATTTTTAATAGGGAAGACCTTTTTAGCCTCCAATCCTATAACCCCTTACCTGGGAATAAGCCCCAGGAAGTTCAATGAGACTTTCTTCTGAGTAGGCATCTATAAGACTACGCTGTAAAATTAATTCAAGGCTGCAGCCTTAGTTATAATCCAAGGATGTCAGTTAAGGATTCCTAGCATTCAGGGATGTGACCATTCCCAGGTTCTGCACAAGACTCTACATTTCTTCTGCTTTCTGCAACATCCCTGTGCCCAGCAACTCAGGTGCTGAAGGTCACTTAATTGCCCTTACATAATGGAGACACAAATGCAAACAGGGGCTGCTGCAATCTGCTACAAGTCTTATGAAAAAAGGGAGTGGGGAGAGAAAGAAACAAAGGCGCTGTCAGTGGAAAAGCAATAATGATTAAAAGAAAGGATTATAAATCACCCCTTTTCTGTAAGCTGATTCTAAGGCTTGGAGAGTTCTGAAAAGCAGATGCTTTTAGAAGGTAATTCACATGAATAAAATCCTACATCAGATAATGGAACATGGACTGAAATCCCTCACTAGAGAGACAAGTAGCTTTAAAGACTGGGATTATTCAAGAAGAACAGAACACAAAGGTAAGGCAGATTTGCACAACAGTCGTGATATTGCTTCAAAGGAGCCACTGGAACTCACCCTTGGGCAAGCACCATTGATATAAACAGGCACTTGTCTCCTCAAGACAGCCCCTAACAAATGCCCAGGAGATTTCACCAGCAAGATTGTGCTCTTCAGCAGGGATAGGGAACTGTACATGGGGAGGAAGAAGCAGCCGAGCTGTAGCTGCTGCTATGTCATGATGTTGAAAACCAGGTATTGTCCAGCTCCACTCCCATCAACCCTGACCTGCTAGCTAGGGATAATGGGACTTGTAGTCTAACAACAGCTGGGGAACAAAGTTTGAGAAACACTGCTTTCAGTGCAACCTCTCATTTAATGAGACCCCCACCCTACTATCCTAATAAGGAGGGAACAAGCTATTATTGTTATGGCTTTATAGAGGGGCAACACAGGACAAGTCGATCCAGAGAGTCCATGGCTGAACAGAATTTGTACCCAGAGGTGTAACGCCATTGCTCTGTTCATTGGAACACATTTAAGGGGAAGGGGCTGCAGTTCAGTGGTAGAGCACCTGTTTTGCATGCAAGAGGTCCCTGGAATCTCCAGTTAGGGCTGGGGGTGCCTCTACCTGAAGCCCTGGAGAGACACTGCTAGTCAGGGTAGACAGAGCTGAGCTATGTGGATCAAGGCATGCTCTGTGGCAGCTTCCTATGTTTCTATGCTTTGCAATCAAGAAACCTAGAAATCCCGGTAACAGGTCTTTGCCTTTCTCCAGTGAGGAAATTCAAGTTCTACAACAGAACACTCGGCGCAAACTCAGACATGTTAGGAAAGTAGTTTTTTAAAAAAATGTAAAAATGTAATAAATAATTAAATAATAAATAATAATAAATAAATAATAATATATATACAGTAAGCACATAACTCACTTGCTACAACAGCTCCCATGGCTACAGGTCTGTTTCCCAGCACAATTCAAAATGCTGCTTTTGACCTATAAAGCCCTTATACAGCTTAGGTCCAGGTTATCTGAGGGTCCATCTTTCCCCATATGAACCTGCCCTGGGCCACCTGAATAGGCACACTTGGTGGGGACGTGGGAGAGGGCCTTCTTGGTGACTGCTCCAGACTCTGGAACCCCTCCCTGAAGAAGGCAGACTGGCTTCCTCCTTCTTGTCGTCCTGCCAAGAGGTGAAGACTTTTTTGTTCCAAGAGGTTTTGGGAACTGATTGCTTCTAATGAAAGGGCTGGTGTGGTGCATTTTAATTGTTATTTGTATGGTTTTAATAGATAGATAAGGATAGTTCTAATTCTATCACTATTTAATTGTTTTTAACTATTTTTTCTATTTCTAGCACTTTTTAAAAATCTGTAAAAATTTTATTATGTAAATAACAACAACAACAATTTCCCTGCATTTGTACTAGCCTGCCTCCTAGCTTCATCATTTGTGGTCTGTGAGCACCAATTTTGCCAAAACATTTCCAGGCTTGTCACCCAAAGGTGATTCTCAATCATTGCACAAGACGATCAGGCAATAGGCTTACCGCAATGCACTGCCTCATAATGCATGACTGCTTCATCCTGCCAGGCCCACCAAACTTCTTCATGTCCTTGCAGAAGTGACACTCGCCACACTCTGTGCGCAGGCAGGCCTCGCACTTGCGACATCGCGTCCTCCTCCGGCGTGCTCCTGCAGTTGTCCGGTTTGCCGCGAGCTTCACGGCTGAAGCAGGGCCCAATTTCCCTTTGGGTCTCCCAACGGCCCGGTTCTGGGAATGGCAAGCAACAACGGCAATGTTTAAAGAGCAACAATTCCAAGTATTTCCCATACCCCATTTCTCAATCCTTAGCTTATGAGCAAGGATAATCGTATTCTAATCATTATCCCTAGTTTGTAGATGCAGGAACAGAGGCTGCAAGGAATTGGCTCACTTAAAGCCAGGCACCAGAACAAGGCATCCTGCAGAATCTTCTGGAGTCCTCAAACCCCCTGCTGCCATTTAAACTAAGATTTGGGTCGAGTTCTGGCAGGACTGCACGGAATTAATTTCCCAACTCAACTCAAAGTGCAGGTTTTGACCTACAATGCTTTATGCTGCTCAGGGACTCAATATTTCAGGGGCCACCTCGTCCCATATGAACCTTATCATCCTGAGACCCTTCTCTGGATGCCTCTTCCGAGGGAGGGAGGTGCAGAGGGTGGCAGCAGCAGCAGCAGCAGCACAAAAACAGGTATTCTCAGGGGTGGTTCCCCATTTATAGAAGGACTCCAGGCACCATCTTTGCTTTTAAGCGCCAGACACATTTTTTTTGTTTGCCCAAGCCTTTAATTGTTAATTGAGAGTAAAGGATCACTGTGGGGTGAGAGGACTTTTCAGTACTCATAGAATCTTTTAGTGAAGTGGGTAAAATTACACTCACATCATGCAAACTATGGTTCGTGATTCTACACCTCTTTATCCAACCTTTTCTTAAAATCACCCAGAGCAGCTTACATGCCTCTCTGCCCGCTTTTATTGTTGCCACATCCCTGCAAGGTAGGTTAGGCCATGAGTCTCAGCAGTCTAAGCACCCAGTTCCAGACTGACACAAAAGTCACTAGACATCATACAGGCAAACAACTGACATTTAGAGACTCCTATTTCCAGGAGGGAAAAACATGTGAAGTCTGGCTTAAGCTTTCGTGGGATGCATAATCCTCAGTTGGCAGGTAGGGGGGGATGTAGGAGCTAGGTGGCCAATGGTAGCATGGTCTGTGGCTACAGCTAAACGCAGGCAACATTAAAACAGTGACCTTTCACAATGGCAGTAATTGGTGATGGCCCAAGCATCTTACCATTTCTTGGTATATTAACACCTGTAAAGGTAGAGGAAACCATCATCTCTATTCAAAACTGAACTTCTTGGAAAATGTAATCCAGCAATTTCACACTGGAATTTCCCTTTACAGCCATCCTAAGCCAAGTTGTGTGTCCTGGTAGGCAACTGAATTTAAAGGCATTACCAGTTACAACTGTTGGGAAGGGTCGCCTTTCTTACTGAGCTCCAACAGAATTGTCAGGCCATAGTTGTAGCATTCTGTTGCCATTTAACTTCCAACATTCTTCCCAAATACCTGCCAGATGGGGATTATACTTGCTTCTGATGAACTGGACCCCAGGTTAAAGGTGTTACACAAGTCTCTTTATTATTTAGATTAGAACTTCTATTCAAGACACACTTACTTGGAAGTAAGTGCCACTGAACACAGAGGGACTTACTTCTGTGTAAACATGCACAGAATTGCACTTTTGGGTACATGACATAAAATGAGCCGTTAAAGTTTTATTTTATTAAGTGAAAGAATGTTCCTCTTTCAGGGAAGCCCCAGGCAGTTATTTTAAAACTGCGACTCATCATTGTTACAGAAGCAAGGTAAATACCACAGGCCATTAGCCAAGGCAACAAACAGAATTGGAGCAATGGCGCCCAGCAGGAAAGGGGGGGGGGGGAAGAAAAATGTAAAACCTATGTTAACGCAGCCTAAGAGCAGCCTGTTCATACATTGCACAGTAGCTGACTATGACTGCTACTCACTGTACATTGGGTAAGCAACTGCAGCAAGTAAGAAAGGCAGCGACCATAGCTCAGTGGGAGAGCAGATGCTTTGCATGAGCTCAATCTCCCAGGTAGGCTGGGACACCCTGGACAGCACTGAACTAGCCAGACCAATGGTCTGACTCCACAGTACACATAATGCAGATTTGCAAGCGAAGGATTCCCTTCAATTTACTCTAATCTAGACCTAGATCTGACTATGTCATGTGTGAATTAGCTGTATCACAGAATTGTAGAGTTGGAAAGGACCCCAAGGGTCATCTAGTCCAATCCCCTGCAATGCCTGAAGTGTCTGAAAGTGTCTATATGTGCGCGCGCGCACACACACACACACACACAGCAGCCCCTGTGCTTCTTTCATATTTCTGAAGTAGGTCTACAATGGAGCAAAATAAACCCGCTATAACACATGCTCTGGATTATTTAATGCAGTGTTTTTCAACCTTTTTTGGGCAAAGGCACACTTGTTTCATGAAAAAAATCACGAGGCACACCACCATTAGAAAATGTTTTTAAAAAATTAACTCTGTGCCTATATTGACTATATATAAAGTAATTCTCCCACGGCACACCAGGCAACATCTCGCGGCACACTAGTGTGCCGCGGAACAGTGGTTGAAAAACACTGATTTAATGATCAGTTCATTAACCACATGTTTTCACACACCCCTCTCATGACCATCTGAAGCAACAATTTAGAATTTCTTTTGCTATTACTGTAATAAGAACTGTTTAGAAAGATGTCCTGGTGTGGGGTAAGACGTTGAATTTTTGGGAGTAGTTCAAGAAGAGCTATACTGTACTGTACAATTTCACAACACATTTAAAGCAGATGATGATGATTATATAGAACAGGCACCCCCAAACTGCGGCCCTCCAGATGTTTTGGCCCATGATCCCTAGCTAACAGGACCAGTGGTTGGGGAAGATGGGAATTGTAGTCCAAAACATCTGGAGGGCCGAAGTTTGGGGATGCCTGATATAGAACGAAGGCAAGTCTTCTAACCAGCTTATTAAAAGTGTCAAATCCATCCACTGCACAGGCGGCCTGATCTTCTATGTTGCTAAAAACACTCACTTCCAATTTCAGCTGTCAATCAGCATGTAAACCCTGGCTGCCACATTATTCACTTGAGACCTAGAACTTTGTGGTTACCAGTGACAGGGTCTGCATGGTGGCAGCTTCTCATCCCTGAAACTCCCTCCTCACACTCCTTTGCCTGACACACACCTTAATGGTGTTTAGTTGCAAAGTAGAAACCTTGTTAATTGCCAGGACATTTGGTGGCTTTTTGTTGAAGCGACTGATTTTATTATTTCTATTGCTATTTTACTTTGTTGTTTTAGCACTGGTCTTATATCAATTAATATGTGTGGTAAGCCACACCGAGAGCTGTTGTTAATAGGTGTGGTAAATTACATAAACACAGAGCAATTCAAAATTGTTCAAGGCCATATGCCATTAGTCTTCAATACGCAACAGCAGGTACTGTGACAATTTAAAACGATGTTTACAGTGATGTGAGAATTTCTGGGCCTAGATGTTACAGCAGGTTTATTTGGAAGCAAACTCCACTGTGTTCAGAGTGCCTTGTTCCTGAGAAAGTGTGCAGAGAATTACAGTCCATGCATAAGATCAGGCTGTCCAAGTAAATGGGCAGCAATCCTTGCCAGAGTAAAGTTTGCTGAAATCAGTGCAACTTGCTTATGCATAAATGTGAATAACGCAGCAAGGTACACTGTGCTCAGCCTATGCATGTTTAATCATAAGTAAACCCAACTATGTTCAATGTGCCTTGTTCCTGGGTTCACACCCTTAATATGATGGACTCAAAAGCAGTAGGCTTGCAGTCTGCAAAACTTCATACCACAAAGACATTTGTTAACTTTTAAGTGCCAGGAGCTGCTGTTTTGTTTTGTAAACCCAAGCCAGCACTTGGGACAGGATTAGTCCCAGAGCTGAATGGAAGCCCTTTTATATGGAGCAGCTCAGATCCATTCACACTCCCCCCACAGACTCACCTCATCCATATAAAACAGCACCTGGGATCTACGTCCTCCCCCCACCCCCCACCAGCTCAATCAACAAACCTTTCTATTAGCAAAAGTCTGCATAAAATGTCAATTTCAAAGCTACACCAACAATGGGTGTGTCGGGTTTAAAATACACCTCTTTCTGACTTCCTCTCCTTTCTTTCAACAAGGGGGGCAAGAACCAAGATGAAGTTCCCGAGGAGCCGTTTCTTGGAGCACAAAAGCCCCTCCCCCCTTGCTTTATGCTGACACAAGGAGGGATGCTCCCCGCCCCCTCCCCCGTTTGGAGGCTTCCTTCTGGCAAGGGGCGGGGGAGGGGCGGAGGGGGATGCAGGCAGGGCTTCTCTGGGGCTACATTGTCTCTCTCCCCCCTCAGACGACGCCCTCCCCCTCCCTTGCATCTTCCACTGAGGGACACTCGGCGTTCTTGGAAAGCCCCCTCCCTCTTCAAACTTTGCCTTTAAGAAGCCGCCCCCTCCCGCTCCCCCTCCCCCGACCTGGTCGTGCTCGGGCTCCCGCTCCGAGTCGTCGTAGTCGTCCTCGTCGGGGCTCACCGACATGGCCATCCTCCTCCTCTCATGGCGGGCCCAGGCAGCAGGAGGGGCGGGAGGCGGGCATGGCGGGGAGCCGCCGCCACTCGGCTCGCCTCGCCTCTCGCTCGCCACACGGAGGGAGGGAACTCATGCATATGCATGAGGCCGAACCAGGAAGGGGCTGGCCCCCGCAAGCCGGGCCAATGGCAGGCCGAGAAGGCCGGGGCTCGCAGGGGGAGCCTCGCCATTGGCTGCCAGGGGGAGGGGGGAGGTTCGCATCTTTATCTTGGGGTCAATAGGACTTCATTTTAGGTGGACACCCCCCCAAAAAAACAACAACATCCTGAAGCTGGGCTGTCCCTCCTCCACCTCACGCTTCCTCCTTATCTTTCCTGGTTTTTTTTAAAGAATGTTCCCCCTCTAGATGGTTTCCAGAACAATTGGAAGCAGCAGTATTTCATTAGATGAAAATACTGTAAATCTTTTTTTAAAAATCTTTTCCTGAGTACATGTGTCTTGGGGAGGGGGGGGGAAACAATCTAATAGTAAGTTGGTAAGACTTCTGCTATGTAAGTGGGTGTAGCACACTAAGGTCAGAAAGGAATTAGCTTTATCTGTGCTTAAAAACAAAAACCAACAACAGTACACTTACTTCAGAGTAACCCCCATCAAACTTAGCCAGGCTTACTTTTCAGTCAACCAGCAGAATCATGGAATCATCGTAAAGTTTGAAGGTACCCCAAGGGTTATCTCTAGCTCAACCCGCTGAGATCTCAACATCATACAGGACAGATGGCCATCCAAACTCAGTTTAAACACCTATGAGGTAGGAGATAAAAGGGCCAGTCTCTGCCCTGAGGGCCCAACAATCTACATTCACAGCACTTTAAATATTTTAAGTTTCATAACCCTTGCAACAGCTTTGTAAGGTAGGCCACCGTTAGCCCTGTATTGCAGCATATTTAGACTAAGAAAACAGTAACTGATCAGAAGCCACTCAAGTAGTTGGACTAGCATTTTTCCAGCCCGAACGTCTCACACTTAGCTGCTGTGCTCTACATGCACTTTCCACTTAAGCTGGCCTTATTTTCCTGAAATTAAGCAAGCAGGCAGCCATGGTCATGCAGTTTCGCCTCTGCTTAAACCTTTTGGTCGGCACCGATTCTCTTATGAGAGAGGAAGAAGTGGGAGCAAGCCCCTCTCCTTAATGAGCAAGGTGTATCCTGCCTCTTGAACAGATTTACTGATATACTCAACAACACCTCCGCCCCCCCCCCTCCAAACAAGTTCCTCCAGTTTTTACAATACATGGCAGAAGGAATGGCTAGCTCTTCTCTGAGAACTAGTTACAGGTAGGTAGACGTGTTGGTCTGACGCAGTCAAAACAAAATTAAAAAATAATCCTTCCAAGTAGCACCTTAGAGACCAACTAAGTTTGTCATAGGTATGAGCTTCAGATACACTGAAGAAGTGTGCATGCACACGAAAGCTCATACCTATGACAAACTTAGTTGGTCTCTAAGGTGCTACTGGAAGGATTTTTTTATTTTGTCTTCTCTGAGAAGCAACTCTTTGTGGCAGCTTACACACGGAGCGTGATCAGCGAGTGGGTGGAAATGGTTATGGGAAAACCAGACAAGGCACCCCAACAAAAATTTCTCTGACATGATTCTCCTTGAGAGTAACCCACAAAATCCTTAAACTGTACCCTTCCCACTTTCCAATTTGAAAATTATGGTTCCTTAGCTTCTCTCTTGGCCCAAAATTATTCTGTCAGTTGCACTTAATTTTTAAATGATCTGTTTGTGTTGTACAAACCAACAGGGTCACATTTAAATCACATGACTTCCTGCAAGAGTCTTGGGAACTCCAGTTTCTTAAGGGTGCTCAGAACTGTAGCTCTGTACGCAGATTCTTTGGGGAAAGCCAAGTGTTTGAATGGTGTGGATGTGATCCAGTCAGCTGAAACTGATGAACTACGTAAAAAGTTGGCCTATATACGCATCTAAATCAAAGGTTTAAAATCTAATTTTGGTTCAATGTCATTGGACAAATCCTCTCAAAATCAGTTGATTTAATAAGCTTTTACATAGCCTGACAAGGAAGCACCCCCTAAGGAATGTGGGGCCCATGTTCCCTCATCAGCAGACCACCAACATAATATTGGAACAAATTTAGAAGGAACACAAATTCTAATAACCAGGAACTGCTTTAAGTATTCATTGCTCATATAGTCAAATGGCTCTCACATCCCCTGCTCCCGGACACCTCACCCAGCATCAACTCAGCATCAGAATGCCTGAACCTTCACCCACTGTGTCACTTTTGTGATCCTTCACAACGGCAGGGATTGGTGATAATATAATCTGAGCATTCCTGCCCTTGACTAAATGTAGGCCTGAAGAGAGAAAATGGCTTCCTGTCCCATTTAACTCAGCAATGCTAAAATGGCTGGGTTATCACCTATCACTGCTGCTGTGGATTCTTACCTTGCATACATTTTAACTCTGAATTGTCAGAGATTGCACTTTTTAAGTTTGATTGCCATTTAACGTCTACATTTTCCCCAGTACCTGCTAACTGAGCATTACACTTCAGACATCAGATGAACCAGTTCCCACTCCACATAAGCTTATGTCACAGTGAGATTTGTAGTGGCACCATAAGGCACTTTGTTGTTTTTGCTGCAACACGCTAACTCAGTGGTTTTCAACCAGAGTGCCATGGCACCCTGTGGTTCCTTGAAGAATGGTCAGGGGTGCTGCAGGCAACACTGGCCTCTGTCCCTCATTCCTTCCCTCCCTCCCCTGATGCCCTCTCACATCTCTGCTTCCCAAAGGTTTGTGTGGCTGTTTTTTTGCAGCAGCCATGGCTACAAGTTCCCCAGGCAAATGGTGCCTCTGGGGCTGGCCAGGGGGGTGCTTCCCAGGCCCCTGTGGGGCAGTTTGAGGCGGCACCTCTCTTTGGGGTGGGGAGTAGCTCAGATACCAAGGATGGCAGCAGTGGCTGCCTGGATGAGTCCCAATGGGAGGGGAGGGGAGAGGAGGCAGAGGGAACACTCCACAAGGTAGGGTGTTTGAAAAAGGGCGAGAGGCCAACTCTGCAGGCAAGGGGTGACATAACTGAGCTCCTGAGCCCCACAGGGGTGCCGCTCCCTAGTAGGTAAAAGGAGCCATGGACTTTAAAAGGTTGAAAAGCTCTGTGCTAACCCCTTGGGAAAGTGCTCCTTAATAGACACAGTCCTCTCATGCCCTTTTGCTATAGAATGGTCATCTGAATACAACGCTACCTTGTGTGTTCTTCAACTGCCAGTAAATGCTGCAGCCTTGAAAGTGATGCCAGATAAAAACCAGCAGTGCTGCCCAGCTACAAGGACTGAGTGTTTACCCAGGTGAGTAACTACTTACTGGCCAGGCTCCTACCAAGAGCAACCCTACCAAGAAATGTCAAAGTTTGGGGAGAGGAAAAGGCATGGAAATGGCTATTTTTAGACAAGTTCAACTCCAAAAACCCTACCTTTGCATTTTTCTTAGGCCACGATACCACTGGGACCCCAGAAATGGCAAGATTTTGGTCATCGTCTGCATGCTCCTTCAGGATGTTCTGTTTCGAAAAGAAAAGAGGCTAATTAACCAGAGGGCTGTGGGTGCAAAGACCTGGCACACCATGACTTGCCAAAGGGAAGAGAATCGGAAAAATGTAGCGAAAAAGTTAAATGTTATTTTCTGCTTCGCAGCTTGGAAATAAAGATGTGGAAGCTTCACCTCAAAATTCTCATTTTGTGGATGAGAGGTGGAGATCACTCAGGAAGCTTTCAGGAATGATACTACTAATGTCTTATTACAACCTAAGAAGCAGAGGGGGGTTAAATTGCTGAAACAGTCATGTTTAACTGGAGCAATCGTTTGGCTCCTTACTTTTAAAGTATGCCTTTTCCTTTAGAACAGTCTTCCCCCAAACTTCCAGATGTTTTGGGCTACAACTCCTATTAGACCAAACTAACACTCCGAAGCTTCTGGCAGGCACCAAGCTGGGGAAGGTTGGTTTAAAACTGCTGTTTTTCTCAAATGTAATACATGTGCAGATTCTCACCGACTAACCAAGTAAGTTCTGTGATTAAATCAACTTAAGATTTCTTTAAATTTCTTTATAATAAACCTGACTGTAACAGGTTTTTTACTTGTAAATTTCCTGCTGACGGAGACTATAGTTTATGAAAGTGTTTTCAGTCTCTAAGGTGCCGTGCTATAAGTCTTCATTGATTTTGCTGCAAGAGATTAATATACAGCCACTCCTCTTGAATTTATTTTTTCAAATATATCTTTATAAATAATGCTCATTTTCCTAGCAGTAAGCACTATTAATGATAATCTGCAGACACGTAGAGGATTGTGCTGATAGGAGATAGGGAAAGAATGGAGACGGAAAGGGATCTTGATATGAACACAAAAAGCACATTGTGAGAATTCTAAGCCCACATCCTTCAATCTTCTTTACACTGCAGCAACCAACATTGATATTGTCTGGGGGAAATAGGACATGGGCAATTAAACAGACGATAGACACTTTTTCATGCAGCAGAGCTCGTTTTCACAGACACAACCCACGTTTTCTAGCATTCAGCGTTAAGTGCCTGACACTGAGGCAAAGAGAACTTAATCAACAAAGATTGAGAAATTCGTTAAGGCATTAGCTTTAGCGGACAACAATATGTCAGAAGCAAGAGAAGACTCTAGTCACCTATGATATCTTATGCCTTAATAAATTGGTTAGTCTTTTAAGGTGCCACAAGACCCTTTGTCATTTCTACTGCAGCAGGCTAACACACAGCTGCCCCCTGAAAATTATTACAGCTGAATCAGCTTCATGCAGTGTCCACCTGCCCCCACCACTAATCAAGTGAGAAAATCCCTTTGAAAGGAAGCTGTTTGTTTTCCTGAGCAACAAAAAGCAAAACCTCAGTTTCCTACACGTGTCATGAGCTTCTAAATCAAAGTTTAAAGTGTTTTAAGAGCAACTAGTAGTAGTGCCTCATTAAGTGTTTTCCTATTGTACAGTATTTAAACACCTGGGGTGGGGTGTGTGATACAGTTCCGTAAGAGAACTGCACCACACACATGGGGGAAATCGCTCATTGCGTGGTGGCTGCTTCGCCATTTAAAATCTCCACGTGCACAAACAGTTAACACATCCAAAGGACGCATTTCTTTGTCCCCAACACAGAATCAAGCTAGGGGTTGTGTTGCAATTCACACCACTGCCGTTCCTGATAGTCTGCAGAAAAGGTTAATAAAACTCCTTCCTTGTGCCTCCTTTTCTCTATCCTACCCTTGCAAATCCCTCATCGAGACCCACATTTTCTGTAAAGTCCTTGGGACAGGGACCTGTCTTCTTTTTGGTGCTCTGTAAAATGCCACAAATACTGATAGCAATATAAGGATCCACATTAGTTATTAGTCATTTAGCTAACTGAGGTGACAGAAGGATACCTACCTCCAATGCTTAAAGCTCGTGTGCAGGGAGATTCTGGTGGGTGGCAGCATTCAAAGAATCAACCCTGACCCACCTTGTGAGATCTGCAGTGGTACAGATTCCAACAGTTCAAAACCAAGCAACATTGCCCAGGCCCCTCTCACCTGGATCATGTTCCACACACTCCTAGGGCCAAGGATGGGAAGCCAAGGCCCTCCAGGTGGGGCTGGACTACAATCCGCAACATCCCTAATGACAGCCCCAGCCAGCATCACCTGATGCAGGTTGAGTCCACCACCTCATCTCAAAACTCACCACTTCTTTGAAGCTTCTGGAATGACCTCTCCCAAAACCTAACAAAGCCTCTCACATATCCTTATCCAAAATGTAAATGAAACCTAATGACTACTGCCACCCACATTTATTCTTTGTTCCCCTGACTTAACTCATTTTATCTTGTCTGATCACCTATGAGCAGGGCTATTTTCAAGGGGAACTTGCTGGAACTCACTTTCGACACCTCTCAGGTGGGTGCCATTGTCATTCTAAGAGTACAAGGGAGGTGTTCATGTGAATTCTGGCACCTATTTTTCTAGAAAAATAGCACTGCCTATGAGGAGTAAGCTGGGGGACCCAGGTGGCGCTGTGGTTTAACCACTGAGCCTAGGGCTTGCTGATCAGAAGGTCGGTGGTTCGTATCCCTGTGACGGGGTGAGCTCCCGTTGCTTGGTCCCAGCTCCTGCCAACCTAGCAGTTCGAAAGCACGTCAAAATGCAAGTAGATAAATAGGAACCGCTACAGCGGGAAGGTAAACGGCGTTTCCATGTGCTGCTCTGGTTTGCCAGAAGCGGCTTTGTCATGCTGGCCACATGACTTGAAAGCTATACGCCGGCTCCCTCGGCCAATAATGCGAGATGAGCGCGCAACCCCAGAGTCGGTCCCTTTACCTTTTTATGAGGAGTAAGAATTACCTTCAGGATACTAACCAGGCAAGAGAAGCATTTGGCAAATTGAAGAAGGGTCAATTCCATCTCTCCCTCTCTCTCTTCACCCCCCTTCCTATTTTTCTTAAATTTATATCTCACCTTTCTTCTGTCATGAACTCAAGGCTGCATACATGTGGCTCCCCAGTCATCCCTGTGATGTCACTTGCCAATGCAGAAGCAGACAGGCAACAAGCCAGTTCTGTGGGTTCTTAACTTTTCAAGGCTGAGATATGCAGTTAAGAGTTCTCCCAATACCCTAACTTGAACTCATGAAGATATGACCTTGAAAAGCTAAACTCTTATATACATATAGTACCTGAAAAAGAACCAAGTCACATCCAAAGCAGGTCTACCACCCCTAGCCAGAGGCTTTGAGGATTCCACTCAAGTGGAAAGGAGTCCCAAAGTGTTGTGTGTGTCTCCCCACTCCCTACCTTCAGGGCACATACCCAGAGACTTCCCTTCTTTTTGTCATTCAGCTCCTTTGAATGTGCTTTACTCCTAGTTTTGGTCTATGTGCAAGAGCAGTTGAAGAAGCCAAAATAGTGGCAGCTTCTGAACCCCTACAAATGAAGTGCTTTTTCTGTGAGAACATTAACAGAAGATGTTCCACTCCACTTCACTCTTTCCCAGGTGGCTTCTGTCCACCACAGAGAAAGAAGAGCAGCAGAAAACTGTTGAACCTATGGCTACATACAGGGAATTGTTGCTTCTGGATGTGAAGATCAGTAGGATAGGCCCTCACTGGGTTCTGAAACAGTCCTTCCTTTCTGGCTCCGAGATTTACCAAGATTTACCAAGCTGAGCAGAGGAGAACTCTGGGATTATCACCACATAACTACATCAAACATATTCTTCTACCTTGTGGGGTTTCTGTGTAAGGCATGTGAAGTGCACAGAAATCAGGACCCATTCTCCAGATGGATTTCCAACTGCAGGCTGTTTGGACAGCCTCCTGACATCACAGAGCTTACCATTTTTAGAAGCAAAACATCTACACACCTTCATATCCTCCAGCAGAGACTGAGGATCCTCAATGCCTTCAGGTATACATTTCTTATTCTCCGGAAGGGATTCAAGTTTTTCAACAAGGGCTTTCAAACCCTTCAGTTCAAACTCTGTCAGGTGAGTCCATTTCGCCGAGACCTCTGTAGCTGGGGAGCCCGTGGGAGTTTTGGGATAGTCTGCCGGTGTTGATTTTACACTTTCTTCTGACTCATTGGACAAAGTCCTTTTGAGGAAGCGGGGGGCTGTAGATTTTTGCTTCCTCCCTGAAACCTCCTTCCCTTCTGAATGTATACTGTTGGGAGAAGACGATCCGTCTGCCAAGGCCTTGGGGATTTTTTCCAGACAGTCGTCCTTCTCTTCCCGGGTGTGGACATCACACGATTCGTCATCCATGTCTACCCAGGAATCCGATGAGAAGCTATCTAAGCTGCGTTTCCTTGTTGTATCTGAGACAGATGAGAAGAATTTTTAATGCCATGATGCTGGACTTGGCAGCTCAAAGGCAATAGCTAAGGACAGTCCCTAGACCAGGCACCCCCAAACTGCGGCCCTCCAGATGTTTTGGACTACAATTCCCATCATCCATGACCACTGGTCCTGTTAGCTAGGGATCATGGGAGTTGTAGGCCAAAACATCTGGAGGGCCGCAGTTTGGGGATGCCTCCCCTAGACCATCACTAGTATGGTTATTTATTTATTACATTTATATACCATCTTTTATCTTTCAAGGATCTCAAGGTGGTGAACATGGTTCTCCTTCTCCCCATTTCATCCCCACAACATCCTGTGAGGTAGCTTAGGCTAAGAGATGGTGACTGACCCAAGGTCACCCTGTGAGCTTCATGGCTGACTGGGGATTCAAATCCTGCTCTCCCAGTTCCTAGACCAACACCCTAACTATTATGCCACACTGGCTCTTGACTAGGCTGGGCTATTTTTCTGTGCACCAGGAGCGGTTTTTGTTTTAAACTGGAGAGCACTTAAGAAATACCAGCACTGTCTGAAGAAGATGCTTCAATCAATGCCATCTCCAGTTTAAAAGGATTAAAGGACCCCTGGCCATTAAGTCCAGTCATGAATGCCTCTGGGGTTGTGGCGCTCATCTCGCTTTACTGGCAAAGGGAGCTGACGTTTGTCCACAGACAGTTTTTCCAGGTCATGTGGCCAGCATGACTAAGCCGCTTCTGGCAAAACCAGAGCAGCGCACGGAAACACTTTTTACCTTCCCGCCGGAGCGGTACCTATTTATCTACTTGCACTTTGAGGTGCTTCTACTTGCACTTTGAGGTGCTTTCGAACTGCTAGGTTAGCAGGAGCTGGGACCGAGCAACAGGAGCTCACCCCGTTGTGGGGATTCGAACCACTGACCTTCTGATCGGCAAGCCTAAGGCTCAGTAGTTTAGACCACAGCGCCACCCACAAAG
Source organism: Zootoca vivipara (assembly GCF_965207765.1). Classification (NCBI taxonomy): domain Eukaryota; kingdom Metazoa; phylum Chordata; class Lepidosauria; order Squamata; family Lacertidae; genus Zootoca; species Zootoca vivipara. The sequence goes on from NC_142599.1 coordinate 5,022,457, forward strand.
GATTAGTAGCCGGTAATGGTAGAGATATCTGCCTGTATCACTGGAGAGGTGCTACTAGTCGACATGGACAACTCTGGGATAGGTGGACAAATCTAGCGTAAGACAGCTGCCTATGCTCCACAGCTAATTGCAAGCCCACCCCACATGGCCAAGGAGGGCATTCAGCTTTCTCCCACAGACTACTACCACTCACCCACCCAAAACTGCAGCCTCATTTGATACCGTCTATGATAAGCTCTTATCATAGGGGTCTTAGGGACCCAGGTGGCACTGTGGGTTAAACCACTGAGCCTAGGGCTTGCTGATCAGAAGGTCGGCGGTTCGAATCCCCACGACGGGGTGAGCTCCCTTTGCTCGGTTCCAGCTCCTGCCAACCTAGCAGTTCGAAAGCATGTCAAAATGCAAGTAGATAAATAGGAACCGCTACAGTGGGAAGGTAAATGGCGTTTCCATGTGCTGCTCTGGTTTGCCAGAAGCGGCTTTGTCATGCTGGCCACATGACCTGGAAGCTATACGCCGGCTCCCTCGGCCAATAATGCGAGATGAGCGCACAACCCCAGAGTCGGTCACGACTGGACCTAATGGTCAGGGGTACCTTTACCTTTACGATAAGCTCTACCACGTAATTCTGCAAAGTATATACCGTATAAGCGTATAAGACGACTGGGCATATAAGACGACCCCCAACTTTTCCAGTTAAAATATAGAGCTTGGGATACACTCGCCATATAAGAAATACGACCTGGCGTATAAGACGACCCCCGACTTTTGAGAAGATTTTCCTGGGTTAAAAAGTAGTCTTATACGCAGGAATATACAGTAACCTGGCTATATGTTATGCAAATTAAGCATGCAAAGTTGAACTATCTACATAATTTAATGCCATGTGAGTGAGATGAATAAACACCCAGCAATAAAATATAATGGGAGAGGATTTCCCCCAGCAAATTATTTGTCAAAATGACAAATACCTAAGTACAGACGGTCATTTACCCTCACTAGATTCAACGTGCTGCCACCTGCCTTATTGCAGGGCAAATCTGAGGGTAAACTATACGCGGAATGAGTCTGCCCCTGCGGCTTGATGGAGGTAGAAACCGTCTCCCATGCCTTGTTACGTTGCCGTTTTTATGGGGATATATTCTCGGTATTCATTACCCCTGCTTTGCAAAGATCTTCAAATGAATCCGAACTTCAATGTCTAAAATCCCTGGTAGAGCACAAGGATCCTGAGATCCCGAGTAGCAAAACAAGTGTTGCTATCATAATGATTAAGGCCTTAAACGATAATTTTAGGTTGTATTTTAGTAACTCAGTTTTAATTTATGTATTTTAATAACTGTTGTTATATCTGCATTGTCTCTGTTATATTTGATTGCAAATTCAAATGTATCCCTATTGTGTTTTATGATTTCATTGATATGATTTCATGTGGGCTGGAACTGGTCTGTGGCCGTAATAATAAATTCAAATTCAAAGAATTTATTCCAAGTGCTGAAAAATGTACTTCCTTTGTGCAGAATTTAGGTGTGTGCCCTTGGATGCCACCCTAGCCCTTCTGCTCCCATGTGTCAAAGGCACCCAGTTAACCCTCATTTCTTTGGGAGGATTCAAAACCTGCAGAAACACAAAAGTATACATATCTGAATGTGTGTTTCGCTTGCTCACAGAAGACCTTGAGAAATATCATTTCCTGGGGGAACTTGGTGTGCTGGTTAAAATGCCCGAGGTTCAAGCCACACACTTGCTCCTTTAGGAAATGATAAAATAATTCAGTTCAATCTCCACAATTCTTCACCGTTATGATTTTAGACCCATTTGTGCACAGAAGCAAAAAAGCAAGGGTGCCGTTCCATCTTCCTGCCTGTTCACTCCGATTATTAACTGCAAAAGAATTCACTCACCAATTAACATTGATTCTTTCAGATACTCTTTGCTGAGGTGGGAGCGCTGGGTCACGCAAAACACGTATCTCTCCAGAACATACCAACACATCTCATAGTAGAAAGGGTAACGGAACTTGGCTTGCACCTGAAAGCAAAAAGGGAAAACATTGGTCAATCTGGGAGGCAGGGAAGTTTGCTGCTCCTCAAGCCTGTTATCATCTTATCGAGAGCACAAGCTGCCTTTGCAGGAGCGGGAGGAGAGGAAGAGAGGGGCGGGAGCTGAGAGAGATGGATGCCTTCTGCATACACAATGAGCAGCCTGGCTTGCCTTCCGTGAACTAGCGCTTCATTTTGTGGTTCACTAATTTTACACCTTCCTGGGAGGGGAGAGGAAGGGGGGATGAAAGGGGAGGGTGGAATCCTCACCATGGATTCTTCCCCACCCCCAAAACACACAAACACACACACACACACACACACACACACACACACACACACACACACAAAATAGAACTTTAATTTGATATATTACTCTTCCCACTTCTAAGCATAGAAATGGTGATACACATGTTAGTCTCCAGAGGATGCAAGTTGAGAATGTGTATGTTGCTAGATGACCTAGGTAAGAGTTACCTCCCATTTTTGCACAGCCACATGAACACACCGCCAACAGAATGAGAACAAAAGTACATGCTGGAAGGCGCCTCTTCACACAACACATCATTAATAGACAGAATTTGCCCCAACAGGTTGTGGTGGCGTCCACTGGCTTTGAAAGACAACTAGGCAATTTCACAGAAGAGCAGGAGAGGTCTATTAATTATTATCGGCCACGGCAGCGAGGCAGAACATCCAGCATCAGAGACAGTATACCTCTCAGTGTCAGGCACTGGGGACAAGTAAGGGATGACTGTGTTTATGTGTGGGCTTTTCCAGAGGCATCTGGCTAGCCATTGTGGGGAACAGGGTGCCCCTTTGATCTGATCCAGCAAGTCTCCTGTTATATCAAATGCAGGGATGCTGTCAAAGGTGGATCCCTTCGGGTGCTGAGGTTTTTTTCCTTCTGTACCACATACCGGTAGTACCACTCATGTTGTGACATCATTCACTCTCCCTCTCTCACACAGCAGAGAAGGGGGCTGAGCGGAGGTGCCACATTTCAGAGGAAAAAAGGAAAGGACCTCAGATTCTGGGGAAGAGTGAACCTTTGGCAGCGCCCCACCCTCTGTGTTCCTAAATATCAGGGAGGCTGGTATCTACTTAAAAGACTGAGAGCCCATGACACAAAACAGCCTACCATCTGCAAATGCTTATTCCTCCCCCTGGGATGTAAATATAGGTCTCAGAGCAAAACACAATGTTGAGTGGCTGGGCTCTCCCCAGCATTGTACTCTGCAGCAGACTCAGCAGCCCTAGAGACTAAGACAATAACAATAATAAAGGGGGGGGAGTGCAGGGGCTCTGGTTCTTCTTTGAAAAAGTGCATGCAAACCTCAAGCATTGAGATTAGAATTTATAAAAAAATATATTACTAATTCTATTACTATCATGAAGACACCATATCGCTGCTTCCTCAGTCGCCAGATGTGGTGGTGAACATGTGTTAAAGGTTTCTACAAATGAACTCGGCACTAGTGGGGTTGTGGGTTCAAATCCTGGTCCTACGCATGGCATGTTGTCACCTCTCAGTCTCTGCTTTCCCACTAGCAAAATGAGAACTCTCATGGACTCGCCTCACACAGTTGTTGTAAGGAACAGCTAAGGTGAGTGTCATAAAGCAGGCGCTTCAGATTATTGAGACGTGAGATACACAGTCGGCGTAACAGTTTGCACTTTCAAGAGCTGGTGTCATCCAGTGGAGAGAGCATTAGATTTGGCTCTGGGGGAACCCACAGTTCAAGCAAACTCACTGCTTGGCCTCACTCTATTTTCGCATCAATTCCCAATCAGCAATTTGTAAATATACTGTATATGCATAAATTGGCAGTTTGTGCCTTAATCACTCTTGGTGGCTGGTGCACTGCACCTTCCTCCCCTGTAGGAGGCGCACTTCACAGGAAGTCAGGGGCGGCTAGGCTGCAGCTGCTTTCAACTTTCTTCCATAGAAATAAACAGTCCGTTCCAGTGGTAGACAATAAATTCCAATCATAGCAATTGGCACTTTGCTAGTCATAGCGAGGCGCTTTGTGGTTGCTGTTTTTTGCACAGACACAGTAATGACCACACTTCCCAGGGAGGCATGTGATACAGCAATTCTGCTGTATGAAAAGGCAAGATGGGAACACGATACAGTACATACCGGTACTAGCACCTTGATTTCCACAATGAGAAAAAGGGTGTAGCATACATAAAGCAGTCTGCAAATTTCCCCTCACAATATCTTTTCTTTTCTTCCTAGAGACACCTTGGCCCACCACCTGTGGCCAGATGCAAAATATTGGCTTAGAATCCTAGAACTGGAAGAGACCCCAAGGGCAGCTAGTCCAACCCCCTGCAATGCAAGAATCTCAACTAAGGCATCCCTGACAGATGGCCACCCCACCTCTGCTTAAAAACCTCCAAGGAAGGAGAGCCCACAACCTCCCGAAGGAGACCGTTCCACTGTCTAACACCTCCTAGTGTAAGAAAGTTTTTCCTGATGTTTCGTTGGAATCTCCTTTCTTATATCTTGAAGACATTTCTTCAAGTCCTATCCTCCAGAGCAGGATCAAACCTTAGTGATGATTATTCATTTCTGGGGTCTACAATGAGTAAAGGTTAGTTGAAAAGAACCCGATGTGGATAATTTTCCAAATGCTGCCCTGTAAGAATATTACTGCACTCATTACTCTTGTCTACATCACTTATTTCTAACTGCTCTTACTCCTTTTTTCACCTCCCCCTTTCACCTCCCACACCTTCTTTTTACTGGTGACTTTTCTAAAGGTGGCAGGTGAAGACTTAGCCAGAATATACTAGAGATATATGCACAGTGCATTGGGCTCACTTATTTATAATATGTTTTATCCCAGCCTTTAGCAAAAAAACCACAAAAAACCACTTCCAGAGCAGTGTTACCAGATCCATGAAAAACCATCTACAATGGATGACATAAAAGGAAAAGGGGATGGGGATGGAGGAGGAAAGGAACAAGCTCCGGCACTAGTTCTTAAACTTACAATGACCACTGGAGTAGAAACAGTGCAGGGAGCTTGTTGGAACTGCTGCTAGGTGACAGTTGCAGAAGAGCCAAAGGCAACTCTGAGCAGCAGGGATGGAATAGCCATGCTTCCCCCCCCCCTCTCTCTTTCTGCTCTGCAGCATGCTGGAATATTGGTACCATTGGTACCATGCTGGAATATGCAGTACCATGGATGTCTATTTCCAGCACGGCCTGCTTTTAAAATGTTTCCATCTAAGCCCTAATGTTTCATCCATAGTTCCATTTAAAGTCACGCCGCGTTGTGCACCTGCAATCAGTATTCCAGGATGTGGCAGCTAGACTGGGGACTGGGAGTATCCTAAAGGATCTACGCTGGCTCCCAGTACATTTCCGAACACAGTTCAAAGTGTTGGTCCTGACCTTTAAAGCCCTAAACGGCCTCGGCCCTGTATACCTGGTGGAGCGTCTCCACCCCCATCATTCAGCCTGGACACTGAGGTTCCAGCTCCAAGGGACTTCTGGTGGTTCCCTCACTGTGAGAAGTGAAGTTGCAGGGAACCAGGCAGAGGGCCTTCTGGGCAGTGACGCCCATGATGGGGGTGGATGATGGGGGTGGAGACGCTCCACCAGTTATACAGGGCCGAGGCCGTTTAGGGCTTTAAAGGTCAGGACCCTTCCACCAGATGTCAAGGAGATAAGTAACTATACAACTTTTAGAATAACTTTTTAATGTGTTGGAAGCTGTCCACAGTCGCTGGGGCAACCTAGCCAGATGTGCGGGGTAGTAGTAGTAGTAGTAATAATAATAATAATAATATTAATGCATATTTCTCTCATTGCTTTTCTGTATTCTGACTCTGAATGCAGGAGAAATGTATTAGGGACAAAGCCAACAGCATTTGGGTTCTATGTATATTCTAAGCAAAATGGCCACTCAGGACAGCTTATACCCGTGTTTCCCAATGTGGTACCATGGCAACCTCATACAGCTCCTTGGGGCATGCCCAGGCCCTTTGCCCCTCCCGTTATTAATGTTTTTTTTTAAGGGTTGCTTTTTTAACCAGTGACTGGAAAGTGGCATGCAGGCATCTAGGGACACCTCGACCTGTGCCCAGAATGTATTTGGACTCCACATGGAGCCTATGGGGAAGAAAGAGGGGACAGACAAGCCAGAGGCATATATACGGTGCATAGGATCGGGGCAGGGCTTACCTGGGTCCCCCCCCAATATTTTATTCAATTTGGTGCCCCTGGCTACCAAGCTACGCCTTGAGGAGATTGTGCAGGGAGCACATCCACTCCGCAGCAGCCCCTCTCATGATCTCATACCACCTGAGTGCACCTGCTCTATTAATGGGGAACTTATTTTTATCCAGCTGGTACTACAGTGGTACCTCTAGTTACGAACTTAATTCGTTCCGGAGGTCCGTTCTTAACCTGAAACTGTTCTTAACTAGAGGCGTGCTTTCGCTAATGGGGCCTCTTGCTGCAGCTGTGCCCACCAGCACACAATTTGCATTCTCATCCTGGAGCAAAGTTCTCAACTCGAGGCAACTCTTCCAGGTTAGCGGAGTTTGTAACCTGAAGCATTTGTAACCTGAGAGATTTCTAACTCGAGGTACCACTGAATTTATAGGTTTGGGCTATAGGAAGCTACCTTACATCAGATGAGACTATTTGTCCATCTAGGCGCTGCTTGCTCCTATCAGTGCTTTCCCCTCACCTGAGAGAGACAGGACATGCAAACTGAGAATTTGCACAGGCTGCACCTGGTCTTCTTAGTAGAAATGGTAGCGCTGTGATGGCAGTGAGCCCACTGGCGGTTTCGGGACCCAGGCAAATGCCTAACTGCCCCAGTGCCTGGAGCCAGCCCAGCACCTAGCCAGTATCTCCCAGCTATGCTGACTGGCAGGGGCTCTCGGCTTTCTCAGGCTTCCCCATCACTTGGTATCTGAGACATTTAACTGGAGATACCACAAACACCATCTCTGCACATGCTCCACCATTGAACAAGTTCTGCCCCACTAATAGCGAGGTTCTCAGAATACAGGCCAACCATCCCGGCAATATCTGCCACTTTCATCAGCCTTCAAGCCTGGGGTTTCAGCATACTGGAAGCTCTTTCTAGGGCAGAAGTAGCCAACAGGTGCCCTCAATATGCTGTGGGATTACAACTCCCACCTGTTCCCAACCAGCGCAGGTGTTGTGCTCCAACCATATCTCAAGGGCACCACCTTGGCTGCCGCTGCCTTGCCTAGGATTTCAGTTACATACCAGATTGCTCATTGGAATAGTCATACACAAGGGAAACCAGCCATGTTAAAAGAGGGATGTTCATAAGAGGAACTCAAATTATTAATGTTTATTTCTTTTCTTTTCTTTTTTAGAGAGAGCACTGCAGGAAACAAAATTGGCAAAGAATTTGACTTACAAACAGGAAGCCGCCCGTTCCACCCCTCGGCCTTCCAAAGGTTTTCAGCCAGATGCCTGGGGAATATTAAAGACATCATTTGCTCAACATTTTTGCTGACAGGTTTCTGAGCGTCACCAAATTCAGCCGTTTTACCAATGTAAAAAATGAAATGAAATAAAATTCAAATGCGTAAGACAAGGCAGTCACAAGGCATGCAGTGCTCCCGTGCCATGGACGATCAATTCCGAATCGTCAATTTGAGTTCCTAATGGCCTCGCGGTCCAGGCTCCATCCCACAGCCAATTCCCTCAGTGTCTCTAATTTGATATCTCGTTGAAATGTGCCCTGTGCTCTGCAGAACCATCAAAAGCGAGAGACGGCCGGTGCATGTGCTGTGAATAGAAGACGACGCGCCCTGCCAGAAATGAACCAGGTGCAGAAATGAACTGCAACAGGGGAGGGGAGGGGAGGGGAGCAGCTGCCCTCATGCCTTGCTGGAAGTTTCCTCTAGCTGACCACTGCTAGGATCAGAATCCTGGAATCAATCAGCTCTTGGGGCTCTTGTCCAGTAAATCCAAGTTGTATTTCTATAAAGCAGCCTTCCCTAACTGGGTGCTCAGGATCACAACCACCACCCTCCCAAGCCCTGGGCCACACTGGGCTGAGAAGAGGTGGAGTCCAACACCCTCTGAGGAAGGCTGCTACAAAGCAGAAAGCTCTACCAGCAGCAATTAACCATGATGGCAAATTGGAAGCTCCAGTACATCACTGATTAGTTGCTGAAAGCGAAGCAATGGAGGAGGGATGTTGCCATCATTCCCTGGATGAATCAGCATCTTGCAGGCTGATGTGGGAAGCAGCATCCTGGAACAGAAGGCACTTGGGCCTAAGGCAGAAAGGCTCTCCTTAAGAACGCCCCAGAAACCTCTGTGTGGCACCATCCTGGCTGCCTTTTTGTGTGCAGTTAGTTAAAACTGTTTTATCTGTCCGATCATTTGATGAATGATGCAGGGATTTGAGGCTTGAGGGAGAGGGAGGTGAGCTGCAGTTTCTTACAGTTGCAATTCTGGAATATATTTTTTTATCAGTGCTTTTTGGGTTTTAATGCATTTTAGGGCCTGCTGGTCCCAGGATATGATCAGAAGGAAGATGATACAGCGACCTTGCTGAACCCGATTATGTAAAAGCCCTCCTCCCAGGGATGGTACTTTTTAAGTTTCAAAATGACAGAAAGGCGGGGTTATAAATATAAATAAATAAATAGATATAACAAGGCCACAACTTGCACACATGTAACTTATGTACATTCAGCTTCACGCACTTGGCAAAAAAAAAGAGGGCTGGCAAAAAGTGGGTGGGTGTCTGGAAAAACACTTTGGCAATCCCACCCGCCATTGCACCCAATGCGTTTTCACTCTATGCAGTTTCATCTTTAGGCAATATCCCAGAGCGTAACCCCCACGTAAATTGCAGGTTTACTGCAAGCCGCCTTGCAAACTCTATAGCACAAAGATAGGCCATTACTTAGGAAATGCGGTAAACTGCAGGACCAAAACAGTACCATTTAAAAACAGTACCATTTAATATTCCAATATATCATCTACCAAAGGAAAAAAGCCTATCCTAGAAGGGGCTTGGAGGCAATGATTTAATTGATTCTTTCCAGTGGTAAGTTCTGTGATCAATAATTTACAACCCGCCAAAGGTTTTTTCAAATTATTTCTGAACATTATGGGAGGAAATGTATCCACACTGGGGAAGGATAACTCCCAGAGTTCAAAGTGAAAAGTTAAAAGATATTTCAGGGGCTTTTACAAAAAAAAATCTATTTACACACACGCACACCACAAGTCTTGCATTTTTTAGCTGACACCTCTGGTTACTGCTTGATACAGATCAGTTCTCAGAGGAATGCCTCCTTAACCCTTTAAAAAAAACACCAGCCACTCACTCAATTGTCCGTTGAGAGTAAGACTCACAAACATCATAACAATTTCTATTTCTCTTTTTTGGGGCCAGACTGACATTAATTATGTGGTTAAGTGAGACCAGTAGGATCTGGCCTCTGTCACATATGCTTTGGTCAAATCCAGATTAAATTACTGCAACATCCCCTGAATAGCGCTTGGAAGTGTCTGCTGCTGCAAAATGGCCCCTATCGATACCGTGCTGAGAGCATAATGTCACTAGGGGCCTGCTTTCTGGAGCACACGATGCCAGACTTATTTGATCTGCACCCGAGACCCATTTGTTACTGAACAGAATTTGAAGGGCTGACAATCTTCAAAAAGTCTTATTCCAAAAGCCCAGCAGAAGGATCAGTTCAGACCTCTAGCGAACAAAACAACAACAACAACTTTTCATACTTATGAAGCACTTCAAATTGTTTTATTCCTGTTGTAAACCACCCTGAAAATAAAAATATAATAAATAACTATCCCTGTCCTGTATGAAGAGACACAGGTGGATTTGTAGTGTAAACCACTGAGCCTAGGTCTTGCCGATCGGAAGGTCAGCGCTGCTCTGGTTTCGCCGCAAACGCCGGCTCCCTCGGCCAGTAAAGCGAGATGAGCACCGCAACCCCAGAGTCATTCGCGACTGTCAGGGGTCCTTTACCTTTACCCCTGTATGAGCCCCATATTTCCCAGGTGGGGAGGGCAAGGCCAAGAGGCAGTGGGTAGCCTCAGGCAACCGGGCAAGCTCATGGCACGGGACTCATGCTCTTAACCATTACGCTTTGCCCGCCCCAGCTCTCTGTCTGTCTCTTCCATACTCTTCCCAACCCTCAAGATGTGAGAAATTAATCTAGATTCTAGGTCTGAGACTAACATAATCACGTATGATCAGGCTATAAATCAGCATTACAGTCTCAGCAATGTGCTGAGACAATACCAGGCTGCTCCCACTCTCTCTTTGTGCTGGCAAGAATTGCTTTGTGAATAGCACCAGGAAATCTCCTTCCGCTGCTGGACACACACACACACACACACACACACACACAGAGAGAGAGAGAGAGAGAGAGAGAGAGAGAGAGAGAGAGAGAGAGAGAGAGAGAGAAGTTAAGTGCTTGAAAGAAAGCCATGTGCCTAAATGGAATCCACCAAGGAAGATCAGCTGAACAGCCAGATACTCTCTTGCAATATTCTGAACGAAGAAAGCGTTACAGGATATGATCTGCACAGGAAGAACTAAGAGGACTAATCACAACTGCTTGCACGTGAGCCTCAACCAATCTGAGTGGCGCTTCCTTCCAAGTAGATAAGCTACTTGGTACTCTGTGCTAAAATGTTGTTGTTGTTTTTAATTCTGCACTATCTGTACTGCTGGAGACATTTTTATTATTATTTTGTAACTAGATATTATTCTCGAAAATAAACAAAAACATACCACCCAAAATCTGCACACAGGGACAATCCAAATTCTGCACGGCATTTGCAAGTAAACAAAACTGAGTATATTGGTGCAATTTCTCTTATCAGTATAATTTATTCTAGTTTTACCAGTCACCGATGGTGGAAAGAGCTACAGTTAACTAAAACCCTGAGGCCCCTCAACCACTGGAGATCTGATCCAATCGTCTGCCTGGTTTCTGAGATCACAGCAGGCATTGCCCATACATTGCTAAGCATATAGTCTCATCTTGTATTGTTATGCTGTGATCTTCGAGCAAGGGGGGGGGGAGAAAGTGGGATGCTTTTAAAAATATTTTGTACATTAAAAATAACAGCCAAGATTCCCAGAAAGCTGATACATTTTTGTAGCATAAAGGGTTTTCACTTGCTGCCACCATTTTATTCTATTTTTGTCTTTATTCTATTTTTTGTCTTTCAGACAAAAAGAAAAAAAGGAAAAAAGAAAATTCAACTCCATGCTAACCAGTAGTCAACTTGCTATGCAGAGGCATTTTGAAGCTCCTGCAAGTGAGACCAGGGGTCTTCAGCATTGGGGGGGGGGCGGACTGTGAAAAACACAGTCACGACTGGCCTTCAGCTACAGCCTAGAGACAGGACTTGGCGGTAGGAGTGGGCAATATATTGATATTTTGTCTCTTATCAGTATGAACTCCAGACCACAATAAATGTTTCATATTTTTTCACCCTGTAATATATAGAGAATGCACTGCCCAGCTGGCCTTGCAGACCCAGCAGGCAGGAAGCAGCACTTTACTGCAAAGTAAAGCCTTTTCTGCAAAGTAATTGGCCATTTCCTGCCTGAAAGGCATAAGCCCCTGCGCCTCTCAGCTGCTGTTGCAGAGTAAAGGTCTTTTTAAAAGTAAAGGGACCTTGCGGACGACTCTGGGGTTGCGGCACTCATCTCGCTTTATTGGCCGAGGGAGCCAGCGTACAGCTTCCGGGCCATGTGGCCAGCATGATTAAGCCGCTTTCTGGCAAACCAGAGCAGCGCATGGAAACGCCGTTTACCTTCTCGCCAGAGCAGTACCTATTTATCTACTTGCACTTTGACGTGCTTTCGAACTGCTAGGTTGGCAGGAGCTGGGACCAAACAACGGGAGCTCATCCCGTCGGGGGGGGGGGGGGAATTCAAACCGGCAACCTTCCAATCGGCAAGCCCTAGGCTCTGTGGTTTAGACCACTGCGCCACCCACATCCCTTACTTTGCATTAAAAGCTGCTTTCTGCCTACACAATCTTCAATGCCATGGGCTTTGCTCTTTCTTTTGTTATGCAGGTTTAAGGCACACACCTCCTGGCTTTAAGGCACACACTTAAAGAGTAGACCCAGCACATATCAAAGATCTCTAGGCTGTAACTGAAGGCCAAAATGCAAAACAGTGATTCAGTGGCTCAGTGAGAAGTCCCCAGCATCTACACACAGTGACCGTGGCTCCATTTGAGAAAACACTGCCTAGGCCAGGGGTTGGCAGAAGCCAGGCTACAGCCCCCCAAACTGGACCACCAGATGCCTGCTGGTTGTTGGGGATACTGGATAGAGTACAGTACAGTGGTACCTCTACTTACGAATTTAATGCGCTCCGAACGTATATTTGTAAGTCAAAAAAAATTGTAAGTCAAATCCCATAGGAATGCATTAAGAGAAAAAATTCGTAAGTAGAAGCAACCCTATCTAAAAATTCGTAAGTAGAAAAAATCCTATCTAAACCACATCCAAGATGGCGGACGGAGCTCCATTCGTAAGTAGAAACATTCGTAAGTAGAGTTATTCGTAAGTAGAGGTACCACTGTATTTAAGGGAGATTCCAGGTTGACAGTGTTTTGCAGGAGATATTCAACTGAAGACCAGAACTTTGGGTCTGTAGATTTAAAGGGGACTAAAGTGCTCTGTTGCCCTAGCACAGCGGATCAACTTAAAAAAACTGGGACATTTTGATTTGTCGAAAGTGACAGGGAGATGCATTGAAAAGTGTGGGATGAACAAATGATTAACAGGAATATATGTTATCGCCCTGTAAACAAGTAAGATGAATGTTAAATAAAGACAGAGAAGTCTAACCACCACATAAGCTTTGTGCAAGCAAACCGGAATGAATGCTGAAAAACAGGATGCCTGGAGGAGCCTGTAGTCTGATTCAGCAGGGCGCTGGGCGCTTTCTTAAGCAACAGTGCATAATTAGGATCATTTGTGCAGATTAGCTGTGCCATTAATATCAAGAGAGCCTAAGGATGCACTATTGTTTTATAAACTTATATACACATCAAGAGACAACAAGAATTGTAGTTTAACAAAACAAAAAGGTAGATTGTGCAGAACTAGGCTGCCCATCACAGTCTAGGCTGCAGCCCCAGGACACCCTTACTGGTACATCACACAATGGAGACCTTCAAACTGGTTGGGCAGGGTACACCAGTAAGCATGGCCCCATTCATGCTGTGTTCACCCTCGTAACACCATTTTCATGTTACATAAGGTCTCTATTGTTCCAAGTTGTACATACTGGAAACTGAGGCAGAGAGAGAGAATGGCTTGACCAAGGCCATGCAATGAATCCACGGGGGAGGGGAGACTTGGGGCTTTTCAGATTCAGATTAGATCAATTTATCTTTTGAAAAAACACTAGTTACCCTCCTTTCATGTTTCAAGATTCTCAAGACAAGTATGAACAGAATAAACATACTGTTTGAAAAAAGGAACAACCAAAACAATGGAATATGGGGTTCTATGGATTCTCCCAGCAGTTTGTGTGCCATACAAGCAAATTTGGGAGAGATTCAGTGCACCCTACACACCTGTCTACTACCTGCAAGTGATGAATACACTTTAATAGCCCCAAGCACTTGCCTCACCTGTCCTCTGAAGCACACCAAACCTCTCTGAATTGTGTTGTGTAGAAATTAGCAGCAAAGTCCTATCAATATAACACGACACCTCTGGAAAATGAGGCAGAAGGGTCACCTCCTGTGTTCCAGTGGGTAGATCCTTCTCTCAAACACCTCCTAAAAAGGTGGAGCAGGACAGTGCCACCTTCCATGTTTCAACTGGCATGAAAGGCCCACTCGATGCCGCAGCTGGGGAAAGCAGAGGGCACCACACACACAGTGGAGAGCAAGCCCTTACGGGACACTTGGAGGGGGGTGGGATTTCCAGAACTCCTACTGAGGACCCAGTTGGCTGACAACTGACAGGGCTACGTGATTGGCCAATGTTCACAAAATAAAGTGCCAGGAAGCCAATCAGGAACAATTGACAGAATTCCATGACAGACTAGAATTCCACAAAGCCAAGTGTTGAGGAACCAATCAAAACCAAGGGGTGGAGTGTAGCCCTGTGCCAGCTGGCAGGCAGAATCTACAACATCAACCCCCTCCCCCCGTCAAACAAAATTTTGCAAAAATGATGTCCTGGGGCAACAGACCTGCAAGGGGAGCCTGGGGGGGGGGGGTTATGCCATAAATGACAGAGATAAGCTATGAGGATGCACCATGGGCAATGAGGACTCCAAGCCAGAACAAGACTAGGCTAGATAAGAGTGCATTGCAGGGCAAGGAATGATGGGCTTCTGCTCTGGGCAGCACAGCTCCAAGAGGAGCTGAAGGTAGACTGGTGTCGTCTGGTGGGGCTTATGGGTCCACTTGGAGGAAGAAGGGCAGCCACTGGTCCTCAAACCTGCAGGGCCTGTGGAGAGTGGAGGCACCGTTGCCAAAAAACCACCCGTATTCAGTTGAGCAAGGGAAGGAACCAAAAACAGCATCTCATTTCTGTAGCTGCTGGGGTGCTACTGAAGGCTCACCTCACTAACTCACACAAAGTCACTCCTTAGCTCCCCAGAACGTTGCCACCAACATATCACGTCAATGAAGGTTCCAAAGTGCTCATCAAGCTGCCCATGGCCTGCAACTACTAGAGTTTGGCCAGAATCCCTCCTTTGCCTGAGGGTGGCAAAAACCAGGGTTCAAAAGATGGTATTTAACATCAGTTGGGAAGCACCAGGTGGACCCAAGTCTGCTCCTGGTCTCCAGCCTGCTCCAATGCAGCCTGCTGTTCTGTTCTGCCCTGCACCTCAACTGTGCTTCTTCGCTACCCTGCCCCAAAGATGTGGGAGTTGTTTCTCCACCCAAGAGACCCAGACCTGCAGGCAAGTTACCCGTCTTTTTCCAGGCATCTTGGTACCTTCCGTGTCTTGCCTTTCAAAAAGAACTCTTATTGCACGAGTGAACAGTCAGATATATTTGAGCATCCTTACCCTTGTTCTATCCTCGATCTCATAGATGTGAAGCTGCATGGGAACGTTAAAGCTATGCAGGATGTTTCCACCAAACACCAAGGAATCTACTGGAGTATAGACAGCATGTATCCACCCTAGAAAGGTGGGGAGAAAATGAAAGACATTGGGAAAAGAACACACACTCCTGGGAAAAACCACCTGAGAGTGGCAAAGTAAAAAACACTGGAAGGTGAATGGGGAGAAGGATTTAAGGGGAGAGAGCAAAATGGGGATTTTGCGTGATAAATACTGTATGTCAGCATGCAAATTCATTCCTACAGCCGCATACAACACACAAGAGCACACCAGGATCTTCATGTGCTCAGTCAGAGACTAGACAGCTGTTGCTTGGTGAGCCCTCCACCCCCCAGGTAAGTATAATAAATGCTGTCTTAAGTAGTGTGTCATTTCAGTGACCACAGAGCGTGCTAAAATTCCCCCAGTCATGGTGTTTTGTCCCAGATGCATTTTCACTATAAAAGCTGAAGGGCCTGTAATATTGTTGTCCCTATCCCCAAGGCTTGAACAAAGAACCTCAAAGCTGGAGGCTGTGACTCTGTCTAGTAGGCTACTTAGGAACAGATGTGTACAGGACCCAGGACCCCAAAACCCCAGACTTCAAGCACAGGGCAGAAGAGGAGTGTGCAACACCAGCGCCTCCATTTAGCAGGCAGCATGAAGCCTTGGGGTTAGACAGATCTGGGGTGCCTATCAGAAGTCTGGCCTTCTGCCTTACTATGTGAACAGAGCACTACTACCTGCTGGCTTTAGCTCAGAGGTCAGCTCAACACCTTCTCTCCCCAAACTGAGCAGCCAGAGGCCTCAGGAACAGAGGCTCACATGTCTGGAGGATGCATGTAACACAACTGGGAGGCTGAAACAAACCACACTATTTCAGACCGCAAGCAAGGCACACATTGTTTTTCAATACTTCACTGCCTCTAAGTCAGGCATCCCCAAACTTCGGCCCTCCAGATGTTTTGGACTACAATTCCCATCTTCCCCGACCACTGTTCCTGTTAGCTAAGGATCATGGGAGTTGTAGGCCAAAACATCTGGAGGGCCGCAGTTTGGGGATGCCTGCTCTAAGTACTCCCTGGAAACGGAAAATACAGTCCTGCATGCAAGGGGCCAGGCAAGCAGCTTTCTCCCAGGCTTGCTACTTTTCTACTTGCAGAAAGTAACAACCTGCTGTAGATCCAGGTCTGGATCAAGAGATGGCCTTCCATAAATATGTTCTAGTCCCAAAAACATGCAAGGAGAAGGACATGGCTTTGAAAAAACAGTTGCATTACCTGAAGGAATGAAGAAGGTGTGCCCTTGTTTCAGTTCAATTCTTTGGCATAGCTCCACCCTGTCGCCCAGAAAGATGTCACTTTGCTTCCCTGAGAGAACCCATTCCTCATAGAGTTCTAGGTTCTGCGAAGTTGGAGGGATCAGCCAGAAGATCTAGAAATACAAATGAAAAACTAGAAGCAGGGCAATCTCTTCTCTTACCCCAATAAACATTTCCTCAAGGTTTCTCATAATTATCCAAGGAGGTGCAGAAAAAAAGTTTTTCACACTTGGATGTTTCCTGCTTAAAGGTCCCCCCCCCCAAAAAAAGACCCTTGCAAAAGGGCTGTGCCTTGATCAGAAGGACTTCCCAGAAATCTCTCTTGGAAGTTCTTTTCAGCTTTCCCTTATGCGCAGGCATGGCCAAACTTGGCCCTCCAGATGTTTTGGGACTACAACTCCCATCATCCCTAGCTAACAGGACCAGTGGTCGGGGATGATGGCAATTGTAGTCCAAAACATCTGGAGGGTCGAGTTTGGCCATGCCTACCTTATTCTTGGCTAGTTGTATCATGATCCCAGAGTCCTGCCATGACCAGATAGAGTGCCTACGTCTTGCCATTGTTGAATGCAATGCAACTTTTAGTTTCACTGCTGTATCACTGATATTTTCCCCAATGTATTTTACTGATTGTAAACCACTTTGTGAAATAAGCAACTGGAAAAGCAGTACAGAAGTCTTTTTTTATATTAAAAAACCCCCAATTGGTCTCATGCCAATATTTAGCCCTAGATGGAGTTTACCATCTGATCTGGGCAGCATTTTGTCTTGGCATGCCAGTGGCTCTAACAGCTTCACAATATTCACACCTTTCATGCCTGCTCTAACCAATAGGTGTGCCTGTTTCATGCTGCATACTTGAACCTTTCCCCACACTCTGCTATTGTGTAGTTAGGTACTTCCTTTACCACTGTGGCCCTTTTTGTTTTATTGACATCCGTCTGCCTCAAGAGACAGGGGGAAACTCAGGTTTAAGATCACTCAGTGTGTTCCAGATCTACTACTAGGGGCTTGTGTTGTCCAGTTAATGGTGGAACACAAAAAAATATTTTATGTTCAATGGAGCCTGATATGGCTAAAAAAGTCTAAACCAGCCTTGCAGAACTCCTGCTGCCAAATCTGTACCCAAGTAATATACAAGTTTTAGGCAAGCAATTCCCAAGAACTGAAATCAAGTTGAGCGCAACAAGCCAACCACACTTCTGCTCTGTGGAAGAGTTGCTCAACTTCTTCAGTTCCTGACTGAGCAGGATGCAGGGCCAGAGCACACTTAAACTGCAGCCCAGAAGTCATTACGCCAGGCATCCCCAAACCGCGGCCCTCCAGATGTTTTGGCCTACAACTCCCATGATCCCTAGCTAACAGGACCAGTGGTCGGGGAAGATGGGAAATGTAGTCCAAAACACCTGGAGGGCCGAAGTTTGGGGATGCCTGCATTACGCCAACAGTGGTAAGAAATTGGGCAGAAAAATTGAGTGGCACTCGGCCTCTGAGACCTTATGATCTGATCTGAAGAAAAGGACCTGTGATTCTAGTTGCAGAACAACCAGCATATATAAACATTTAATTGAATCCTAATGCATTTGTGTAAAAGACATAAAGTGTGTGTGTGTGTGTGTGTGTGTGTGTGTGAGAGAGAGAGAGAGAGAGAGAGAGAGAGAGAGAGAGAGAGAGAGAGAGAGAGAGAAAATAAATCACCTGTCCTGAGAGTTGAGAACAGAGAGTGATCCTATTGGAACTAGGTTAACAGAATATATATTTCTCAGTTTCTGAAGCCAAGCACATTCTCTTTCACCAGATATTTCAGAAATGGTGATAGTTGGTTATTATTTGTTGGTATTTTGCTTTAATAATGAGTTGTTGGTGTAACATTATTTATTTTAATGTCATGAGCTGTTTTTTTATAGGTCCCCACAGTCACCCAGGAGAAATTAAGAAGCTAGGAACAAGTATAAAAAATAAAAAAATAAGCAGATTACAATGCTCCATTTTTGTTTCACAAACCACAAAAGCATGATGTTCTTCCTATCTTAGCATTTTCTACTGACCAAAATCTACTGAAGATTTTGAGCCTAAGCAATTACAAGGATCTGATAAAGAGCATAAAAACAGAGGCTACAGGGCTGCAAATAAGGGCTCCCCCCTTCCCCTTCCCCTCCTCCGAAGGTGACACATCCACTTACCTTCCCTCCACGGAATACATGATACCAAACTGAAGTGCCCCCAAAATCAATGTGGAAATCTGTGAAGCATCCTTTCACACTCATCAGACAGTACCTGAAAAGCACATAAACATTTTTGAAAATCCAACCAACCATAAGAAACAAAAGCAATTTCCCACAAATCATTAATGTTTAGTAGTAACTGCATAAACGTTAAGGGTCTCACAAGAATACATTCCATTAATCCTCTGTATGGGTTTAAAAACAACTGGATTCTGCAAGGAAAAACCCATCTAGGCAGTTCTGGGTTTCTTAGTGTAATATCTGGGAGGGGGAGACACACAGCCCTACCTCCAAAGTGGAGAAATGAAACTGGTTATCTTTGTGCACAGCCCTTGGCTCTGTGTTCGAATGTGATTCTTTGCTCTGGATGGGCAGGAAGAGCTTCTCTTCCAGCTCTTTCCAAATGGGGTTCAATAACAAAGTTTGAAACAGTTCTGCTCGAACCTAAACCAAGGTGGATGCTTACTCACAAACAGCGTTGCTTTCGCAAGGGATGGCAAAGACAAGAGCAAGACTAGAGAAATGAGCTGTGCTCAGCTGCTCCTGTTTTTGTTATCTTCTAAGATTCTGGTCGTGAGAGAACGTGAGAAAGGATCCGCAGATGGAATTTTGCAAAGCACTAAATCCATTTGTTCCCCAAGTCACCTTTGTAAGAGTTTGGGAGCAGTTTTACAGCAGGGCGGCTGCAGAGGAACAGAGCGTCCGCCAACCCCACCCCCCACAGCTCCTCTTGATCCTCCAACCTCCATCCATATCTAATGGCTGAATTACTGCCTCCATTCTTAGGTTTACAACAGGCACCTTCGCAAAGGCAGGAAATGCATGTCACTTAACCCACTAACCTTTTTTTCCTTGTTCCGGTTGCTGGTTCAGGGTTTGTGTCCCAGCCTCGTTCTTTTTACATACAGTTATTTCCCTAACCTTCTCTGCACCACACTGAGGATGCAGTGCCAAAAAGCGAATCCCCTCTCCAGTCCCCCTCACTCCCCCCCCCCCCGCAAGCCTCCAACAAGCAGTGCTTTCCTCCTCCTTTCATCACATTTCAGGTGCAAGATCTCGACAGTATGCAAGCAGCATGCAAAAGTCCCTCTAGACGGTAGGCTAGAAAGAGGCTTACCATGTGCCTCAGGAAGGCTGGCAAATCAGAAAGTCTTGGGATATAGAAGAACCTGCTGCCTAGCAACCCCATCCAGTGCCGGGAGTTGACACGCAATGCTGTCATGAAGACAGTAAATTTGCAGAATTTGGGAAGAGGGAGGGGGACACGCACCAACCCTCCTTGCACCCCTGCCTTGCAATTAAAATGCTTTCCTTATACAATTACAAGCCTCATTGGTTTCCCCACTCCAGAATTTCAAAGGCAAGACGGAGATTAATTTTCCTTCTTCATCCAGGGGATATTTTAGATGCTTAAATATTTCCTCCTTGGTGGGGAGAAAGAGGGGGAATAAATATTACAGAATCCCACAGAAGCTGTTAAGACTCTCAGGCGACAAACCAACACAGAACTGGACATGCTGAAGCTCGAAAGCAGCAGGCTGAAGCAGGCATAACTAGGTTGGATTGTGACCTCCACATACCACTTTTCAAAATATGAGTCCTTTATTCCTCCACACTTTCTAGATAAACTGTCCTTCTCTACCACTTTATTATTTTACATGCCCAGCTGAAATGAAAACCATATTTTATTCTTTCTTTTGATGTCAATCTACAAGAAAAAGAATGTGTAAACTAACTTTTAATAAAAATGATCACAAGGGACGACTCTTATCGTTTCCAAATGATTTAAAAGTTACAAACAAGCAACAACCCCAAATTCAAAGCTGTATTATTTTCAATCATCTTAAGGACAAAATTGAAAATGATAAATAAATAAGCAATCCACATACAATTTGTTAACGTAGCCTACAATTCTAACAGCCAAACCTTTTTTTAGTGTTGTGGCCAGGTGTGTTCGCCAGAAAAGTCCTAGTTCAAATCTTCCACGAACCCTCCTGAGCCGCGATTCTGTATAAACTTATCAGGGAGCAAGTCCCACTGAATGTACTGCATGGAGCTTAATTCTGAATCGACACCAATAGGATTGCACGAGAAATCCCATCCCCAAATGCGCTATGAGAATATTAACCCAAGCCTACCTTACAAGGCTATTCTGAGGACTGAGAATAATGTGAAGCACTATGAGCACTCATAAACTAGTTCTCTAAACTCAGACAGGCAGAGAGACGTTTCAAAACCACACTTGCCACTAGACAGCCTTTAACTTAAATGTCCAGAAACTGAATTTGGGGTCTTCTATGTGAAAAGCATGTGCTATACCATTAATCCACAGACCTTTCGGTTTGTTAGCCTGTTTGTGTGGACTGCAACTCGACCCTTTCAGTCTGAATGGAATCCCCACAACATTTGAAACTGAAGAAGCGCCAACAGAAGGAGATACCCAGATTTCCTCGTTCTGCAACAAGGGAATTTCTTGAGTGTTCCCCTAGCCTCATCCCAAAGTTGAACATCCAGCCTCAAGAATGGCAAGTTTCCCCTCACTCAGATGGATTAATAAAATATATTTAAAGGGCCTTCAGAAGCCCTTCGTTCTCCCCCTCAGCGACAGAGAGCAATGAACGACTCTGTCCTGAAATTTCCATTATTAATCTGACGCTCCTCTGTTCGCTATCAGCGGCTGATGAAAGGGTTAGGGATCTGAAAAAGCTCTCATCCGCCATGCAGTCTCTGGCGAAATGCCTTTGCGCTGACCTCTACCGCTTCCTCCCAACGTAACGCTGCAGTCACATGCTCCACTCAGAGCAGCTTCTGCTGCGGAGGCTAATCTGACATCGCACTCCAGCCTTGGCATGCAGGATTCTCATCACAAAACAAGACTTGCCTTTGCTCTGGGAGAAGAAGGGGGCTCAACTTCTCAAAGGGGCTTTTCTCTGCCGCATGAAATTGCTTGAGAGTCCATTTTGGAAAAAAGGAAACTTATTTAGTTCAGCCCACGTCTAGGTGAAGCTCTCCCATTGCCTGCAATAGGCTGAGAGCAACGTGTTTAAAATAATGCAGAGCCCTAAGCCCTTAAGAAGACATGGGGAGCTGGGGGCGGGGAGGATAGGCAGAATTATGGGGCTTCCGGCTCCTTGAACTCCTGCAAACTCTTGCAAAAAATAAATAAATTGCTGGGTTTTTTTAAACATTTTGCAGCCCCAATAAAAATGCAACTTTTAAACCCCACTGCCCATCCCTTGATAATTTCATTAAATTTCAACAGCCACGTTGCATTTTCTGATGCCATGTATTTTCTGGTGCCTCATTTTCTCCCTAGGAAGTTCAGTTTGTGACTTTGCCATGGATAAGAAAGATGCTCAGCCACTGAGCTGTTCCATTTTGTAATTTCTTTTTTGTTAGGTCAATAAAAATTTGGAAGGTGGTGAACAGTAAGATCCGGGGGGGGGCAGTTTACCGGGGAATTTTCGGTGCTGTTACTTAGCTGAGGCTGAACTGGAGAGGATTCAGGCAGCATTTGTGTCAACCGCTTTAGTTGCACCCAAATTAGAAACAATTGCTGTGTCACTTTGCATACACTCCATTATAGCACCAAAAAGGCTATCTCTAAGCTTTGTGGGTGTTATTTTCTTCCTGTGTTGTCCCCATAAATGTGTGGGCAGAGATTTCCTTGTCTGATGCTCTTCTAAAGATTGCCTTTATACATTAGAGGAAAAAATCTCCCTGAGAAATGCTATGTACATTTCCTTCAACCATACTGAAGTATCACTGTGGCATGATGAATGTATGCCACAGATTTGCATAACTGCACAAGAAACAGAAATGGAAACCCACAACGCTGTGGAAAATAGGGCACAGAATCGCCACAGGAAATGGATAGGCACAGCCACACAAACCGGCAACATGTGGGATAATAAGAGAATTTCTGTTATTCACCCAGCTATTGTATGTACAATGTTTTAAAATGGTGAAATGTGTCCCTCTTCTGAATTGTGTAAGAACAGATTTCTGTGGTACCATCCCAATTCCCAGGTGTTTCCAGAAGAAATGTTCCTGGCCCACTGTGGCCAAAATCAACCTCAGCAGCAAATAATTTCAGACAAGTTCCCAGAAATGCACCGATTCACAGGTAAAATGTAACAATGTGCAGAAAAATAGACAAGATAGTGGACAAAGATGAGTAAGGGAGCAAAAAGGGGAAAGGGAAGGAGAAGACACAGAACCATTATGGGCAAAATCAACACAGAGGGATGAACTGATCCACACCAACCGACAAAGAAAACTCCACAGCAGGTACATGCAGTGGAAAAGAGTGTCTCACATGAGGGACAGAGAGATGCAGAGGGAAAACTGGGCCTGCTACGAGAGAAGTAAAAGCCACACATGTTCAGTCAAACTCCTAGAGAAAGCATGTGCACAAGCGAATAAACCAATGGACAGAAAAACACAATCATTACCCTCCGATCAGTTCCTCGCCTCCGGCTGGAGTTTCAGCCCAGCCTCTGGCCTCACAAGGCCACCCCTACCTCTGAGATCAGACTATAAAACCACTCCCAATTCCTAGCAGATGGCTCTCTGGTCTCTGTGGGAATTCTTTTTTTCTTTTTTCTTTTGTTCAGGCCAATGAGGAAAGTGTAACTCCTTCCTTCCTTCCTTCTAAGAGAGCGCGTCAGGGGGGTTGGAAAAGCACAAGTCTAAAATCCAGCATCATAAAACTATGGCAAAACTGCAGAGGGAGGATTTGAGGTTTTGGGTTTTCCCCCCCACAATTAAACATACGTTTGTGCCGTTCTCTTGACACTAGTGTGAGGCATGGAGTATTTATAGGACGAGAGACATGATAGGTTTATTTATTAATTGGTTGTGAGGGGCTCAGTTATGGGGGCCCTTGCACACACAATGTTATGCTTCAAGTCTGGGATTCTTCACATGGTTTCTCTGTGCTTATCCTCATGTTCACACACATTTGAAAGGCCAGTGGTCTCCCCTCTGCGAGCATTTAAAAGACACAAATAATCCCACAGGACAGTCAAGAAATTTCTCAGAAGCACTGCCACTTACTATCAGGGTCATTTTTTAATCTTACAAACAAAAACTGGAGCAAATTATTACTTTCACTTACCCTCACAAACAGCACTGAAACACCAAATTGTTGTTAATCATTAACTATCCTTTAAATTGTAACTTTTCAAGCTAAACAATAACAATAATTTTTTTGGGGGGTGGAATCACAGCAGTACCACAAAATACTGTAGGTCTGCCATAGCTAGTTCACATACACACATATGTATATACAGAGGGTGGGGGGTGGGGGGAATGGGTGATGGGCTGATAGGAGTGGTAAACCTGTTGATGGCTGTTAACGACTGCTGATGACTGCAATTGGTCCTGTGGGGGAAAAGCAAGTGCTGAGGCGCTAAAGAAAGTTTGATCATGCAAAATGAGATAAGAATCCTATGTCTTTGTTCATCCCAGGTAGCTCCATGGTTTTAAGCTTGGTAATGAGTTCCAATTCAGCAACTTCTCTTTCCATTCCCACCCACCACCCCCACCACCCTCTGTATATACATAAGGGTCTGGTTACTTCTGTTTCAAGTGTATCTGAAGAAGTGTGCATGCACACGAAAGCTCATACCAAAATAAAAACTTAGTTGGTCTTTAAGGTGCTACTGAAGGAATTTTTTTATTTTGCTTCGACTCAGACCAACATGGCTACCTACCTGTAACTACCTCACAAGGTTGTTGTGAAATTAAAAGCAGGGTGAATCACCCTTAGCCTCTCTTCAAGGAAACAATATGATAAAAAGACAATGAATCAATCCAAAACAATCAATCCAAAAAGCTAGGCGCGCACACACCCTGCTGCTACTCTGCAGTGAAGGGAAACAAAAAATGATGGTTTTGCCTTAACTTACACAATGAATCGTGAGGCAGCAACAAACTGCCATGAGCAAAACTAGATTTTTGCCAACTGTCAGGTGAGGGAAAGTGTGGCCTTTGTTTCTGAACCATCCTGTAGTTCAGAGGGAAAACATGGCAGCATAAATATGGTTTAAGGTGGCCAGTTCCACAGTGCAGGATTTAAGGGATGCATAAGCCTATTGATTGAGTTTACTCAGGCATCCCCAAATTGCGGCCCTCCAGATATTTTGGCCTACAACTCCTATGATCCCTAGCTAACAGGACCAGTGGTCGGGGAAGATGGGAATTGTAGTCCAAAACATCTGGAGGGCCGAAGTTTGGGGATGCCTGAGTTTACTTGTACAGTATAACACTTTTCTACAATTAGCTATGCCTGAAGAGTCTTGGAGCAAACATTCAAAATATCAAACACAGAGCGTTGGAAATACAAATATACAACATACATGTTGGTAAATTCAAAAATGGCAAAAAAACACCATTCAATAAATTCAGTACTACAAAAAAAAAAATCCAACTAGCCTTAAGTACATAAATACAAAGAAAGCAAGAGTTAACCGACAATAACATTTCTGGTACTGGTCTTCCTGCCTCTGGTGCAAAGGACAAGCCCATCTTACTCAAAGCATATCCTCTCCTCCCCCCTCTTGCCTTTGTTTGGAGAAAAAAAGAGGTGGGAAGTGGATGGGATGGGGGGGGGGCTCCCCAGTGAACAACAGCTAACATCCGTACCCCCAGGGTTTGGGGAAAGTGTCCTGCAGCCCCTCTCCCTCCCACAACACACGCATGCAAAGGACACTCACACCTCCCTGCCCCCCAAATCATAATGGTCAGACAAAAGGGACATGTTGTCCCATGGCTTTGTGCCACCCTCCTCCATGCTTAGAAGCAGGAAGTAGGGTGGCTGCAAAGGGGGAAACTCTGCCCAGCCTGAGGAACCTGTGTGTGTGTGTGTGTGTGAGAGAGAGAGAGGGAGGCCAATAAACCCCAAAGGCCACTGCACACCACAGGGGCAGACTTTGGTAATATGGCCTCTCCTAACTTTGAGTTGTTGTTGTTGTTGTTGTTGTTGTTGTTGTTGTTGTTGTTGTTGTTGTTGTTGTTGTTGTTGTTGTTGTGTTAGGGGTAGTTCCTCTGGTGGGGGACAACTGTGGCTTCTAGAAGCTGTCAACATGTGACAGTGGCCGCAACTTGGGAATGGCTTTGTTATGCATTCAGCAGTCTGTGTTTGCCTGAGCTTGAGTCTAGACTAAGGATTCTGTTATAAAGTACTGAATGAACTGTTGGTTCCAGTTTTAGAGGAAATGATGAATGATATTCTGTTGGGGGGAAAGATCCCAAATACATGGAAAGAGGCATATATAACATTGATCCCAAAGCCGGATACGGATGGCTTAGAAGTCAAAAATATAGACCAATCTCATTATTGAATAATGATTATAAACTTTTCGCAGATATAATGTCCAAGAGATTGAAAGAAGTTTTAAATCTAATAATACATAAGGATCAGGCTGGTTTTCTTCCTGGTAGACAGTTAAAGGATAATGTAAGACACATAATAGATGTAATAGAATATCTGGAAACCAAGATAGATAAACCAGCTGTTTTTATGTTTGTAGATGCTGAGAAAGCTTTTGACAATATATCTTGGCAATTTATGAAGAGGAATTTGGAATCAATGGTTGGGAAGAATACATTCGTGAATGGGATCGAGGCGATTTATTCAGAGCAAAAGGCAAGATTGATAATTAATAACACCCTAACAGAATATTTTGAAATCACAAAAGGAACTAGACAGGGCTGCCCTTTATCACCGTTATTGTTCATCATGGTCCTGGAAATATTATTGATCAGATTAAGAGACCTATCTACAATTAGAGGTATTAAGGTAGGTGCAAAGCAATTTAAAGTGAAAGCCTTCGCAGACGATTTAGTTTTAACATTGGAAAATCCAAAGGAAAGTGTTGCAGAAGCTATAGAAGTAATGGAGAAATTTGGCCAATTGGCAGGATTCAAATTAAATAGACAAAAAACCAAGGTTATGGCAATGAATATGACGAAAGAAGAAAAACAGGAATTACAGTTAAAACATGGACTCGACGTGGCTAAAAAGGTAAAATATCTGGGAATATGGATGACAGCAAAGAATATTAATCTTTATAGTGATAACTACGAACAAGTATGGAAGGAAATAAAGAAAGACCTGGAAAGATGGACTAATATGAAAATGTCATTCTTAGGAAGAATCGCAACAATAAAGATGAATGTATTACCTAAGATGTTATTCCTATTTCAAACTATACCTGTGGTTAAAGGTACGAGGCAATTCCAAGAGTGGCAAAAGATTTTATCAAGATTTGTCTGGCAGGGGAAAAAACCTAGAATAAAACATAAAATTTTGGTAGATAAGAAAGAAAGAGGTGGATTCGCCCTGCCAGACTTGAGACTTTATTATGAAGCGTCTTGTATCTGTTGTATAAAAGAATGGATAACTCTAGAGAATACGGACTTGTTAGATTTGGAAGGTTTTAACAATAGATTTGGATGGCATGCATATTTATGTTATGACAAAAAGAAATCACATACCGGGTTTACGAATCATGTGATAAGAAGATCTCTATACGAGGTGTGGGAAAGAAATAAAAGGCTGTTAGAGACTAAAACACCCTGGTGGGTCTCACCAGCAGAGGTATTAACAGTTAAGAAAGTAAATATGGAGAAGAGGCGGGCCACGTATGAGGAAATCTTGACGAAAACTGAAAAAGGATGGAGTTTAAAACCTTTTGAGGACATTAAAGGAGTGTTAACAGGATGGATAGAATACCATCAAATAAAAGATGTGCTTAAAGAAGATAGAAAAATAGGTTTTGAGGATAAAAGATCCAAATTTCAAATAGAAGTGCTAGAAGGCAAAACAAAGCTTTTGGCAAAGATGTATGATTTGTTGTTGGAGTGGTATACAAAAGATGAGTTGACAAAAGAAGTGATGATTAAATGGGCAAAAGATTTGGGGCATAATATTGAATATGATGCGTGGTTGAAATTATGGAATCAAACTTTAAGATTTACAGCATGTACTGCCTTGAAAGAAAATGTATATAAGATGATGTACAGATGGTATTTAACTCCAGTTAAATTAGCTAAAATGTATAGAATGAGTGATAAAAGTTGCTGGAAATGTAAAGAGAAAGATGGTGAATTTTATCATATGTGGTGGACATGCGAAAAAGTTAAAAGATTTTGGGAAAGTTTATATAACGAATTGAAAAAGATGTTTAGATATACTTTTCCAAAAAAACCAGAAGCATTTTTGCTAGGAATAATGGGAGGAGAGATTAGAAAAGAAGATCAAACACTGTTTATGTATGCAACAACCGCGGCTAGGACTTTGTTAGCCCAAAAATGGAAATTACAGGAATTACCTACAATTGTGGAGTGGCAGACAAAAATGGACTATGCTGAACTTGCTAGATTGACATGCAAGATTCGTGACCAGGGGGAGACAAGGTTTCAAAAGGACTGGAGTAAATATGTGGACTATATGGAGAAAAACTGTAGATCGTTAAAAACTCTCGCAGGATTAAAATAAACCTTACGAATTGACCAATATGTTAAAAAAGGAACTGCAAAAAAGGGAATTAACAAGAAACCCGCATGAAGGGAGGGGGGGAAGTCATAGCTCGGCGGAGCAAGGTAAAAGATGTGAATATAAGATTTTGTATAAAAGATTGTTTTTTTGTTAATTTGTTGAATTTGGAAAATTGGAATAAAATGTATTTTTTTAAAAAAAGAGTCTAGACTAAGGATTCTGAGCGCCTGTGTTCTGTTTCGATACATGATGTCCAATCACAGAACACTTCAGGATTTGGGCCTCTGCCATTAGTCATGATTCACAGCTTAGAAGTTTAGACAGCCAATCATGTTGGGAGTGGGAGTGGCCCAGGCTTTCAGGAATAAGCAGTTGCTTTGCCCGTTTCCCAGTTATGTAGTCCAATAAAGATTCTTGTTGTTATCGCTGTGTCTTGCCTCATGGGAACCCACCTACACTTCAGGCTTCAGCCAGCTAGCTAAACCAGGCGAGGATAGCTGATGGGTCTCAAACCCTCAGTGAGGGCGTTTGCATCCTCTGCGTGCAAATAGAGGCTCCAGCAGATTGAGTGGACGAAAACAAGAGTGAGTCCACCGGTCAAGAAGGCTGTTTCTGCATGTGCTGTAGAGGGAAGTGACGGACGGGTGGGGCTCGTCCACTTGGGAAGGAAGCCCATCTAGGAGAAGGCAAACTCTTGATCCTAAACCTCCACTGCGTTGCAGCTATACTCATCCATGATTAAGGCTTTGGGAGTAAACCATGAGGAAAAATCTGTACCCGCTGCCTTGTACAACATCTTTGGGAGAAGAAAAGGCTAAGGAGTAAATCCAGAGTGGAATCTGTAAGACGGTTGGGTGGAGCATTGTATGCCTCCTTCTGGCAACTCCTGCAGCCAAGCCGCTTTCCTTTGGAGCACATCAGTGAGGCGGTGGAGGGTCTTCTTGTCTCGGCAGCCCACGACCTTCACATATACTGCCCAAGCTTGCACCTCCAGAGAGGTAACTGCTAATGCAGCAAAAACAACATGGGAGACAGAAGTTCTGATTTACTAGACTCTGCAGCCGCAGCAGGCTGAGATTGTCCTGAAGTTTGACTTCATACCCAGAGGTTCACTCCATTGTCTCTCGAGACAGACGGATGACAACAATAATTAGTATTGCTTGGCGCCCTGTGCAGGGGAACCACCTGCACCGTCCGAAATCCAGTGCTGGTCAGGAAATCTGTGTGAATCTCACACGTGCTGCTATGCGTGAATTGCATGCATTACAGGGCATCTGAATACTTTTGCCAGAAACCCTGACAATTATGGCTTCTTAGAGCTAGGGCAAGGTGAAAAGGGCCAATGCTTCATAGACAAACATTTATTTATTGCATTTATTTGCCACTTTTCCGCCAAGGAGCTCAAGGTGATATACCGTATTTACTTGAGTCTAATGTGCACCTCAATATTCAGAACCTTGAAACCAAAAAGACCTATTTGCTGGTGGGTGTAAATGTGCCATCGAATCTAATGCACACCTTAATTTTGGCAACATAATTTGCCAAAAAAACGGTGAGCATTAGATTTGAGTAAATACAGTATGTGGGTCTCCCTCTCTCTCTCTCTCTCTGCTCAATTTGATCTTTGCAAAGAGACCTGTGAGGTAGGTTAGGCTAAGAGAGTGAATGGCCTACAATAAGGGATTATAAAATTATGCCTGGCATGGAGAAAGTGGATAGAGAAAAGTTTTTCTCCTTCTCTAACACTAGAAATTGTGAAGCTGAGTTTTGGGAGATAAAGGAAAGTACTTCTTTATGCGGGGACCCAGGTGGCGCTGTGGGTTAAACCACTGAGCCTAGGGCTTGCTGATCAGAAGGTCGGCGGTTCGAATCCCTGTGACGGGGTGAGCTCCCGTTGCTTGGTCCCAGCTCCTGCCAACCTAGCAGTTCGAAAGCATGTCAAAATGCAAGTAGATAAATAGGAACCGCTACAGCGGGAAGGTAAACAGCGTTTCCGTGTGCTGCTCTGGTTTGCCAGAAGCGGCTTTGTCATGCTGGCCACATGACCTGGAAGCTGTACGCCAGCTCCCTCGGCCAATAATGCGAGATGAGCGCGCAACCCCAGAGTCGGTCACGACTGGACCTAATGGTCAGGGGTCCCTTTACCTTACTTCTTTATGCAGCACATAGTTAAACTATGGAACTTGCTCCCCCAGGAGGATGGCTTTAAAAGATTGCGCAAATTCATGGAGGAGAAGACTATCAATGGCTGCCAGCCATGATGGCCACACTCTGCCTCCACAACTGCAGGACGGGAGAGAACTCTCTCTGGTTCTGCTCCCTGGTTTCCACAGGTGTCTGGTTGGCCACTGTGAGAACAGGATGCAGGACTACATGGACTATCGGCCTGATCCAGTAGGCCATGGGTAGGCAAACTAAGGCCCAGTCCAATTGCCTTCTAAATCTGGCCCACGGATGATCCGGGAATCAGCGTGTTTTTACATGAGTAGAATGTGCCCTTTTATTTAAAATGCATCTCTGGGTTATTTGTGAGGAATAGGAATTCCCCCCCCCCAAAAAAAATATATAGTCCGACCCCCCACAAGGTCTAAGGAACAGTGGACCAGCCCCCTGCTAAAAATGGCTGAGTGAGAACCTTGTTTTGTGGAGGGATGTGCTAACATGTGAAGAGGTCTTAATCTCCTGTAGCACAGGCAAAATATTCTGCATCTACACAATTAAAGACATCTGCCCGCTCAGTGCTGCAACCGGCTCAAGTCCTTTGGATACAGCAGGTTATCAAAACACAGAAAGGAACCTGAATTCGCTCTCCATTTGTCCAAGTAATAAGGGTTCATAGTGAAACAAAGCCAGTGTTTCCCTCTTTCCAAAGAATGCTGTTTCTGCTGTTTCATATATAGGGTTTTATCTGTAGTTTAACATACATGTTCTGTACCTATTCAAAACTGCTTTGGAGCAGTCAACCATTTTCACTCAATAAAATCAACAGATGCAGTTTGTAGGGTCTCACAGTCCCTACATTTTTCTCTCACATTTCCATCTTAAAGGGCACACATTGGCGCAACTAGGCAAAACGCACACCTGTCGTCACCTTACAAGCATTAACATCTGACACCACCATTTAAAAGTCCTGAGGTGGTGAGACTGGGCCCCAAAAGCACCAGGCAGCAGTTCAGGTGGGCCTGTAACAAAATCAGGGATATTTGGGGGGGGGAGGACCCTCCCTCGATATTCAGCTTGCATTTAAAATCGTAAATAAATAAATAAAATGACTATATAGAAATTACTAGCAAGTTTAATGAAAGAAAGGGAGGGGGGGAAGAGAAGAAACGGCAGAACGGAAAAATCATGTTCCGCCGGCACTGAAAAAACATCACCCACAGCCCTTCAGATCTTGTCAGTCGATTCCCAAAATCCCTAACCTCTGACCGTGCAGGAATCCAACAACATTTGGAAGACCCCAGCTCTCCTAGCTGCAAAGATATAAAGGGAAGTGGGAAGGCCTTGTTCTAACCAAATGCTCCCTAAATAGTAACACAGCGTAGTCACTTTTTAAAGCGACCTATATTTATAATCCAGCTGTTCTGCAATGATTCCTTGCCCACTTAGACCACAGGAGTTTTGACTACGAGCCTGCAAAGATGGCAAGTTATGTACAAAATTTGTAATCCGGTTGCATATTATTATTTGGAATATTTATAGTATTTATTTATTTCATAAGATTCATACACTGCTTGATTGCAAAAAACAACAACAACCCTCAAAGCAATTTACAAAAGGATAAAACAAGAAAACAGAGACGAATTCACAGCCATACTTTAAAACATCCAAAGGTTGAAATCTTTACTGCGGTCCAAAGACCCATAGAACAATTTCAGAACAAAATACAGTTAAGACAGCCAACCACAAAAGAGAAAGAAACCGGGGTGGTCATTTTGTTTTGTTTTCGGGAGCATAACGTAGAAAAGTCACTTTGAACAAGATTTAAAAGAAAATTATTAATTATATAACAATGCTCCTATTGCAGTAATCAGCAGTCGTTAACAGCCATCAACAGGTTTACCACTCTTACAGCCCACCACCCATTCCCATCACCCCACCCCACCCTCTGAATATATATAAGGGTCTGGTTGCTTCTGTTTCAAGTGTATCTGAAGAAGTGTGCATGCACACGAAAGCTCATACCAAAATAAAAACTTAGTTGGTCTTTAAGGTGCTACTGAAGGAATTTTTTTATTTTCCTTAAAATAGTGGCTGCAGAAAGCTGAGCCTAGCTCGCTCGGGGTGCCATTGAGGAAAAAATCAGACGGCCTGGGAAGAAAGTCTGTGTCTGCATATTTGGGCACAGAATCTGGCGACCGCCCTGGTTATTTTCAGGTCTTTGCCTAGCAAGAGCAGGTTGTATAATTGCTTTTCCGGGAGGCTTGCTATGCTCACCAGTATGGGGTCCAGGATCTCCCTTCGAGCTTCTTCATATAGGGGGCATCTGAAGAACAAATGCTCAGGGCTTCCTATTTCCCCTAATGGGCATACGCAGAGTCTTTGGGCGTATGGGATTTTTTTGTAAAGCCCCTCCAGCACAGGTGTGGGCAGGTCATTTTGTTTTTGCCTCGAGCATGATGATCTTTGTTTCTTTTGACTTCCGAAAGAAACTTTGAAGGTTGAAATACTTAACTTTCTAAGCATCTGGGAAGGCTTGTCTATACAGGAATGTTTTTGGCAGGTGCCCCAAGAGGCTCTCAAAACACCTTCCCACAATAAAAACCACATTCAGGTCTAGTATCAAGAACAGGGATGCCCTTGAAGGGCCAGGATTATCCAGCTGGCATTTCCTGCCCTCATCCGGATACCACCCTTTCGGTTTCACTAACAAGGCCGCAGCTCCCAACGGAGGACAACCGGCACTGTCTCTTAAACTGCAAATCCTGCAAATCCAGCCACTGCATGATCACACAAGCATAGCTGGGAAAGCAAGGAAAACCCAGCACAGCACTGGTCTGTTGCAAAATAACTCTTTTCTGAGATATTTTTTTTAAAAAAAAGAAAAAAGTTGCCATGCTGCAGTTTGCATGGCGGCCAGCAGGTGGCCAGTGAGCCACATGAACAGTGGTGTGAAAACAGTTGGGGGGAGGAGTTATTGTGCTTGTTATTATGTCATGCATTTTAGTGTTTTTCTGCTCTAAGCCACACTCTGATCCTCAAATAAAGGGTGGTATATACATTTAATAAATAATAACAACAGTCGGCAGAGTGAGCGAGCCAAGCGAGCCAAACAAGCAAGCAAATGGCCCAGATTGGCCTTCCCTTCCCTTTTCTTTCATAAGATTCATATACTGCTTGCTTTATTGAGGTGTGTGTTTTGTTTTTTGTTTTACAAAAGATAAAACAATTGGAGAAGAATTCACAGTCCAAAGTCCGTTTTGGGGGCCTAATTCGGCCCCCCGGTTGGTTTTCTCCGGCCCCTGTGGCAGTTTATTTATTGGGGAGAAATCCTTTAAAAAGCTCAACAAGTTCAATCCTAAAGAAAGCTGAACAACTTTGGGGTAAAATCGTAAAAAAAGTTTTGGGGGAAATCCCCCAAAATGCTCAACAACTTCAATCTCCAAAAAAGCTGAACAAATTTGGGGTAAAAATACAAAAAAAAAGCTCAACAACTTCAATCCTAGGAAAAAGCTCAACAACTTTGACTGGCCCTCATGCATGTTCACTTCGTCAAATCTGGCCCTCTTTGAAAAAAGTTTGGGCACCCCTGCTTTAAAACATCCAAAATTAAGAATTACATCAACTTTCTAGTCATTTGGGCAGGCTTGTCGAAACAAAAATGTTTTAAGCAGGCGCCAAAAAGAGTACAGTGAAGGTACCTGCTCGATCTCAATATGCAGGGAGTTCCAAAGTGTAGGTGCTGCCACACTAAACAACCAAGTTCTTACAAATGTAGGACGGGTATTTATGTGGCAGCTGTAATGTGGCAGCCCATTCTGTCGACCGAAGCGGTTGAGTGGGCACATGTGGGGTAAGGCGATATTGAAGGCAAACAAGTCCCAAGTTGTTAAGGGCTTCCCAGGTTGCACAGGTTGTCACACCCTTGGCTCAGTTATGGAGAATGCACACACAACAGGGGCATAGAAAGCCTGGGGTCTGAGCGAGCGGGTGGCCCAGGTGGCCAAGAGAGCAAAGGTACGGGTTGTCTGGAGGGGCAAGTGACCGGGCGGCCAGGTGGTCAGCCCACAAAGGCCTTCCCAAGCTCCCCGTGGTTGCCACTGCTGCCACAGGCTGAAGCCGTTCTGCCCTTAGTCCACTGCCATTTCAAATCTCCTTCTGTCAAGCAGCAGTGTGGAGACAAAAGACTCCTTCCTCTTTATTCCCCTCTCCTTTGTGTGTAGTGTCAACAGCAGGGGGATCTCAGAATTGGGATGAGCCATTGGGGAAGTTTTAGGCAAGCTTTTGGGGTATGGGGATTGGCAACAGAGTGGCAGGCAGGTAGGAATGTGGGGGTTAAGGAGCTGTGAGGGCCTGGGAGGGTTTGGAGGAACTATGAGGGTGCGTGGGTTTGGAAAAGAGATGCGTTTTTTTCAGGGGGTGGCAATCAATGTGAGCAGGCATGGAAGCCCCTAGTAAATATACAAATATGCCAATATGGAACTTAGTTTGCTGTGCTCCCCAAAACTCTGAAGGTTGAAGCTGAGGAACACTTTATTTCTCAGTAAAAATTGGGGGCAAGGCTCACACTTACACCTGGAAAAGTTGGTTTTCAT
The DNA here is from genome assembly GCF_965207765.1 of Zootoca vivipara. Lineage (NCBI taxonomy): Eukaryota > Metazoa > Chordata > Lepidosauria > Squamata > Lacertidae > Zootoca > Zootoca vivipara. The sequence continues at coordinate 5,057,399 of NC_142599.1, forward strand.
GCGACTCGAGAGGAAAAGCCATTTCTGATGTAATCCTCAAGAGCGGCTTAACTCAGGGATGGGGAACCAATGACCCTCCAAAATGCAGCAGCTCCAGGATGACCAACGGTCAGCAATGATGGGAGGTGGAGTCCAACTACACTGTGAGGGGGCCACAGCTTCCACACCCCTCATTTAGCAGTAAAAGCTGGGCACCCGCCCTCCCCTCCTGCGGGGTTCTTCAAGACTAAGCAGAATCCCCTGGTTTGTTTGAACTCTGGTAGGTTTAGCTCAGGGGTGGCTATTCTGTGGCCCTCCAGATATTGTTCGCCTACAATTTCTATCATCCCCAACCCCTGGCCCGGCTGGAGGACCCCAGGTCGCCCACCCAGGTTTTAGGCTGTAGTTAGGAAGCAAGGCAAAATCGTAAGCAATGGTTTGATCTGGTATGCTTATAAGCCTATTTATTTTTCATTAAACAGTATATAAATCTTGCTATGTAAACAAAAACAGTCTTACATTAACAAGCATTCCTCAAGACCGGATGTAATGGGGAGCTCCAGCCACTTTGAAACTGAAAGTGCACGTTCATCTCCTCCTCTTACACGCAAAAGAAAGGGAGTGCAAACCACGAGGTTTCCACGGCCTCTACGTGTAAAACTAAGCCATGAGAAGTGACTGATGTGATCATACATGATATAGATGTTCCACCCCCAGCAGAGGCCGACTGGTACTGAAGAGAAAGACAGCGCTACCGAAACACAGAGACATCCAGAGGCACAGTGACCACCTTCTCTGTGCCCTGAGGCCACCAGGTTTGCAGACACTTTTTCATTCATTTGTTCCCCCCCACAACACACTGGCAGTTGTCCCATAATCTGGGGATCCTTGCCTTTCGCAGAAGCAAGTCACTGACTGCCTTGTCTGAAGCAATTCACAACAATATTCAAAACATCAATGAAAGGAAGGAGATGGGGGAAAGAAGCACCATCCCCAAAAGAGTTAATGGAACAGATCCAGTTCATTCTCCAGCTCCTTCTCAAGTATCATCTCTGAACTGGTACAGCAGATGGAGCAATCGCTAACTTCATCCCCAGAACAGAAGTTTGCAGTTTGCAGCCAAAACCAACATCTGCCACTGGATGGGACCATCTGTATTTGCAAAAACCACCATCACTTTTCATTTCTCTTTTGCTTTTTTGCTGGTTTGCTTTCCATTTGAGAACATTGGACCAGCATTAGATTTAGATTTAGAAAGGGCACACAGAACCACAGGCACACACAATTAGCAAGGCTTCTTATATGCTTCAGTTCCTTGGAAATGTAGACAAAAGCACAGAAAATGAGCTTCCTGAGAATCAAAGCTTCCTTTAAAACAATGCCTCACTGCCCACATTTCTAGCTTTTGTGGCTATGGAAGTGGTACAGCTGAAATCTCAAAAACTGAACAAGATTCCAACAGAGGCTTGGGGAAGGGTTTCAAAGCATGACCTAGCCCCATGCTCCTCAAAAGACAGAATAAATAATACTAAATAATAAACTTTGCTAAGATATTCTGCTTGCCCAGCTCCTATCTAAGGTTACAACCAGAGCCAGAGGCCCTTCTGATTGGCCAGTACCTCTCGGACATATCGGCAGATGTGCCCAGACACTTTGCCATCACCAAATCCCTTGTGGCATCGTAAAACATAAATAAAACAGCATTTTAAAAGCCAACAATTATTCCAGAGTCACCAAATGCATATCACTCTTCTAACTGCATACAATCAAGCTTTGCACCAGCAGGAGATTCCACAGGGAGTGGTTCATAATAAAGTGAAACCAACTTACTTTTTTACTTTTGGATACTTCATCTCTGAAATAGTATTGGTGGCGTCTGTCTGTCTCTCCTTCAGATGCCGAGGCCACATGTTATCCACCCAGTCGACCAAGTCTACCTAAAAGGGCATCGAAAGGAACCAGTTAAGTCAGGAAATGTTGGAGAAAGATCTCAGAGCAAGGAAGAGATACTGGCAGAAGCTATGTGTGTGCAGGGGGGCGGGGCGGGGAGAAACCAAAATTCTGCCACCCCAAGCAATCCATTCTGCAACACACAATGCAGAATTCTGCCAGAAATGTGAATTACAAGGATTACGTTCCTCTCACAGTTACTTTACAGTTCCTTGGTTTTCTGAGGGTGGCTTATATCTTACAATGCCACATTTGTACACAACAACTTATGCACCATTCTCAGGATTTTGTTAGGGCAAACATCTTTTATTTCTTTAGGGGACATGAAATGTTGGGGCATCTTTTGGAGAGTGTGAATTTGCAAGACTGTGAACAGATGTTTGGGGAGACTTAGAACAAAGTTCCCATTGACTGTGGTAGGCCATGCATGACATAATAACAAAGTAGGCCATGCCTGTGCTGGATCACACCACAGCCCCCCCCCCCCCCGGTTCAGCAATCCATCTGCAACAATTGACAAGGCCTAGAAAGACATCAAACAGGGAGGCAGCCATAAGGACTCATAATAAGAGCCCAGCTAGATTGGACCCAAATGTCCATCTAGGCTTGCATCCTGTCCTGCTTCCCCCAGTGACCAATCAGATGCTCCGTGAAGACCACAGTCCTCTCCCACCATCATTCTCAGCAAGTAGTATTCAGTTTCAAAGTGTTGGTGCTGACCTTTAAAGCCCTAAATGGCCTCGGTCCAGTATACCTGAAGGAGCGTCTCCACCTCCATCATTCTGCCCGGACGCTGAGGTCCAGCACCGAGGGCCTTCTGGCGGTTCCCTCGTTGCGAGAAGCCAAGTTGCAGGGAACTAGGCAGAGGGCCTTCTCGGTGGTGGCGCCTGCCCTGTGGAACGCCCTCCCAACAGATGTCAAAGAGGAAAACAACTACCAGACTTTTAGAAGACATCTGAAGGCAGCCCTGTTCAGGGAGGCTTTTAATGTTTAATTGATTGCTGTGTTTTATGTTTCTGTTGGAAGCCGCCCAGAGTGGCTGGGGAAACCCAGCCAGATGGGTGGGGTATAAATAAAAAAATATTATTATTATTATGAATACCAGTTGCTGGAAACCATTGGGGGGTAAGAACTGCTCTTCCTCTCATGGTTTCCCATGAGCATTTTGTGGGCCAATATGAGAACAGGATGCTGGAATAGATGGGCCACTGGTCAGATCCACTGGTTCTTCTGTTGTGTTCACTGAACACACACACACACACACACACACACACACACACACACACACACACACAGAAACCCCAGGGATGCTTTCAGGATAGGAATTTTGGGCAGATACCCATTGGCTGGCTCAGCAGGACCAACAGGAAGGCCCCCAAAATGCAGCAGGGCTGGCTCACCACATTTTAGAGTAAGTGAAGCAACGTACACTGACATCTAAAAAGGAGGACCTCTGGTAAGACCACTAAGACTAGGGGATAAACCAGGAGTGGGGCACCTTTGGCACTCCAGGTGTTGGGGGTCCCCCAACTCCCATCAGCCCCAGATGGTCAGGGAAGATGTGACCCAACAGCACTGAACTGCCCCATTGTCGGCACCCAAATACCCTAAGTGCAAGAACCACCCAAAGAGGTCTCGGCTTACCACATTGGGGCGCTTGACGATGTTTGCCAGCTTCGTGTGGCTGAACTCGAGGCTGATCACGTTGTACAACTTCTTGCGCTCTGCCTCCGGGGTTTCGTAATATCGCACAAACTGGGACATGCTCATCTCTGTGCCCTTTTGAGTGTTGACATCCATTACGTCCACAATCCGACGGCTCCCTGGAAGATGATTTTGGACATGTGGAAAGGGTGAGGAGAAAGACAACAAAGTTTTTGTTCCCTGCATGATGTTTAAAATAACTACACCAAGTCTTGAAAACCTTAACACAAGGAGACAAACTATGGTTTCAGGAGATGAACTATGATAAACGAACCATGATGGTTACATTATGACCCCACAGTTGGGAAGCAGCAATGATTCTGAATACCAGTTGCTGGAAACCACGGGAAAGGAGGGTACTCTTGTGCTCAAATATTACTTTGGGGTTTCCCATGGGCATCTGGTTTGCCACTGTGAGAACAGGATGCTGGACTGGATGAGCCACTGGCCTGATCCAGCACAACTCTTCTTATGTTCTTATAAAGAAGGCTGATAAATAGGGTCACCTCCTTGCTGCTTAACTGCCTTTCCAGGAGCCTATTCAGATGATACCCCCCACTTTGAAGCAAATCACCAAAAAGTAGGTTTTATTTTGCAGTAGCAGGGAGACCCCATGTTCAAATAAACATACACTCTCCCCCAATCCCTTGTCCCTGCAGTGAGGGACAAGAAGAGGAGGAAGGGGAGGAGCAGAGGGAAGAGTCAGAGGTCAATTCCCAGGGACAATCCTGGGGCAGGTGGGAAGCATCTTCTCAACCGGTCCTGTTTATTGCAGGAAAAGCAAAAGAGAGGTAAAAAATAAATAGAATGTAGGTTTGCACCCAACGAATGGTATTAAAGAACATGGGTAAACAGATCAATCAAAGGAGGTAGGGACATTATCCTTCAGGAGAAGAACCCCGAGATGATAAGAGTGAACTTTATTGCTTCAGATTAATATTCCAAAAATAAAAAGGAATAATAATAATAATAATAATATAATTTATTATTTATACCCCGCCCATCTGACCGGGTTCCCCCAGCCACTCTGGGCGGCTTCCAACAAAACACCAAAATACAGAAATCCATCAAACATTAAAAGCTTCCCTAAACAGGGCTGCCTTAAGATGCCTTCTAAAGGTCTGGTTAATTGTTGTTCTCTTTGACCTCTGGTGGGAGGGCATTCCACAGGGTGGGTGCCACTACCGAGAAGGCCCTCTGCCTGGTTCCCTGTAACTTAGCTTCTCGTAGCGAGGGAACCGCCAGAAGGCCCTCGGCGCTGGACCTCAGTGTCCGGGCAGAACGATGGGGGAGGAGACGCTCCTTTAGGTATACTGGACCAAGGCCGTTTAGGGCTTTAAAGGTCAGCACCAACACTTTGAATTGTGCTCGGAAACGTACTGGGAGCCAATGTAGGTCTTTCAGGACCGGTGTTATGTGGTCTCGGTGGCCGCTCCCAGTCACCAATCTAGCTGCCGCATTCTGGGTTAACTGTAGTTTCCGGGTCACCTTCAAAGGTAGCCCCACGTAGAGCGCATTGCAGTAGTCCAAGCGGGAGATAACTAGAGCATGCACCACTCTGGCGAGACAGTCCGCGGGCAGGTAGGGTCTCAGCCTGCGTACCAGATGGAGCTGATAAACAGCTGCCCTGGACACAGAATTGACCTGCGCCTCCATGGACAGCTGTGAGTCCAAAATGACTCCCAGGCTGCGCACCTGGTCCTTCAGGGGCACAGTTACCCCATTCAGGACCAGGAAGTCCTCCACACCTGCCCGCCTCCTGTCCCCCACAAACAGTACTTCTGTCTTGTTGGGATTCAATCTCAATCTGTTAGCCGCCATCCATCCTCCAACCGCCTCCAAGCACTCACACAGGACCTTCACCGCCTTCACCTGTTCTGATTTGAAAGAGAGGTAGAGCTGGGTATCATCCGCATACTGATGAACACCCAGCCCAAACCCCCTGATGATCTCTCCCAGCGGCTGCATGTAGATGTTAAAAAGCATGGGGGAGAGGACAGAACCCTGAGGCACCCCACAAGTGAGAGCCCAGGGGTCTGAACACTCATCCCCCACCACCACTCTCTGAACACGGCCCAGGAGGAAGGAGCGGAACCACTGTATGATAGTCCCCCCAGCTCCCAACCCCTCTAGACGGTCCAGAAGGATGTTATGGTCGATGGTGTCAAAAGCCGCTGAGAGATCCAGCAGGACCAGGAAACAGCTCTCACCTTTGTCCCTAGCCCGCCGGAGATCATCGACCAGTGCGACCAAGGCAGTTTCAGTCCCATGATGAGGCCTAAATCCCGACTGGAAGGGATCCAAACGGTCCGCTTCTTCCAGGCGTGCCTGGAGTTGTTCCGCAACCACTCGCTCGTTCACCTTGCCCAGGAATGGAAGATTTGAGACTGGGTGATAGTTGGCCATATTGGCCGCATCTAAAGATGGTTTTTTAAGAAGCGGTTTAATAACCGCCTCTTTCAGCAAGTCTGGGAAGGCTCCCTCACAGAGAGAAGCATTCACCAACCCGCAAAGCCCAGCCCTTCCCGGCTAGCTTTTATAAGCCAGGATGGGCAAGGATCAAGGAGACAGGTGGTTGGTTTCACTCGTCCAAGCAGCCTGTCCACATCCTCGGAAGTAACAGATTGAAATTGATCCCACACAACTTGACTAGACAGGGCTCTAGCACTCCCCCGCCCCGGCCCTGCTCCCACGGTGGAGTCTACTTCTTCCCTAATCTGAGCGACTTTATCTGCAAAAAACTTTTGCAAGGGGGTGGAATCTTTCCTTCTATAAAGAAGCAATTCCCTGCAAGTAGAAATTCAGCACAGCAGGAAGAAATGTTCTAGCCCACCACACCCCTTGCTTACTTCAAAAGATGAGATACACACACACACACTTACTTGCAAGGAAGAATGCTGAAATGCTATCTTCCACTTTCAGTCAGTAGCATAGTTTTATCCATCTCAACTGACCAGGCCTTAGACCAGACATTCCAAGACCTGGTAGCAGGTTGCCAGATATAAAACTGGTACATTAATTTAAAAGCCCAACTTGCCAAGAAATGAAGGAGGCAGCCCACAATCTCTCTAACCAGCTTGGATAGATATTTCTCTGCAACTTTTGGTGATTATTTCTCTGCTGGATGACCCAGTTACTCCCAACACCGTAACACAGCAGCAAGAGACTTGTAAGAAGACTCACTCTGCATGATTGTGAAGCCATTTGTTTATTATAACCCATTTTTCCTCCAAGGAGCTCAGGACGATGTACATGGTTCTCCCCCTCCTCTTTTATCCTCACAACAACCCTGTGAGGTAGGCTAGGCTGAGAGTCATTGACTGGCCCAAGGTCACCCAGCGAGCTTTATGGCAGAGTATGGATTTGAACCTTGGTCTCCCAGGTCCTAGTCCTGTATTCTAACCACTAAACAATACAGCTACACTTTCTTGGTGTAAGGAAACAGCCTTATCCCAAGCCAGATCATGGTCCATCTAGCTCAGAATTTTGTGCACTGACTAGCAGGGGCTCTCCAGGGTTTCAGACAGGTGCATTTAGCAGCTCTGCTAGGAGATATTGGGCCCAACTCTGCACCTTCTGCATAAGATGTGATTGCAACAGAAATAACCAAGTTAGCCAAAGATCCAGCAGAATTTACCTAGCTGCAAAAGGAAAGTTCCCAGCTAGTTCTTGCAACAAGTCATTGTTCTAGGTCTGCCTCCATCCAATATGATCAGTGATTCATGCAAAAGCACTGGGAGGATGAGGGAGCAAAGGAAAATTCTTCCTCCTACACATGCTAAAAATAAGCTTCTGGTGAATGAGTGAACCTGAGCCTCCACTTTTAATTTGGGGGGGAGACAGTATGTGCCTCGGCTATCAACAGTTTGAGGAATCTGGCCATAGATGATTCATAATGCGCAAGCCTCAAACTGAAGCTCTTTGCCTTGGCGAACACCTTTGAGATAAGTGCTTTTCACTAGAGTCAGAAAGTTGACCACAGCTGATCAGAACCATTTTGCCCTCTCTTTGCCTTGATCCAGGTGATAGCACTTGATCCAGGTGAGTCAAGGAGCAAGGCGTCAGCAAGGCAAGGGTCCAAGGAGCAAGGCGTCGTCGGCAAGGCAAGGGTCCAAGGAGCAAGAGGCCAGAGGCAACCAGGCAGGGATAGCATTACTGTGGCAAAGAGCTGAAGGGAAATGCTGAGCTTTTATCCCTCCCAGCTCCTGCCACCAGGTGCAGTGAGGTATCAAGTGGCCTCACCTGAGTGGCCACTCCTTGCTTCTCCAGCACAAGCTGAGGCAGGCCCCAGTCCTGCAAAGCACTACAGGCCCCAGAGCCTGACTCCTGCCCATACTCCTGACAGCAATGGCCCACCTAGTCCAGCATCCTGGGCTCACAGCGCCCAACCAGATGGCTGGGGGAAGCCCACAAGAGTAGCACCCTCCCCTCCCTGTGGTTTCCAGCAACAATATTCAGAAGCATCGGACCATCCAACTCTGGAGGCAGAGCACAGCTATCATGGCCAGGAGCCTTCAATAGCACTCTTTTAAAGCTATTTAGGCTGGTGGCCGTCACTGCCTCCTGCATGTTCACAGTTTTAACTGTAAAACATAGTTTAATGCATGAAATGTATTTAGTATTAACGTGAGCAAAAAAGCACAAGCAATTGCCAATGAGAAACAAGGGGACACTTCAAAAGTATACAGGAGTGTGCCCAAAGCACACACCTATTTCATCACAAACACCATTAGCCAAGACTCACCCACTGGGCATGAAACACTATGACAATACTGAGGCACATAACCTCTTTGGGCACATCAATGGCCTGGCCCATGCACAACACTAAGCCATGATTTGTTTAGGGCAAAGGGTGGTTTGTTTCCATGTCCAAACCCAGCCTAGGAGACTAACCATTGTTTGTCCAGCCACTGCCGCTGGAAGGCAACCCAATCTTTGGAGACCAAAGTCAGACTAACCTACAGCTACCTACCTGTAACAATCTCTGGAGAAACCAACTTTCGCTTGTCTGATCGTCTGTGAGGCTATTTGTGGTTTCTTACATAAGCCATAATTTAGCACAGGGGTAGGGATGTGGGTGGCGCTGTGGTCTAAACCACTGAGCCTAGGGCTTGCCAATCAGAAGGTCAGTGGTTCAAATGCCCGCAATGGGGTGAGCTCCTGTTGTTCAGTCCCAGCTCCTGCCAACCTAGCAGTTCAAAAGCACGCAGTGCAAGTAAATAAATAGGCACCGCTCCGGCGGGAAGGTTTCGCTGCTCTGGTTTCGCCAGAGGTGGCTTAGTCATGCTGGCCACATGACCTGGAAGCTGTCTGCGGACAAACGCCGGCTCCCTTGGCCTATACAGTGAGATGAGCACCGCAACACCAGAGTCGTTCACGACTGGACTTAACTGTCAGGAGTTCCTTTACTTTTAAGCACAGGGGTAGCCAGCATGGTACTCTTCCAGATGGTGTGTGCTAAAAGTCCTACCACTTCTACTCACTAGCCATGCTGGCCGGGCTTGATGTAAGTTGCATTCCAACATCTGGAATGCGTCATCTCAGCGACTCCTGGCTTCATAGAATCATAGAGTTGGAAGAGACCACAAGGGCCATCCAGTCCAACCCCCTGCCAAGCAGGAAACACCATCAAAGCATTCCTGACAGATGGCTGTCAAGCCTCTGCTTAAAGACCTCCAAAGAAGGAGACTCCACCACTCCTTGGCAGCAAATTCCACTGTCAAACAGCTCTTACTGTCAAGAAGTTCTTCCTAATGTTTAGGTGGAATCTTCTTTCTTGTAGTTTGAATCCATTGCTCCGTGTCCGCTTCTCTGGAGCAGCAGAAAACAACCTTTCACCCTCCTCTATATGACATCCTTTTATATATTTGAACATGGCTATCATATCACCCCTTAACCTTCTCTTCTCCAGGCTAAACATACCCAGCTCCCTAAGCCATTCCTCATAAGGCATCGTTTCCAGGCCTTTGACCATTTTGGTTGCCCATGTTCTATGTGAATGCAGCCACAGTATGCCCTGCCTGCACACCAGGTGTATTTCACCAGAAGCACAATTAGCTGTGGCTCGCTAGCAACCATGCAACACCATGTCGTCTTTCAACATGTCAATACACCCTTAATCCATAAAATGCAAGGCAGCAAAACACAGTAATGTAATGTTAAGCATTTTTGTGTTGGTTAATCCCAGCTACCAAGATATTAGAAGCCAGACCAATGAGTGTCCGGGGCCCGGCTGACTTGTGATGGCATTGGGATTCTTTTGCTGAAATGTACTGCTAGGGATTAGGCAGGTATCTTGGGTAGAGCTGGAGATGGAAGTCTACAAAATCAGGCCCAAAGCAAGATGAGGAAGAGGCAATGGGAACGGGAGCAGCTGGAAGAGGCATCAGCTGCTGGGCAGATGGGCCTTGGGGAGACAACAGACGGCTCAAACTAGGGTGATGGCAGGAGGGGCCGGGGTGTCACTATACTACTGGCTCGATCTCAACTTTAGATACCCAAAGAATGCCACACCAACCTCCAACCCAGCAGGGAGCTGGTGACACAACCAACCAACAGCATCCTTTGCAGATCTGTTTCTACATGTCAGAAAGGAAGGCCGTAGCTTGGGGAAGATCTGTGGCCTGCATGGGAGCTGAATCGCCATCAGGTGCTGATCCACACAGGCATTGCCATGTGCTCACGGGCAGCTAGTCGAGCAAGATGCTCTGAAGCTCCTGCCGCCGTCTCTGCTGCTGCTGCTGTGGCCCTGTGAGAGGTGAGGGCATCTGAAATAAATCCAGCACCCCAGGCTGTGGGGACCTCCAGTCCCCGGGCAAGGATGCCCAGGTCTGATGGCTTCTCAGGGTCAAGCCCTGCAACGCTGATTCAGTTCTTCAGTTTGATCAATGTGCTGCTCAGGAGGAGGGCAGCCTGCTTCTTTGCCTCCCTGCAGAAGCATTTGCTGGCCCCATTTCTCAAGTTAAGTGCAGTTTGTGCAAACTATTGGGTTTGGAGGAAACTGCAACGGGTGCTTTGACAGTAGCTCAGGAAAGGAGCCATTCCACCACTGAAAGCAAGGGGAGGAACAGGATGCAAGCCTGAGGCTCACAAGGCCAACCCATTTTGGGGAGGGTGGTAGTGTCTGAATGGGGCCAGTGTGTCCCAGGTCCTGTTCTCTCTCAAAAATGGGGCAACCTGATAACCCTTATGCCAGGCATCCCCAAACTGCGGCCCTCCAGATGTTTTGGCCTACAACTCCCATGATCCCTAGCTAAGAGGACCAGTGGTCAGGGATGATGGGAATTGTAGTCCAAAACATCTGGAGGGTCGAAGTTTGGGGATGCCTGCCTTATGCCGTGTCTTCTCCCCACACCCCCAGAATTCCTTGCGGTTCAAGGTGTCAAATGCTCTGGGTTCTGTAGCCAATTCGACATGGAAAGCGTTTCCTGATGAGACTGAAAACCAAAACAGGAGCAATAATAAGCAAGTTATCCAAGGAGAATCCGCTTCCCCAGAATTCAGACACGCAAGACAAGGACCCACATAGCAGTTCACACGGGAAAGACTTTGCAGAGCAAAAAGCTGAAATCCTAGTTACTAGGTTTAGAAAACGATTCAGCATCCAGCATCTCCTTAAGGCTTCACAGCTCCCTGCATATCAGGCAGGTGGATCAGGCTCACAATGGCAAGAGAAGCTTGCCAGGGTTCCGATTGTGACATCAGGGGAGAGGAAAGGAAAAGGAAGTGGGCATCTTTCCCCCCCCAAAAAAGACGAGAGAAAACCATTAAACTTCCCTTTAAAAGGAAAGAGACAATTACTCTAGCTTGTTAAATCCAAGTGGTGCCATTAACTCCTTGCTGCGGCCCAGAGATGGAAAGGCTTCTAGCTAATAAACTTGATCCTAAAAGCAAGAAAGAGAGACCACACACACGAGACCTCACAGCCATTAAGGCATCCTTCAAAGGGCTGCAGCTAGCTCAGATTTTCAAGATCACTCTCCCTCTCTCCCAGACCCACCCTGCAGGGTTGTTGTGAGGCTAAAATGAAGTAATGCAGGCATTTTTCTCTGCAAAAAGTGTGGCACGAGGAATTGAAACACTTGCACCCCACCCAGTGGTCCTATGCTAAGGATTGTTCTATTTCACTTTGCTTTGTTGTTAAAAAGTATGCCACATCTACATTTATTATGTTGGCTCAGGCTGACATACACACACACACACACACACACACACACAGCGCCTCTGACCTAACACTAAAAATGGGCACTGACAGGGGCCACATTTCACAGAGTGCCAAATACTGTACATATCTGTGTGTCCCACACCTGCTCTTCAGGGTTCCCAAAGGTCCTCACTTGCCAGCCCTTCTCTGCCAGCGGCGCTTATCCTGCAGGCAAGCAGATAGTGCAACAGCTTGGACACTGAGAAGGCAGGCAAGGATCAGGACCTTTAGAGAGCCAGGTGGGATCCTAGCGGCTCTATTTGTGATCTAATGTATGCCAGGCCAGAAGCTGCAATGCTACCCTTTCACCACCATCAGTTTGGGGGCACAGCAGCTTGGCAAAATCAAGCCAGCCATTCCCTGCTGCTCTTGTCCCAGGTTTAACCTAGTTCAAGAGAAACTCAATTTATATAAACCATAGAATCGTAGGATGAAAGAGTTGTGAAGGGCTCTTGATGGTCATCTAGCCCAACCCCCTGCAATTGCAGGAATCTCAGCTAAAGCATCCCTGACAGACGGCCATCCAAACTCTGCTTTAAAAACCCCAAGGTTTTAGTTGTACCTACAGGTTTTAGGGACCCAGGTGGCACTGTGGGTTAAACCACTGAGCCTAGGGCTTGCTGATCAGAAGGTCGGCGGTTCGAATCCCTGCAACAGGGTGAGCTCCCGTTGCTCGGTCCCAACTCCCGCCTACCTAGCAGTTCGAAAGCACGTCAAAGTGCAAGTAGATAAATAGGGACCACTCCGGTGGGAAGGTAAACGGCGTTTCCGTGCGCTGCTCTGGTTCGCCAGAAGCAGCTTTGTCATGCTGGCCACATGACCTGGAAGCTGTCTGCGGACAAACGCCGGCTCCCTTGGCATATAGAGCGAGATGAGCGCCGCAACCCCAGAGTCGGACACGACTGGACCTGATGGTCAGGGGCCCCTTTACCCTTTACCTTACTGCTTAAATCAGTCTTCACCAACCTGGTGCCCTCTGAGTGTTTTGGACAACTCCCACCTGCCCCAGCCTATGTGGCCTAGTGGGAAAATGCTATGGTAAGGGACAACTGGCTTGGGAGCAGCCGTGTCTCTGGTCGCCCACAGTAAATAAAGGTTTCCTCCAAGTGACACTACCAGAAAACTTTCATAACAGAAAGAGATATTATCCTCCTCATCCCAAACCCCAAACCCTTTCAGGCTATTACGCGGCACAACAAGAATGCTAAGGTGTGACCTGAGGATCAAGCCAAGTATTTCCAGGAAGCCCACGAAAGCAACCATAGTAGTAGTTGTTATTATTTATTTATTTATTTATACCCTGCCCATCTGGCTGGGTATATGTGGTCTCGGCGGCCGCTCCCAGTCACCAGTCTAGCTGCCGCATTCTGGATTAGTTGTAGTTTCCGGGTCACCTTCAAAGGTAGCCCCACGTAGAGCACATTGCAGTAGTCCAAGCGGGAGATAACTAGAGCATGCACCACTCTGGTGAGACAATCTGCGGGCAGGTAGGGTCTCAGCCTGCATACCAGATAGAGCTGGTAGACAGCCACCCTGGACACAGAATTAACCTGTGCCTCCATGGACGGCTGTGAGTCCAAAATGACTCCCAGGCTGCGCACCTGGTCCTTCAAGGGCACAGTTATCCCATTCAGGACCAGGGAGTCCCCCACACCCGCCCGCCCCCTGTCCCCCAAAAACAGTACAGTGGAACCTCGGTTTATGAACACCTCGGTTTACGAATTTTCGGTTTACGAATGCCACGGACCCATCTGGAACGGATTAATTCACTTTCCATTACTTTCAATGGGAAAGTTCGCTTCAGTTTATGAACACTTCAGTTTATGAACAGACTTCCGGAACCAATTACACCCATGCTTCGGGTTAAGTACGCTTCAGGTTGAGTACTCCATGGACCCGTCTGGAACGGATTAATCCACTTTCCATTACTTTCAATGGGAAAGTTCGCTTCAGTTTACGAATGCTTCAGTTTATGAACAGACTTCCGGAACCAATTGTGTTCATAAACCGAGGTACCACTGTACTTCTGTCTTGTCAGGATTCAACCTCAATCTGTTAGCCGCCATCCATCCTCCAACCGCCTCCAGGCACTCACACAGGACATTCACCGCCTTCACTGGTTCTGATTTAAAAGAGAGACAGAGCTGGGTATCATCCGCATACTGATGAACACCCAGCCCAAACCCCCTGATGATCTCTCCCAGCGGCTTCATATAGATGTTAAAAAGCATTGGGGAAAGGACGGAACACTGAAGCACCCCACAAGTGAGAGCCCAGGGGTCTGAACACTCATCCCCCACCACCACTTTCTGAAAACGGCCCAGGAGGCCCAGTTGTGTCTCCAGAATCTAATACTCGGGTACACTACCTTTGAATATGGAGGTTTAATTTAACACAGGTAGGGAGAGGTAGACAACTGAGTCACATAGGTTATTTGTGGGCACACCAGGGAAATACAGGTGTATGAACTAGTCGTTTTTGTGGGCCTATTTGTACAGTTTATGCAAGGAATATGCAGGCATTTGAATACTTTTGGACGCAGTCTTCAACAGAGGTAATTTCTCTTTCTCTCTCCCTAACCCCCAAAGCACAAAAAGCTGCGCATCTAAACCAAACTCACCAACTAGCAGCTTGACATCTCGTACAGTGAAATCTGGGTCCGGCATCCTGAAATCAGCAAAGGGAGGGGGGGATCAATTTGAATTCAGGGAGGTAAACACAGACAAGAGGAAATGTACAGTTTTGGGCTGCCCCATTCTCCTTCAGTGCTGCAACCTGCCTTCTGACCTTGGCTGGCTACGCGCTACACAAAAGCTCCCCATGAGGGCATTAATATCCCCCTCCTTGCTTCTTAATTCTTCAGATCAGATGCTCAGGCGGATAATATATCATCTCTGAGCATGGGAGCTATGCTTCTGTGTATTGGGGGTTGCAGATCGGTGGTCCATTTATTAATGTTTTCAAAAGCCATTTTAGGCTACTGGACCTCATCGTACCTGTGGCAGTGAGTTCCACAGGCCAACCCAGGGTTGTAAAAAATGTGTTTTGCCCATTTTAAACTTAGCCATTTCAGGGATTGAAAAGAACGACTTGGTGGCTGGGATTTGTCAGAAAAAGCAAAGGGTGGTGTCACAGAGGAAGCGTTGGGACTACTCTAGAGTAACGACTCTCCAGACCTTTGCCTTTTCATGCTTTTATTGAGTACAGGCTATTTAGAGTGCTAGAGCTATATAGGATACATCCTCTTAGTCTGACCCAGAACCCTGGAATGGCGCTTCCCGCGTTTTCTTCCAACATAAGAATCGGGGCACCCCAAATCTCCTCCTCCGCTTCCTCCTGCGTAATTCCGGAACCGGAGGGAAAAAGGGTCTTCTTTCCGTGTTTTCCTTCTCCCCCTCTTCCCCCTCTCTCTCTTCCTGTCCCATGTGCAGCAGGGGCTTTCCTATGCTGCCAGAGCCCCGTCCCCTTCTTCCTCCTTCCTCACTGGACTCTTCCCCCTCCCCGCTGACGCTACTGCTGGTGGAAGAGCTGCTCCTCAAGATGGGTGGGGGCTCTCTGTACTCTTTCCCCCTCACAGGTGGGTTCTGCCCCGCCCCAAACTCATAATAATACTGTGTATACATGTTGAGCATTTGAAGGATGTTAGACACTAACTTAGTTCTCCTACTGCAGACCTATTAAGTAGGTCAGCACTGGTTTCCTCCATATTAGACTGAAGATTTGGGGGCTGAGTTTTGAGTAGCCCACCTACTTCACTGATGGCACAACCAGGATTTGAATGTTATGACTTCCTTGTTCACAGCTCAGGCACCTTCAGCCGCTACTACTAGGCTTACGAGGCCAGCAGCAGTTATTTGCTTAGTAAGACTGCCACATCCAGACCCGAGGGGGCCTTCACAATGGGGTGGGGGACCCATGAACCTCTAGCTCTTGTTGGAAGAACAGCTCCTGTCTCGCCAGTGCAGTAGACCGGAAGTCGAGAAGTGGTACTTTAAAAAGGGATGCCACACCATCTGAAAAAAATCTTCTCTGTCTTGCTTCTGGAAGACCCAGCTCAGGTTTTGCAGACTCTCCAAAGGAGGCAAACTCCAAAACGGAGCCAGCCCCTCTATTTCGGGATTTGCTTCCTTTGGAGATTCCCCCCCCCAAAAAAGAAGCCTGGCCTTGTATGCCCTTGTGTGTATGTTTCATTCAGAAAGGCCACCGGCGGCCTTTATTACCCACCCCAAGCCCTTGAGACGGGGCAAGCTACGCATCCAATTGAAACAGAGATATATTGTTAAACATTAGGAGTACTGTCTTACTTAATTCCCAGTCCATCCTTACTTCGGAAGATGAGGGGGACTCGAAGTGCTTCTCGCTGCACATACTCAAAAGTGAAATCTGGTTGGAGGAAAAATACGAGAGAGGGGGATGCATCTGTGAAAAATGTTGTATATGAATAATGTGGCTGACAGCAAATGCCAACAATTATTCAGACATTCTTCATATTTTCTCAAAGTATCCCCCTTCTACCTGCAGCCACCTGAACATCAACAGGATGGCTGCATCCACTATGCAGCTTATCCCATTTTTAAGACTTTCCCCCTAAGTCTTAAGTTCTGCATTATATTTGCGCTTTCATGCAATGAAACTTAAAGGCCACTTCTGGAAGTATAGTTTAGTACTCAAGTTTAGTACTCAATTCGGGGGGGGGGGGGCAGTTTGCAGATAATATGGAAGTGAGCACGAGACTTGTGCTGTATTCCACTATAGTTCCAGAAATGACTTTTCCATCATGTGAAAGCTCAAATATAATGTGGATCGAACCTGAGACCTTTTGCATGCAAAGCACTGAGCTATGGCTCTTTCACCTTGGGATTCCCTGACGGAAGAAAGGTGGGATTCAAACATATAATTTTTAAACTCAGATACACTGCAAGAAAGAATTTGGTGGCATATGATTATGGAATTATCAATTAAGTAGTCATTTGCTTTGCAATGGTGGCTGCAAATTTTAATCGTGGAGCTGCGAGTTCAGGGACCCCTTTTTGTATTTTTCAAAGCTATTCATCATAAGTAATGAAAAAAAAATATTAAGGGGGTTTTAAGGTTGTCTTGCTACTGGGTATAATTTTTAGCTCTATTGTTCAATGCTTCCGTAGTGTTCGTTGTTGGTTTCTAAGTTTTATTGTTTTAATATACTACTGTTTCTATTCCCCCCCTTTTATTTGTATAGATAGCAATAGCTATAACTTTGGAAATAAATGTATTTATTAAAATGAACATTGATCTTTCCATCTAACAAGCAGGAGTTTTAGTTCACTACTTCCTTCCTGCTTTTTTCTTTTTTTTATATAAAAGTAACCTATTGCATTTTATCCTGACCTTCCCTCAAAAAACCAACCCAAACCCGCAGAATATAATAGAGACCATTTAATCCACACAATTACCCTGCGAGGTAGATAATGCACAGGCAATGACAGACTCAAGGTCACCCTGTAAGTCTCATGGCAGAACCAAGAGTTAAATTTAGATTGCTTTTGGGTCTCAAAAAGGCACATTTTACTGATGTCTTGGTAATCAATACATGAATGTAATTTTTATTAATTAATCTAGAGACAGATTAATCAAATGAAATTTCTTACATTAGTGATGTGGGTTTTCCATAAAATGTTAAACACAGTAATTTGCAGCAGCAGAAACTTTTCAGTTTGCATGGGTAATTCTTATTATCCCCTAGAGAATGGTCTAATTTAGCATGTTTATTTTACTTGTATTGAATAAACAACACTTTAAACTCAGGAATTGTTAAGAGTTGCTTAATATTGTATTTGGAAGTCCACTATCACCTTTATTGTTTATATTAGTCCTAGAAGTCTTGGCGCGAAAAGTAAGAAATAATCAGGAGATTAAAGGAATTACAGTGGGACAATTGTCATTTAAATTGAAAGCTTTTGCAGACAATGTGATGTTATCATTAGAAGAACCATTGGTTTCTACTGCAAAGGTGCTGGAAATTTTTAAAATTAATGGTGAATTAGCAGGCCTTAAACTCAGCAAAAGTAAAACCAAAATGTTAGTTAAAAATATGAAGGAGAGTAGGAAAAAGAACTAGAGGGGAAAACAGGTCTGATGATAGAGAAAAAAGTAAAATATTTGGGGGTATGTTTAACAGCAAGGAAATTAAATTTGTTTCAAGATAATTTTGTGAAAATATAGAGAGAAATCAAGAAAAAGTTGGAAATATGGGGAAGGATGAAACTTTTGAGGACGGGTGTCAGTCATAAAAATGAATGCTCTGCCAAGAATGACTTTTCTATTTCAGACCGCTCCAGTGATCAGTAATGCATGATGCTTTAAGGAATACCGGTAATAAAATTTATCTGGCAAGGGAAGAAGCTAAGAATAAAATATAAAATTTTGATTGATGCGGAAGAAAGAGGTGGCTTCTCCCTACCAGACTTAAGACTATACTATAAGACATCCTGTCTTTGCTGGTTAAAGGAGTGGTTTTTATTGAAGAACTCAGATTTTGTATCTTGAAGGACATGGTAGTAAATTTGGCTGATATGCATATTTGTGGCATGGGAAAACTGGAATCCATGAAAGTTTCACCAACATATAATTAGAAAACATCTATACAGAGTATGGGGTAAATATAAAAACCTTTTTTTGAAGAAATAAGTGGATTATTACCAAGTTGGCTACAATATCATCAACTAAATGAGACTTTTAAGATTGATTTAAAAATTGGCTTTACAACTCAAACCTCACAATTAGGAAAAAAAACCTGCTAAAGAATAACCAAAAGGTAATGTCTAAAAAGCAGAGACATCACCTTGCCTAAAAAGGTCCGTATAGTTAAAGCTATGGTTTTCCCAGTAGTGATGTATGGAAGTGAGAGCTGGACCATAAAGAAGGCTGATCGCCGAAGAATTGATGCTTTTGAATTATGGTGCTGGAGGAGACTCTTGAGAGTCCCATGGACTGCAAGAAGATCAAACCTATCCATTCTGAAGGAAATCAGCCCTGAGTGCTCACTGGAAGGACAGATCGTGAAGCTGAGGCTCCTGATGTTGGGAAAGATGGAGGGCACAAGGAGAAGGGGATGACAGAGGACGAGATGGTTGGACAGTGTTCTCGAAGATACGAACATGAGTTTGAACAAACTGTGGGAGGCAGTGCAAGACAGGAGTGCCTGGCGTGCTATGGTCCATGGCGTCAAGAAGAGTCGGACACGACTAAACGACTAAACAACAACAATGTCTAAAATGTATAAATTATTATTACAATGGGAAACAAAGGTTGAAATGGTTAAATCATCAATGATACATTGGGCATTGGATATAGGCTATAATATTGATATAGCAGCGTGGGATATACTTTGGAAAGGAGATTTAAAATTTACAGCATGCTACACGTCAAAAGAAAACTATGTAAAGATGATGTATAGATGGTATTTGACGCTTACCAAGCTGGCAAAAATGTATAAGTCTAAATCCAATATATGTTGGAAATGTAAAGAGAAAGAGTGTACAGTACTTTTTTCATGTGTGGTGGTCCTGTAAGCTTGCAAAAGCCTTCTGGGAAATTATTTATAATGAATTGAAAAAAAATATTTGAAAACCAGTAACTTTCCTTTTAGGTATTGGTGCCGAAAAATCAGAAAAATCTATTTATGTATGCTACCACGGCTGCCCGAATGATATATGCACAAAACTGGAAAGAACCCCAAAAAGAGGTGACTGGCAACTAAAATTGATGGCATATGCAGAGATGATGAAACTTACCAGAAGATTAAGAGAACAGGATGATAAACTCTTTGTAGCAAAATTGGGTAAATTTATTGAATATATGAAAACAAACTGTAAACATTAGCAGGAATGATATAAACAAGAGCAGTAAAGATACTAAGGGAATAAAAAAGTATCAATTGATAAAAATGATAAATTAAGGCAGGCATCCCCAAACTTTGGCCCTCCAGATGTTTTGAACTACAATTCCCATCATCCCTGACCACTGGTCCTCTTAGCTAGGGATCATGGGAGTTGTAGGCCAAAACATCTGGAGGGCCGCAGTTTGGGTGTGCCTGAATTAAGGTATGCAGTAAGAATTTGATAGAAAAATAAGAAACCGCAGAAGAGCAGGGAGGAAAGTCACAGAAAACTACACTGGATTTGTGTGTGATTTCTATTTATTGTTGAATATTCTAAAATGGAAAAGTGGGGTATTTGGAATTGGCACCCATTCAACGAACTTATGAAACGAAAAAAAAATCCGCTGAAAAACACTGTAATTTTTTTTTACATATATGTATTTACATATTATAATAACTGGGTTAAATGAGCCTTACATTGTAGGAGCCATTCCATGAAAAGAGGACAATATTCACAAAGGAAGACATACAAGTGAATTGCTTGGGAGAGTGGCAGAGAATTATATAAAGATAAGATAAGATAAGATAAGATATCTTTATTGTCATTGTCCCCTTGCGGGAACAACGAAATTACTCGGTTGCTACATCCACTCAGATAAAGCATTCCGCATAATCCAAAATTACAAAAAGCTAATTAAAAACAGTAATTATACTACAAAATGACAAGTAAAATAAGATGACTTCAAAGTCCGGGCTTTCCATTTAAGGCCAAAATTGCTCTAGAGAAGAAACTGTTCCTGAGACGGCTCGTTCTTGCCTGCATTGTTCTATATCTCCGTCCTGATGGCAGGAGCTGAAAGAAATGGTGACCAGGGTGCGTTGGATCTCTTGATATATCTAGTGCTTTTCTATGGCACCTGGTGGTGTAAATTTGTTCTAAGGTGGTGAGTGAGCAGCCAATAATGCTCTCTGCTGTTTTAATAATTCTACACAGCCCTGCTCTGTCCTGGGAAGTACAGCTTCCGTACCACACACATAAACCGTACGTGAGCACGCTCTGTATGGCACAGTGATAGAAGGCAAGCAGCAGCTTTTGTGGAAGATGGTTTTTCCTTAAAATTCTCAAAAAATACAGTCTCTGCTGCGCCTTCTTCACAAGCCCCCTTGTATTAACACTCCAGGACAGATCCTCCTGTAACTCAATGCCTAGAAATCTAAACGTTGTTACCCTCTCCACACAAATTCCATCAATCAAGAGTGGCTGGACTAAGAACTGGATGGTAAATTGCTTGTATAACACTTAACCCAAACTGGTTCCCCAAGCCTAAACACCACGGCTAATCCTGCAGCCTAGTGGGGGGGGGAGGGGGGTGTCACGCACTGTGGAAGGACCACCCATACTCCAGATTTAAGCCGCAAGAAACTACAGTTGCTACCGGTAGTAGCATCCTCCAAACCCGTTCCAAAGGCTTCAGGAAGCATGCTCAGCTCTGCACAAGACCTCCGAATTAAAGAGGAACGTGCACCTGGGAGGCCCAAGGGTCCCCCGACAGGCAGGAGGGATGTTGGGTGCCTTGTGCCTGTGACTGCAGGAGCCTTGCTGCTTCCACTGCAACACGGGCGTCAAGGCAGGCCAGGTCAACTCCGCCATCCGCTGTGGACACATCCGGGCGGGGAGGCTGCGGCTGGGGTAGAAATCGGGTGTGCAAAATCATTTCACTTCCTTTAAAAAAATCTCTCTCTATTTATTTCCATGTACTGCATTGCCAAACTGCAATCGGAATGTCGAGAGACGCGCGCCAGACGAAGCGCACGTCTGCAAAAGGTTCGCTTCCCGGCCAGGCTCCCCTGGTGTGAGTCACCCAGCCATTGCCTCTTCTCCAAGCCCGCTCTCCTCCTCCCCTCTTGCTCCTCGTCACCGGATCCCCTAGAATAGGGGATGCTGGCGGGAAATACGAACTTCACCAGGCAATTTGCACGTGGGCAAAGAAGCCGTCGGGGGTTTCCGCCAGGCAGGTAGGGAAACCCCTTCCCCGCCCCCCCGACGCGCACGCGCGCGCGCAAAGGTCTCCAAAGCCGGCGCTCGGGCCCAGTCCTTGGAAAGGCCCCGCGTTGTTCCCCGCGCCACGGTTTACCTTTCCCCTCCATGGGTCGCACAAAGTCTCCGCGGTACATTTTGCTCCTTAGTTTCTCGTCCAGGTTGAAGCCGCGGATGCTGACGATCTCCTCCACGTCGGAGAGGTCCTCGTCCTCGTCGTACAGCCTCCTGCCGATCGATCGCTGCAGGACGGGGAAGGTGGTGGTGGTGAGAACACAACACATACACGTGTGCGTCGATGCATACACGTGCAAAAAGTGTACTGTATAGGTAGCGCTTCGTTTGAAGGGCGGCCGTGAGCGAAACATACCCTTTGTGTGCGGTCTGGGCAGACAGACCAGAAGTTCGGTCGTTGCAGAAAAAGAGCCACACGTACACACAAAAATAAATATGCAAGAATAAGGTCATACGCGCAAGTCAGCGTGGAGGGGAAAGGACGGGCCCAGAGGGCTTTGCAGCTCGCATTTCTCATGCGGACGGGAACAGCCCGTTTTCTCAGCCTAGCTTTCAAAATGCAAGCAAAATGTATTCTGCAACTGGAGTGCGGTCTAGCCCTCAACCCCGTTTGAAGATTCCTAACCCTAAATTAACAGGGCACGCGTGTGCGTGTGTTGTGTGAACGGTACTCAGTCGTGAATGTTGTACTGTAAGTCGATAGTCCAGCATGAACCCCTGCTGACTCTCCCCGTCGCCAGGACTGGGCTGAGACGTCAGGTCATTAGGGGCCAGGTGGGCAAATCCGGCAATGCAAGCGGGGAGCGCAGAAGCAAACTGTACACATTCAAACGAGCAACAAGGAAAACCAGCCATGTGGGGGGTGAGTTTATTAGGGAGCCCGTCCCTCCCACGATGGCGGGGTTTTCATGCCCGTACGTTGGAAACGAAAAACCAGCAACTCTTTCGCAGGAAGAAACGCAAAACAAGCAAGCCCGGGCACACATTTACATAATCCAACTGTTTCCCTAGTCACACCGGAAGCCAGCCTCTTAAAAAACACATCGCATTATGTAACATGGGATTCATGGGCTAGAGGCCCCCCCTCACTTTTGCAAAAAACAAAAACACAACCCACTACACCCCCCATTTCTTCTAGACCTAGCGTGGCATTCAGTGCATTAAAACAAAACAAAACAACGCTGAGAGTGGGGTGAGGGGCAGGAGTGTTTTCAGTCAATGTTTGGGGGAAAGGGGGCCAGGAAGGAGTTAAATCTCTCTCCCCCCATTTTTAAAGAGAGGCACACACAGCAACAAACACGCTGGCTCGGCTACGGGGGCAGCAACAACCCCCAAAGCGTGTTTGAGCCCAACTTGCAAGCGGACCTTCCTAGGCTCCTTTGCTCGCATGATCGAGGGGTCGCAGGAGGAAGGGGGGGGGAGATGCAATGCAGCAGTTGTGCCCCCCATCACACGTGAGAGGCGCCGCCGTTTTCCTGCAAAGCACTTTAAAAAACACACAGCAACAATGCCCGGGGTTTAAAGCCCCAAACACACATACGCCAGCAGCTCCCCTCCGCCCTGCAAACAGCCTCTCGCGCTCCACGTACAAACCATCTCCGCAAAATCGCTTGAAAACAACCCCCCCTCCGCCCCCCAACCCAACCTACTCCCCAAACCACCACCACCACCACAATAATAATAACAACATATCACTACACACCAATCTTCTTCCAGAGTCTTTCTCTGCCTCCATCTTTTGAAGAGTTTCATCTCTTAATTGTCAACAGTTCCTCCTTTGGGTCCTGCTTCAAAGGTTCGGCCGGAGCTTTTCCTGCCGGGGGGGTTGGCCCAAAACACACACAAGGTTTGGAAAACGAAAGAGAAGGGGGAAACCTTGGGAGGGGGGGATCCCCCCACCTCCGAGTGCCTCTAGAAACAAACCCGCAGCCAGCCCCCACCCCTCCTAAAAGGCCATCCGGGTCTCTGCAAAGTTTTTCCCCTCTCCCTCCCCCTTTTGCAAATTTTGCAATCTGCACTTCTGGGGTGGGTGGGTGTGTTTTAGCTGCGGGGTGGGGGGGCAGAGGAAGTGCTGGAGCTGCGCAGGCGAGGCGGTCGACGGTGAGGGGGGGGCTTTTGGGTTGTTGTTGTGCTTTTTGTTGTGTGTATTTCTTATGCAAAAAGTCCTTCAACAATCATTTCCCAGCATTGAGAATACTGGGAAGGAGGGAGGGAGGGAGAGAGGGAGAGAGGGGCGGGCAGGAAGGGGGAGGGCGCGCGCAGGCGTCATGGCAGCCCCCGGAACGTAAACACTGGGGCGGGGGAGGCGGCAGCGGCGCGGGAGAGCCGCGCTTGGGGCGCCCTCCGCGCAGGACCGCGGCCGGTTCTTCCAGGCGCGCATGTTGGCGAAGGACGATGGCGGGTCACGAGTTCGCTCAAGCACGCAGGCGCTGCAGGCTGCGCGTGTGCATGGGGACGTACACGTGAGTGTACGGTGGGGGGGGAGATGAGAGGAGCCGCGGAGGGGGTTGGAGAAAAGTGCAAGGCCTGTGCTCTGCAAGGGTCCTGGAGAGATGGAGGGGTCCCTGGCAGCATCTGACTTGGGGAGGGCGGAGAGAGAGTCCAAGGAGTGCGGATTGGGGAGTGTTGAGGGGCTGATAGCCGGGCTGGCAGAGAGACCCAGAAGCCTCCAGGAAGTGGAAGCTGCAGGGCCGGGGGGAGCCTCCTACATTTCTTATCTCTTCCTGGGCCGAGTGAACGAGAGAGCTGGCGATATGCAAAGAGGTTTTTTGCGCTCTCTTTTTAACAGGCGCTGCATCCTGTAATCCCCGGGCACCAGACAGCCTGGTGTGTGTGGGGGGGGGTATTGGGGTGTGAGAGAGATCCCACCTCCCAAACTGAATCTATTGTTTTCCAGGGAAGCCTCAGATCCATATTGTCAGAGGCACAATGTGCTCTTAGGGGTCCATAGGGCAAGTTCTGTCTTCTACGGATCATCTCGTGTCAGTTTGGAGGAAAGGACTGATTCCTTCCCCTCCCCCCGGTAAACACCCCCTCAATGCCCCCCTGGAAAGGAAGAGCATCTGTGTGCAGGCAGAGCCTGAGCTGGAAACCAGGAAGTTCTTGACATCTCACCTCTGCCAGGTGATCTCAGGTAATCTGCTCTCAACTGTGGCCCTCCTGTTTGCAACATGGCAAAGGAATGAAGGTGGTGATGGTAGCCTTCTTTGCAGGGTTGTTGTAAGGACTACTGAGATGGCATTGAAGTGTGTTGCAAACTTCCATTTTCATAAAATTTCAGCAGACCTAAAGAACTATTTTAAAACCCTTTATCAATGGTATTTAATGTCTTATAAATTGAATTTAATGTATAAATTCTGATTGGACAAATGTTGGAGATTTTGATTAAATAAAGCAAATCACATACATATTGTTTGGAATTCTCAAATAGAACTATTCTGGAAATCTGTTCGGGCTTATATCTTTTTATATGTTAGGATATCATATCCCCTTGGAACCTTAAGAATTTTTGCTTGGATATCTAACATATATTATTCTGGAAAATGATCAATAAATAGTATTCAACCTTGATGGAAGCAAGGTGGTGGTGGTTGTTATTATTATTATACTAGCTAAAAATGGGAGGGAAGCGTATATCCTACTATATCTGAATTGTTTGAGATTTGGTCTATACTGACCATGATCAGCTAATTTATTACAAAAGGGTACATATAAACCAGTCTCAGGTTTATGGGAAAATAGGTATTTTTTGCAATGTTTTGGAACAAGTTCACAGATAATGTCCAACCTTATGATGCTTTCAACAGTGTTTCTTTATGTTCTTGATATTTGGTTTATTTGGTTTATTAATAAACAAATAAAAATAAGAAGCAATACCATAGCTGCCAAGTTATCCCTTTTTTAAAGGGATTTTCCCTTATGCTGAATAGGCTTCCTCGTGAGAAAAGGGAAAACTTGGCAGCTATGAGCAATACATGTTAACACTTTATGAGCTGTTTTGTTAGTCACTGTAACATAGATAGATGTCACAGTTCAGTGGGACTCCCAGGTAAGTGTCTCTTGGATGGTAGCCAGTTAATCTGCATGAATTTGCTTGTGAATAAATGAGCAGTTCTAAAGAAAAAGGCATGATTTCATTTTAAATTTTGGGATAATGATACACGTGCGTCACAGCACTCCTCATATACCTTGTTTGAGGACGAGGAGAAATGTGTTGTTTAACAAAAGATAAAAAACAGTGTTACCTTTGCAAATAACAGGGCTAGATAATGCAGATGATGAGCAGCCATGTCCAATAAATGTATAAAAAGCTCTGAACAACTAGGAACCGGGTTACCTGGATGACCACCTGCCCCTTGCACTGGCTTGTAAGATCACTTAGGTCATTTGGGGAAATTCTAGCTGCAGGGCAGGGCCCCCAAAACAGTCATTTTCTGCTGCTGCTCCTATACCATAGAATGCCCTCACCTCTGCCATAAAATCACTGTTTTGTGTGCTTAAATCCCATTTGTGTGCTTGAAGTTTTGTTTTTAATGTTTTACATGTTATTATGCTTTTGTTTTATTTTTCTTGGGTTGTGTTTTTAATTAAATTGAGTGATTGTGTGTCTGTGTGTGAAATACTACTTGGAGGTATATTTATTTTTAAACTGTTTAATATTTTAATCTTCTAAGGAAACACCTGCCACACCCATTGATTTATTAGTACCTGTTGGCTACAATTAAATTCTCATCTGAGTTTTGAGTCTGCTGATCATATCTATGTACATGGATTTGCCTCTGCGTAAAGACAGCATTTCTGAAATAAGAGGCCTATGTTGTTTTCTTATCAATGCATGTGTTTCCTAGCAAGCGTTGTACCCGCTTCCCCCTCAGTTCTCTCACACATACTGTCAGGCAAAGGCTGAGGTTTGCCTCCACCTTCCGGAAGGGCAAAACTCAGATTCTTGACCATGAATGGAGAGCCGTTTCTCCACTTTGCATAATACAAGAGCATATCTCACAAGAGTGTAATCACAGAGATGAACTGGAGGATAAACCAAGAGGTGAGAATTAAAGATATCATAATTCAGGGCCAGCCTGTCCTTGAGGAAGACTGACGCAGCCAGGTAAAACTGAGGCACTGTTAATGGGCAGTTCCCTGGCCTAGCCTGTATGGTTGCCTGCTGTTGATGGGGTTACAATCCCTCTGAAGGAGCAGGTATGTACCCTGTTTCTCTGAAAATAAGCCATACCCCGAAAATAAGCCATACTGATAGGCAGTTTAACCTTGTAGGTTAAACTGTACCATACTTAATGGGGGGGAGAGATCCCCTGAAAATAAGCCATAGTGTTGTGTTTTGTTTTGTTTTAGGAAAAATAAATATAAGCCGGTGTCTTATTTTCAGAGAAACACAGTAGCTTGGTGGTACTTCTGGATCCTTTGCTGTCGCTTGAGGCTCAGGTGGCCTCAGTGGCGTAAAGTGCCTTCCATCATCTTGGGCTGGTGGCCCAGATACACCCTTATGTGGACAGGGATAGCCTAATTTCTTTCTATGCTCTGGTAATCTCAAGGATTACTGCAACACATTATGCATAGGGCGGCCTCTGAAGATGGTTTAGAAACGTATGACACCAATCCTGGCCCGGCTGCACTGGCTGCCGATTAGTTTCTGGGCCCAATTCAAAGTGCTGGTTTGGACCTATAAAGCCTTAAATGGATGCCCATAGGAATCTACCTGGACCTTGCCATCATAACCTGAGGCCCTTTGTGTGCCTCCCCCACAAGAGGTACAGAGGGTGGCAACAGAAAGCAGCCCTTTTCTGCAGAGGATTCCAGTTTGTGGAACGCTCTCCCCAGGAAAGTTCAGTTAGCGCCTTCCTTATACACCTCTAGGCACCAGGCAAAAACATTCCGCTTCAACAGACTTTTGGCTGATTAACATCCTATTCCCTTTTAAATGTTGGGGAGGGGGAAACGGGGGTTATTTGTTTTGTTTTTGTTCTTATGCATTTTGTGTTTTATCTTGTGTTTTTATGCTGTGAACCACCCCAAGATATGCGGGTGAAGGGCAGTATACAAATTTAATAAATAACCTAAGGGGTACCTCCATGGGCACACCCCCACTGCCCCCCTCCAGACGCTGCAGTGGCTGCTTCCAGCAAGATCTCATGAGAGCCCTGCGAGATCTCCCAGAGGCCTTACGCAATCTCTCAGGCCTCATCCCTTCCCAGCAGCAGAAACCGCCATCCCAGCGAGCAAGACTTTGGCCAAGCAAGGCTTTGGCAGGGGCAGTGTGCAATGCCTGCACAGGGCGGCACCTTCTTGTTTCACCTCAGGCGGCAAAACAAGACAGGCTGCCCCTGTCATAACGGATGAAAACATCCCCAGAATGTTACAACATGAATATTAAGACTGTAGCCCATTAAAGAAATCTTAGTTGATTAAGCATGTGGGTTTCAGTCAAACAAATTAATCTGTACTGTTTTTGCAATGTTTGTAAAAACAATTGTTTCCAAAACAAGATGCAAGCATACTTTAGTTTTTAGATAAATGCACAGTGGTTTTTTTCCCCTGGGGGTACACGTACCCCTAAACATTTTGTGAATCTTTGTACTTTTGTCCATTTACTGTATTTATTTCCCCGATTTGAACTATAAAACGGTAGGTAGCCGTGTTTGTCTGAGTCGAAGCAAAATAAAAAAAATTCCTTCAGTAGCACCTTAAAGACCTTAAGTTTTTATTATGGTATTCTTCAGATACGTATCTGAAGAAGTGTGCATGCACACGAAAGCTCATACTATAATAAAAACTTAGTTGGTCTTTAAGGTGCTACTTAAGGAATTTTTTTATAAAACGGTAATTTTCTTGTGTCAAAATGAGAGTACCCCTAAACATTTTGTGAATCTTTGTACTTTTGTCCATTTACTGTATTTATTTTCCCCGATTTGAACTATAAAATGGAAATTTTCTTGTGTCAAAATGAGAGTACCCCTAAACATTTTTTTTTTTGGAAAAAAAACACTGAATGCACATATGTTGTTAGTATCTTTCTTAGAAGAGGGTCCTTTGATGTGGCAAACCTTTTCCCCCACCCACCCCAAGACCTCTTTTGAGAAAATGCTTGCTACTGGTAGTGTTTTAAAGCTTAAAAAAAAAACACCTCCCTGCTTAAGTAGGGACACATTTTAAGGAGTTCAGTTGTGCCCACAATGGAATTTGCTTCTCAGTAAATGTGCATAGGATTCTGTTGGAAATGCTGCAGCCCTAAAGACAGTGATGCAGTATGAACTCTGGACTTAATTACTTCAGGATTACCTCTCCTGAGGCTGCAGTGTGCGTCACTTCACTTCAAATGGTGATGCACAAGCCCTGCAGTGTCATTCTGCTGATGGGGTCCCAAATAAACTGGCCCAGGATCTTGCTCAGGCGGCATCACTGGCCAGGTGTGGAGCCACCACCTTCCGCAGAGCAGCCGCCCCCAAGGATGGTCGCTGGAAGGTCCAGACATGCAATTAAACCTGTCCCAACAGCTTTTGCTCCCGCTGAACTTGTTCCACATTCTGCCACAGGGTGAGAATGAAGGGTCGGCCTGCCCTCCCCGGCCACCAGCTGAGCGGGGGCGCAAGAAAGTAGAAGCTAATTAAAATCTCCAGTGCGTGCCGTATCCATGGTTTTCTGAGCCAGCGTTTCTTCACAATCCGACCACTATACGAAATGTGAAAGAGCTCCATTTGTATGCCGGCTTCTCTTTCATTTTGTAAGGGTCTGTAAAAAGCAATGAGAAACGTCGAACAACGAAAAATAGCTTTCCCCGCGGATTCCTATACTGTAGTGGCTCCCCCCCCCCTTTTAAGTCTAAAATAAACGGCACATATCAATCATCAGGGCTTTTTCTCGGATGTCACCGCGGCCAGGATATGCACTCACCCCAAAAGTCACATGCACAAGAACACAACCCTTTGCCGTGTCCTGAAATACTGTACCATAATTGCACCTTGAAATCTTAATCGGGCATTGGTGCGGCAGATTCATGGAGGAGAGCTTGGCTGAATGCCAGTGAGCCATGTTGCCTAAATGGAACATCCATGTTCAGAGGCAGTTTACCCGACGGGGAGCCACGGTGAAGAGAATCGGTCTTCCTGGAGGCGGGCGCCCTTCTTTGCTGGTACAGTATTCGGTTGGCCACGGGGAGAGCCCGTTACGCTCTCGATCAGCCTTTGCCTTTGCTAGTTTGCCAGCCTGACTAGCTGGCTGGATGGTGCCGATAAGAGTCGTAGTCCAGCACATCTGGAGGGCGCCAGGTTGTCTTTACTACTTGCTCCGCGAGGGAGGCCGCTTCACTACAACTCCCATCACTCCTGTGCAGCGACTGGGGTTGATGGGAGTTCAGAGCGCCACGACCTCGAGAGAGCCACGCTGTCCCTCAGCCCTGGACTCCTTGGACCCGACCCAACAGGGGAGGCCGGCTAAATGGAACCTCCCTCTCTGTACAGTCGCAGCTCGCTGCAGAGGGCCAGCCGCTAATCCCCCAGAACGGGGCATTCCTGCCCTGCCTGGGTGGCGCTGCCTGACACTGGCCCGCTCCAAGGCCCGCGTGCGCCCGGGCGCATCCCGGTGCGTAAAAGGTTCCCTGGCGCCAGCAGGCCGGTTGGCGGGCAGTCGGGTCGTTCGCTCGCTCTCTCGTTCCCTTCCTCCGTGCAGGAGGGGCCTGCGAGGGGAACTTGGCAGCAGCGGGCCGCATCCGGTCTTGGCCCAGCCCCGGAGGGAGGCGCTGCGGAGAGGCGGCCGGGTCGCAGCGAGGCGGAGTGACAGACGGAGGCGCACCGAGCCGGGCGCCATGGGGGGCTGCTGAGGCGCGCGCGGCGGGGGCCCTGCGGCGGCGAGGGCGAGCGGGGCGAAGCAGCAGCCGGAGGAGGCCGAGCAGCCGCTGGAGGTCCGTGTCGTGCGCCGCGCGCCTTCCTGTGCCGCCCGCGCCGCGCCCCGCCGGAGCTCCCCATGAGCCTCAACGAGCACTCCATGCAGGCGCTGTCCTGGCGGAAGCTCTACCTCAGCCGGGCCAAGCTCAAAGCCTCCAGCCGCACCTCGGCGCTGCTCTCCGGCTTCGCCATGGTGAGCGCTCTCCCCCACCTGCCCTGGACCGCCCTCTTTCCCTGCCCCTGCCTGGAGGAGAGCTCCTTTTGGGGCGCCCTCCGGCGGAGAACCGCTTCCTGCCCCCTTCCGCTCCGCGAACGTGTGAATGCTCTGGTCCGAGTTCGGCTCAGGCCCGCGCGCGAGAGCGTTTCAGTGGTGCCGGCGGAGGAAGCAGTTAAACTGAGAGCGCAGTAGGTGCTTTCGACAAACTGCTTAGTCTCTCTGCCCAGGCATCCTCTTCCCTGCTGGAGAGGACAACGCCCGGCCTACCTTGCGGTGTTGTGCGAGGAGGGCAATTAAGTTGGAACGTTATTCCAGCCGGTTAACCGGGAATTAAACCGTGCAAGGCCGGCCAAGAGTTTTGTTCCCCTGCAGTTGCTCCAGCTTCCCTTCAGCAACTTTTGAATTTGTGAAAATGCTTGTTAGACTAATCCCGAGTTAACTGCGGTGGGGCTTAGGGAACTGCCTTATACTTCTGTAGGTGCCAACTCCTACATAGGAGCCAACTCCAAGGGGTCGAAATGCCCCCCCCCCAAAAAAAAATATTTGAGGAAGCCCCCCGCCCAGTTGATGCACATTCCCATTCAAATGGTGTGTGTGTGTGCCACATCTTGTGATCTTGTGATGCAGAGTAGGGCTTACCTGCGCCCCCCCCCCCATGTTTTATTCAGGTTGGCACCCTGATGCATAATTGGGCCATTTGTCCACAGAGCTCCATACTGCCTGCTCTGAACAGCAGCCACTCTTAGGCAGCTTCTTCCCCTGCCTGGAGATGTCTGGGAGAGAACTGGCACCAAGCTGCAGCCCCTCCCAGGCAGGAATCAACAGGGCAGGACTAGGTACTGTATGTGAATATGAACACCCAGCCACTCTCCATCCTAGTCTGTTGATCTAGGCCAGTTCCAGACACTCGCCTTGCAAAACTATCCACACTTACACAGCAGTAAATTCCACCGAACTTACTTAGACTTCTCAGTAAACGTGCAGGGGGGGGGGGTGTTGTGCAATTTGCACTTCAGTGTGAGCAAAAGGCAGAACCCAGGAGGAAAGTGTGCATGTCGGAATGCCGTTGGTTCTTCATGATGCCTCAAGAGAGGAAGATTTGCACCTCCTTGAACTTTCCTCCCTTAGTAGGAGTGAACTGTTTGCCAGCATTGTTTTGAGTGTAGCTGCAGAGACACCATTACCCAAAGGGATAGAAGTGGACCACTTCTCCGCTCCCACCTTTCCCAGTGAGGATGGGTGTTTTGGGGGAAGGGCTCAGTGGCAGAGTACCTGCTGTGCATGTAGCTTTGCATGTAGAAGGCCTTGGGTTCAGTTCCTTGGCATCCGGTTCTGTTCGTAGGGCTGAAAGTGCCTCCTGCCTGGAACCCTGGGAGCTGTTGCCAGTCAGTACCAACATGACTGAACTAGATGGACCAAGTGTCTGACTGTATATAAGGCAAATTTCTAGGTTTCCTGTGCTAATAATAGTAATAATTATTCATAACTTATGCTGCACGTTGCCTAATGTGTAGAGAGTGCACCATTTTGTAAGTGAAGCTGCTTTGAGTGATAGGGATAAATTCTGTGTACATGTTACTGTGTTGTTCTGGTGTGGATTGATTTGTAGTTGTATTGTTACAGATTCTGCCTAAGTGCCCAGATGTTGCTGGGCTGCAGCTCCCACCATCCCTGACTGTTGGTTAAGCTAGGGGGCGCGCGCGCGTCCAACAGCATCTGGGACCCAAAGTAGCCAAGACTGTTTGTGTAATCTTCCAACCTTGGGGCATTGCACCCTGTGAGGTCAGTGAGCAAGTAAATGCACAAAAGTGTTTGCCTGCTGCACCTTTATTACCCCAACAGCCAAGGGGCAGAGCTTATCTGCGGTGTGAATAGGCCTCCAGGATGACAAGTTAACTGTGCCAATGACACCCTTCTTTTCTAAACTGTTGTGCTTTGTGAATTCTGGAAAATGGGCAGAGTGACATGGACAATTATTCTGTTAAATTGTTGCCCAACTTCCCCTAACCTTGAGGTCTTGCATCTACAGTAGCTGCATTTATAACGCTTTATTTAAAGCCTAGGGACCCAGGTGGCGCTGTGGGTTAAACCACAGAGTCTAGGGCTTGCTGATCAGAAGGTCAGCGGTTCGAATCCCTGCAACAGGGTGAGCTCCCGTTCTTCGGTCCCAGCTCCTGCCCACCTAGCAGTTCGAAAGCACATCAAAGTGCAAGTAGATAAATAGGGACCGCTCCAGCGGGAAGGTAAATGGCGTTTCCGTGCGCTGCTCTGGTTTGCCAGAAGCAGCTTTGTCATGCTGGCCACATGACCCGGAAGCTGTCTGTGGACAAACGCTGGCTCCCTTGGCCTATAGAGCGAGATGAGCGCCGCAACCCCAGAGTCGGACACGACTGGACCTGATGGTCAGGGCCCCCTTTACCATTACCTATTTAAAGCCTATACATTTCCACCCCAGTAGCCCTGAAGCAAAACCAAAGTAAAACCAAAGCATGTTGCTAAAATTCAGCCCGTGCTGCTGCAACTGAGTTGTATAGCAGTTTACATTTGCTGTCTAAAAAATAGACCATAACAAACATTTTGTCTCGGAGGGAATTCCGCAAATGGGGCATATTAATGAGACTGGAAATGGTCAGTTATTACTTAGGTCTGTACTTAAACCTTCTCTTTCCATAACTTTCTTTGTACAGCCCACTTGGCTGTGGCGAGTCAGAATCTCTTCCAGGTAACATAATGGGGAAGGGTTTGTAGCTAACAGCCCATTGCTTGTTCCCAGTTAACAATGAAAAGCAGGCAGCTTTGACTTATTGTGACTTGCCAGTGTGCCTGTAGCATTCAAAGTACTTGCTGTTCATTTCCCCAGTATGATTCCCCCCCCCCCACTGCAGAAGATGAATAAGAGAAGCTGGCCTCTGCCCACCAAATCAGTTCATGGCAGTTGCAGTCCAAAATATTTAAAGAGCACCAGTTGATGAAGGCTGACTTTGGTGTAATTTGAACTGGGGTCTTAGCATATATTATGTCTCATGGGAGCTTCTGCTGACTAAAGAATTCCAAAAAGTGGGGCTGGGGGGGGCACAAAGTACATCTACTGTTTTGCACCATTGGCTAAGGTGGATGGTGTATAAACCATTGGCGTCCGTTTGTGTGATTAGGAAGGGGATAATGGACTAAACCAGGGCAGATTCATTCTGCCAGCAACTATTCTGGACAAATCTCGGACACAAGAGCAGTTAGAGCTAAAATATGTTTTGATTTTCGTTTGTCATCCCTGAAATGCAGAGGCGTAAGATTTGGGCTGCAGCCCCAGGGAATTAGCCCCACAAAAGTCAAATTGGCAAGGCATCGTAGCTAAGAGGATGAACTAATCAAATCTCATCCTTGCTGCAAAGTCAGTGCACTAATTTAGGCAGGACTCTCCTCCACGCTCTATGTTACCGGTAGCTTCAACCTCCCCATTTGCTGTATGAGGATAAAAATATTGACCTGCCTTCAGTAATGCGGGTGGAAACTTTTCCAGGGCTTCATTTTTCTGCAGAAAATGTTCCTTTATTTCATCAGCAGCAATGAATGCCTGCCAACAGCAAATGCAACAACAGGCGAGCCTGGCAGCCCCGGAGTTTTAGCTTTGTTTACTAAATTCAGGTAAAATAAAAAATGGGGAATTAGATCCCTCTCTAGGGGAGCATTTTTTTTAGCTGCAGGGTGGCATTCCCTTCTGGGCACCTTTCCAGGGACACATGGGGAGCCAGTGGTCTGTGGGGCCAGAGGCAAAAATGGGCAGAGTGAGACCCTTTTCAGAGGCCCCCTCCCTCAAGGCAAACAAAGAAACATTATCCCCATTCAGAACATACCAGCCAGGTAGAAGGCCCAGAGCAGAGACAGTGAGAGGGGGAGAGAATCCCAAAGGCTCAACAGAGAGCAGAAATGGAGAGCTGCATTTGCCCCCCCCCCCTGCTCTCTCCCCCCCCCCCAAGCCTGAGGTTCTCAACTCCTGCTCCTGGGCACCAGAAAGTTTTCCTGTGCAAACTGAACTATTTCCAGTGCAATTTCTTTGTGCATATAACCCAAGTTTGCATAGGACCCCCCCAAGCTCACATCACTACCCAACCTTAGAAGGCTGCTGTGCAGGTGGTATGAGATAATGAATTCAAATTCAATCTGCTGTGTTAGGTTTAGTTGGCTAATTGCACCTATTAACTAGTTTTTAGGTTTGCTGTAGCAGAAACCCAATGGATGGCATTGTGGGCTGCTGTGCCTTGTTTTGCAAACTGTTTTCAAAAATGAAAGGGGAAAAAAGCTTGCCAGCTCTTCAGATCTCTTGTTCCATTTTTAAAATACAGGCTTTGTTTTTTTTTAAAGGGGGGGGGGTCTGAATTGCAACTTACTGACTTTTTTTTAAAAAAAAAGAAAATACTGCAGCTCTCAAAACGGGAAGAAAACAGAAGACGATGCTGTTTCACAGAACAGCCTCTTCTGCTTGGCAGCCTGCTACTGGCCAGATAAATGTCAGTTGTTCTTCAGCAGCTAAAAACAGGTTAGAATCATAGAATCATAGAATCATAGAATCATAGAGTTGGAAGAGACCACAAGGGCCATCCAGTCCAACCCCCTGCCAAGCAGGAAACACCATCAAAGCATTCCTGACAGATGGCTGTCAAGCCTCTGCTTAAAGACCTCCAAAGAAGGAGACTCCACCACACTCCTTGGCAGCAAATTCCACTGCCGAACAGCTCTTACTGTCAGGAAGTTCTTCCTAATGTTTAGGTGGAATTTTCTTTCTTGTAGTTTGAATCCGTTGCTCCGTGTCCGCTTCTCTGGAGCAGCAGAAAACAACCTTTCTCCCTCCTCTATATGACATCCTTTTATATATTTGAACATGGTTATCATATCACCCCTTAACCTTCTCTTCTCCAGGCTAAACATACCCAGCTCTCTAAGCCGTTCCTCATAAGGCATCGTTTCCAGGCCTTTGACCATTTTGGTTGCCCTCTTCTGGACACGTTCCAGCTTATCAGTATCCTTCTTGAACTGTGGTGCCCAGAACTGGACACAGTACTCCAGGTGAGGTCTGACCAGAGCAGAATACAGTGGTACTATTACTTCCCTTGATCTAGATGCTATACTCCTATTGATGCAGCCCAGAATTGCATTGGCTTTTTTAGCTGCTGCATCACACTGCTGACTCATGTCAAGTTTGTGGTCTACCAAGACTCCTAGATCCTTTTCACATGTACTGCTCTCAAGCCAGGTGTCTCCCATCCTGTATTTGTGCCTTTCATTTTTTTTGCCCAAGTGTAGTACTTTACATTTCTCCTTGTTAAAATTCATCTTGTTTGCTTTGGCCCAGTTGTCTAATCTGTTAAGGTTGTGGCTCTTGAAGGGTCTTTGGAGAAGGCTGACGTCTGCTTGATTGACGGGTGACTTGTGTTGCCTTGGGAGCTGCAGGCTAAACACGTGATGCCTCTGGAGCAAAGCATTTTAATTTCACAGCTGTGCAACCATTTAAAAACCCCTTCGTTCCAAGTGTTGCACGAGAGCTGTTTCCCGGATGCATGTTTTATAAAGGCAGGCGAGGAGCGAGGGAAAGGGCAATGGATCTGGGCTGTGCTTTCCCCCCTTACCTGATGTTCTAGCACAGGGATGGGCAGAAGGTAGATGAGGATCTACCTGTAGATCTCTCTGTGATTTGCAGTAAGTAGATCACCAAAGGCATCTTGACTCCCAGTTGTTTAAACCAGGATTTCCCAAACTTGGGTTTTCAGCTGTTTTTGGACTACAATTCCCACCACTGCTGACCACTAGTCCTGGTAGCTAGGGATGATGGGAGTTGTAGTCCAAAAACAGTTGGAGATCCAAGTTTGGGAAACCCTGGTTTAAACAACAACAGCAAAATGACTTTTCCCACCAAAACCAAGAAAAGGAACTGGGAGGTGGATTGTGATCTCAGTTCAGTTCCAGTACCACAGACAAACATCTAGGCTCAGAATATTCACAGAGCCCCCTGTTCTTCGGATGAAGGGTTGTTTGCCAACAACAACAACAACAACAACAACAACAACAACAACAACTCTGACTGGCAGAAGTTGCAGCTGATTGTTTTTTGTTTTACTAGAATCCCATCAAGGCTGACCCCTGATATAATTAGTTTGGCACATAGGTGGTTGTTGCAGAGATCACTCTGCCCCAGGATAAGTTCTGTGCCTGAGAAAGTGGCCTAAGAGGAAAAGACTCAACCTGGGGGACTTCTCCCCCCCCCCATACCTGATTTTAAACTGCAAATGCAGAGATTGACCATGGGACCTTCTTTCTTCAAAGGATGTGCTTCCCTACTGAACTGTTTAGTTGCAGGCTGGAGTACAGCGGGTAGAGCAGCATGCAGAACATCCCAGATGCAGTCCCCAACATCTCCAGTTGGGAAGCATGTGCATGCACATGCTGTGGTCTGAACCTCTAGAGAATTGCTGCCATTCGGCATGGACTGTACTGCGCCGGATGAGTATGTGCCATGTTATGAAAGGGGCTAGAGGCTATTTAATGCACTCAAGTTATATATCTGTGAAGAGACTCTCATTCTGCATTTGATGGATGCTTTTGGCCTAATTGGAAGGTATGGGCAATTCCAAAGGGTCGGAATGAAGGGAACATGTCCTGTTCCCCCCCCCACCAGTTCTCACACGTGTGTGCACGCCGTGTTCCCCCGTTGGTTAACCCCTCTGGTCACTTGAAGGCACTCTTCCCATACAATTGCAGTCATGAACAGGAAGTTCATTAGTCAATTAGTCACAACTACATGTAACACCAGATGGCGCTGTTGAGCACAAAACTTTTCTACGTGATTTTACATAGGGTTTTTTCTTTTGTCATAACAATTTAATTTATGACATATTTATAGCGTTTTTCCTGTGTGTAGATCCACCCTAAGCGTTCTTGCAGGAAAGCTAACTGTATCGAAATCAGGCAGAACTTACTTCAGAGAAAATGTGCTTAGGATGGGAACATTAATGTGAAATTATTCCGGCGTATAAGACGACTGGGCGTATAAGTTGACTGGGCACATAAGACGACCCCCAACTTTTCCAGTTAAAATATAGAACTTGGGATATACTCGTCCTATAAGAAATACGACCCGGCGTGTAAGACGACCCCCAACTTTTGAGAAGATTTTCCTGGGTTAAAAAAGTAGTATTATACTCAGGAATATACAGTATTTCTGCTTCAGAAAACCAAACAATAATACATTAAAACAGTAGAGTTGCAGTTTTTTAAAAAAACAAACTCTGCAGCAATGTTAAAGATATAGAAGATTTGCGCAAAAAAAGAACTTGGGAGAACATGAAATTCGGTCGCAGGCAAGCCATCCTGGGGAAACCATGAAAAATGATAAATGGTGCTGCTACCCAAAGCGCCCTGTTCCTGATAAGATATTCCTGGTCCAAGGGATTTTGCTGCCTGAGGCAGAGAACAATCAAGGTGTGTATTGCCCAAGGCCAGGTTCATGCAGGAGGAAGTAGAGCTTTAGACCCCCAGGACCCCCAAGCACTGGAGGGCTTTGGTGGTTAATTGACTTTGATGGCCATTGACTTGCTCCCGAGTCCTGCAGTAGGGAGCCAAGGGGCAAGTGGGACCCAGAATGTAACTTTGGTTTCTGATTAACTTCGTTGTCAGTTGGCTGGCTTCTTTTCCAAGTAAATGCCTCTCCCTTAAAGTTTCAGTTGGTGAATTGTCTGCCTTCTGACTGATGAGTTGCTTAGTTAGACTGTTTAGATTTAAATGTCCACAGCAAAATCTCAGTCTTGTTCCCCCTGGAGTTTTGTTTGTTTGTTCATTTTGCTTCATAGTTTCTGAAATGTGGAAGGAAGTGTGAGGGATTTTTGTGTTTAAGAAACTAAAGCAGCTGCTCGTTGTTGGAAAGAGAAGCTGCCTTCAATTGATTTTTTTTCATCCCCTAAAGCAGCAGCATTGAAAGATCCTCCGGGGGGGGGGCAACCAGGGGGACCCATCGATTAAACCAGCTAAAAGTTTTATTTGTCTTCTGATTGAAATCATTAGCAGCTTCCAACTCTGGAAGCGAGATGTGGGCAAACTTGATAAAGTAGCAGTCTATGTCAATTTTCTTTGCCCTTAACTAGTATCCTTCAGCTTTTTACATCCTAGATGCACCCAGACATGCACTGGTGGCCTTATTTCTATTTTTATTAACCATATGTTTGTATAGCTGTATTGCTGCTGTTGTGATTTGCCTTAGCAGGGCCGGCTCTGCGTAGACCCCCGGTGGCGCAGGGCACCATGGCGCCGGCCCGCCAGGAGGGCGGCGCGAGCTGCGCCCACCGGCCGGTCCACTGCGCAGCTGTGCGCGGCGCCCACCTGCCCACCGCGCTGGGAAACGGGGCGGGAGGGCTCCGGAGAGATCGCGCTGTGCCTGCCTGCCCACCCGCCGCGCAGCAGCGCCGCGCCCACCCGCCCACCGCGCTGGGAAACAGGGCGGAAGGGCGCCGGAGAGATCCGGCGCACCATGGCGCCAGGGGCGCTTAAGACGGCCCTGTGCCTTAGATCAGTAGCCCAGTAGAGCAGACAGCAGGAGCTGGCTCTCTCCATGTGCCGCGGGCCAACTTTTACAGGTGAGCAGGGCCACCCTCCTGCCAGTCACCTGACTTCACATGTTGCCAGATGACCTGCTTTGAGACTTGCACAGCACTGCGTATGGAGCTATGTAAGCCCCAACAAAGCTAATCTTTGAGTGTTGTATGGTGCCCCATTCAGGTCCCTTTGGCCCACGGCATATAGGACATTGTAGCTTGGCCAAAATGGCCCTGTGAGCCAAAAGGGGACGACTGAGGGGGGCTTAATCTGG
This sequence comes from Zootoca vivipara, assembly GCF_965207765.1. Lineage (NCBI taxonomy): Eukaryota > Metazoa > Chordata > Lepidosauria > Squamata > Lacertidae > Zootoca > Zootoca vivipara. The sequence goes on from NC_142599.1 coordinate 5,097,111, forward strand.
CCTGCAGACTGGATGTTCTACCCCACACCCTGCAGTAAAAGATCCTTTCCCACCAGTCAAAGACCATTGGCTTAAGCCAGCCTGGTAACCTCATTCTGTGGAGTACAGTGTTCTCCAGCCTCTGGGAATGAGGTCTACAGTACTTGGGTTCTTCCAAATCACCCAAGAGCTTGTTGGTTTTTCTCAGCAGAAACAACGGAAGCATCTGCCTGCGTCAGTTTTGGGAGGTTTCAATTTCCTGTGCTTTTTTTTACTATGCACAGCCCATTATTGTCTGTGGTTGAAAGTGGTTTCTGCCTGCTTCCCGGAGGGCACCCTTGTGATAAGTGCGTCACATCCCAAACGCCTCTCCAGGCAAAGTGATGCTGGCTTTTGTCCAAGGCACCAGCAAACGCTTCTGCCCCAAAGCATCCTTAAGAAGTGTTTTCCACTTTCTCAGCTGGTGCTGCCGGTTGGGAGGCCCCGTTATGCCAACTGCAGGCTTTCATTGTATAAGACTATTGTTCCACATAGAAGTGAGCTCGAGTCGTTGGCAAGGAGTCCTGTTCCTGTAACAGGGAGAATTGGTTGCTGTTTAGCCAACTGGAGGCTGGCCTTGTTTTGTTTTTTAAAAGGATGTGTGCTGTGATGCCCCCACCCAATATCCTACATTTTTCCTTCCTCCAATAAAATATAGAACATTTTAAAGGAACCGAATGTGATTCATTGAAGCATAGAATTCTAGAGCAGGAAGATCATATAATCCAACCCCTTAAATTAGGCATCCCCAAACTTCAGCCCTCCAGATGTTTTGGACTACAATTCCCATCTTCCCCAACCACTGTTAGCTAGGGATCATGGGAGTTGTAGGCCAAAACATCTGGAGGGCCGCAGTTTGGGGATGCCTGCCTTAAATCACTGATTGCCGAAAAGGCAGACACCCTCCTTCTGGGCATTTTAACCATTTTAACATATTTTATTACGTTGATGGTTTCAATAATAACTACCTTGTCCTCAGTTTATCTGGTAGTGATTGATTTGGGGCTCTAAAGGTATTCTTATATTCTCTAGCTTTGTAGTACTTGGACTTTGCTGTGTTTTATTAAAAGTTGTATTTGCTGTTTTATGTTTTGATCAGTGTTTTGTCTATGTCACCTGGTAGTTCCGGCACATGGCAACTAATAAATTTTAATCCCCTATATATATTGTTTCTCTGCTCACTATGCATTTGGACAACTCCTGAGGTTTTCCACGATGGGAGCATCTTCAGTTTCAAGCTCCAGATCAGAGGTTGTTTAAAAATAATCTTTTTTTCCCATATACTATAACAAGTTATATTTGTTACTCAACAATTATATTCCCATTTAACAAAACTAGTGACTTCCTGCTCACCCAACATCAATATTTATAACCCAAATTACATACAGTTATCTTTTAAGTTTCCATGTTATCTAATTTCATCCTTTTTAACATGTATCTTAATACCTGTATATTCTGCTATTTTCTTACACTCCAAATCCCGTTTCCAGTCTTGTTTAAAAGATTCTAAATTTGTATCTTTTATCAGTGCCATCAATTTTGCCATCTGCATGTTCCAAGATTTTCACCAGCAATTTTTCCTTTGAAAATGTTCTCTCCTTCCATTTCTGTGCATAGCGAAAGCGAATCCTTGCCACTGTAGACACATACATAAATACCGTTGAGGCTTTCTTTGGGATTTCGCTGTCTAGTATGGCCTCACTTTTTTTAAAAAAAATCTTAATTTCATTATATATCATGTCCCAAAAGGCCTTTGCTTTCCTGCAGGGCCACCTCATATCATAGAATGACCCCTCCTAGTCCTTACATTTCCAACACCTGTTTGATCCATTTTTGTACATTTGAGCTAGCTTCTTTGGGGTTAAATACCATCTAGATATCATCTTGCAATAGTTTTCTTTTAAGGCATAACATGCTGGAAATTTCATTCCTGTTTTCCAAAGCTTTTCCCAGGCAGAAATCCAGAAAGATTGGGGGAAGGTTTTTGAGGAGTTCTCTACAACAGCTCCACAAGTGGTTATCCTCTATGCAGAATTGGTTCTTCTGCATCTGTTCAGAGACTGGAATAGAGAACCTAAACACCATGAGCTGATTTTGCATTTCCTTTTGGCTGCCACCATTGCACATTTTTGGAGAAAGTTTAAAACCAGAATCTGGTATCAACAGATCTACAGAAATTGTTTGTTTAGCCTAAGCTATTACAAAATACATAAAACAGAATAAAAACCGGAATAGAATATATGACACAGTTAAAATAAAAAAAATTCCTTCCAGCAGCACCTTAGAGACCAACTAAGTTTGTCGTTGGTATGAGCTTTCGTGTGCATGCACACTTCTTCAGATACCGGTATATGAAGAAGTGTGCATGCACACGAAAGCTCATACCAATGACAAACTTAGTTGGTCTCTAAGGTGCTGCTGGAAGGATTTTTTAAATTTTGTTTCGACTACGTCAGACCAACACGGCTACCTACCTGTAAACAGTTAAAATAATTATTCAAACCAGACATTCTGTCAGATAAGAGTTTGCTCCCCTGAAGAATTTAACTTGTCATCCCCACAAATTTTCTCCTTCCAAATTGCCACTCTAGAAGCAAAACAGACTACTTTTTCAGAGGTATAGGGCCACCTGTCCCCTAATAAAAAGTTAATAAAATATCCCATCTATCTCTCAACTGAGAGGTGTAAATTTTTAAACAAGACTGCTCTTAAGTGCTCATAGATTTGACAAACCAGCAAGTGGTGGGCTTAATCTTCAGGAACATTACCCCATGTGGGCAAACTGTCTCCTCATAGGGTATCAGGCGATAGCGTGGAACCACAGAGCTGTAAAGGCTTCCCTTCATTTCACATTTGAGATGCTGATTGCATAGTGAGGGGACTGAGGGCAAGGGGTCTGAATGGGTAGTTTGGCGCACAAAGCACATTTGGAGAAGCTCGCATACAAAATGAAGGTATTGTGCAAGCAAAGGGAACATGGTCCATTTCTGTCAATAGGGCAGTGGTGTAGCATGAGTTGCCAGCACCCGGGGCCGCACAGAGGTGGAGGGTGGGTGGGAGGGAAACAGACAGAGTACGCATCCGCATTCAACTGTCTAATGGTGTCCATGTCCCCCCAGGAGATTGTAGCCACAGAGATTAGGGGGGGGGAGCTGTTCTGTTGTCTGGAGAGGTCACTTTCTGGTTTGCATGGAAAAGAGAATTGACTGACTCAAGATTGGTGGGGAGCACTTAGTTTTGAAGTACTTTGAGCCTGGCTGGTGCTCTTGTGGTATTTTGCAAATGAAAACTTAATAAAGATCATTTATATGTATGTATAAAAGTTTCCGCATGATAATTCCTGAAATCAAAGAGCAGATTTTGGAAGATGTTTGAAAAAAACTGGGTGCCATTTTGAATTGCCTTGAAATCTTTTGATGAAGGGTGGTATATAAATCAAACAAACAATTAGGAAAGAAATGGAGTGGCCCTCATAGTCAACAAAGAGTGGCAAAAGCCGTACTGGGATGCAATCTCATTAATGATAGAATGATCTCGATACAATTCCAAGGCAGACCTTTTAACATCACAGTAATCCAAGTTTGTGCACCAACTACCGGTGCTGAAGAAAGTGAAATTGACCAATTCTATGATTTACGGCACCTTCTAGAAAGGATGTTCTTCTCATTATAGGGGATTGAAATGCTAAAGAGATAAAAGGAATAACTGGCAAGTTTGGCCTTGGAATTCAAAACGAAGAAGGGCATAGGCTAATAGAGTTCTGTCAAGAGAACAAGCTGGTCATCACAAACACTCTTTTCCAACAACAAAAGAGACGACTCTACGCATGGACATCACCAGATGGGCAGCATTGAAATAAGATTGATTATATTCTCTGCAGCCAAAGATGGAGAAGCTCTATACAGTCAGCAAAAACAAGACCTGGAGCTGACTGTGGCTCAGATCACCAGCTTCTTATAGCAAAATTCCAGATTAAACTGAAGAAAGGAAAGGAAAAACCACTGGGCCAGTAAGACACAATCTAAATGAAATCCCTTATTAATACAGTGGAAGTGAGGAACAGGTTTAAGGATTTAGATTTGGTGGACAGAGTGCCTGAAGAACTATGGATGGAGGCTCGTAACATTATACAGGAGGCAGCAACGAAAACCATCCCAATGAAAAGGAAATGCAAGAAAGCAAAGTGGCTGTCCAATGAGGCCTTACAAATAGCGGGGGGGGGAAAGAAGGCAGGCAAAATGCGAGGGAGATAGTGAAAGAGATACAGTGGTTACGCATTTAATCCGTTCTGAAGGCACCTTCGTAGGTCGAAAAATTCGTAAGTCGAAAAGCGCCATTGGAAACGCGATTTCCCATAGGAATACATTGGAAACTGAAAAATTCGTAAGTCGAAGCAACCCCATCTAAAAATTCGCAAGTCGAAAAAACCCTATCTAAAACCGCCACAGTTTCCGTTCAGATGTCGAGGAAAATCGTAAGTGTGCGGCCATTTGCCCCACTCGTAAGTCGAAAAATTCAGTTGTCGAGTCGTTCATAAGTCGAGGTGCCACTGTACAGGAAATTGAATGCAGATTTCCAAAAAATAGCAAGGAGAGACAAGAGGGTCTTCTTAAATGAGCAATGCAAAGAAACAGAGGAAAACAACAGAATGGGAGAAACCAGAGATCTGTTCAAGAAAATTGGAGATATGAAAGGAACATTTCGTACAAAGATTACCATAATCAAGGACAAAAGTGGAAAGGACCTAACAGAAGCAGAAGACATCAAGAAGAGGTGGCAAGAATACACAGAGGAATTATACCAGAAAGATATGGATGTCTCGTACACCCCAGGTAGTGTGGTTGCTGACCTTGAGCCATACATCCTGGAGAGTGAAGTCAAATGGGCCTTAGAAAGCACTGCAAATAATAAGGCCAGTGGAAGTGATGATATTCCAGCTGAACTATTTAAAATTTTAAAAGATGATGCTGTTAAGGTGCTACACTCAATATGCCAGCAAGTTTGGAAAACTCAGCAGTGGCCAGAGGATTGGAGAATATCAGTCTACATCCCAATCCCAAAGAAGGGCACTGCCAAAGAATGCTCCAACTACTGCACAATTGTGCTCATTTCACACGCTAGCAAGGTTATGCTTAAAATTCTACAAGGCAGGCTTAAGCAGTATGTGGACCGAGAACTCCCAGAAGTGCAAGCTGGATTTCGAAGTGGCAGAGGAACCAGAGATCAAATTGCAAACATGTGCTGGATTTAGAGAAAGCTAGAAACTCTGGACCATAAAGAAGGCTAATTGCCAAAGAATTGATGCTTTTGAATTATGGTGCTGGAGGAGACTCTTGAGAGTCCCATGGACTGCAAGAAGATCAAACCTATCCATTCTGAAGGAAATCAGCCCTGAGTGCTCACTGGAAGGACAGATCCTGAAGCTGAGGCTCCAATACTTTGGCCACCTCATGAGAAGAGAAGACTCCCTGGAAAATACCCTGATGTTGGGAAAGATGGAGGGCACAAGGAGAAGGGGACGACAAAGGACGAGATGGTTGGACAGTGTTCTCGAAGCTACGAACATGAGTCTGACCAAACTGCGGGAGGCAGTGGAAGACAGGAGTGCCTGGCGTGCTCAGGTCCATGGGGTCACGAAGAGCCGGACATGACTAAACAACTAAACAACAAGTTTTAAAGGCTTTTTTTTTTAAAAAAAAGGGGGGGCAACTGATTACTGCTTAACTCAAGATTATGTTGGGAAACGCCTTGGATGAAGAAGAAGAAGAAGAAGAAGAAGAAGAAGAAGAAGAAGAAGAAGAAGAAGAAGAAGAAGAAGAAGAAGAAGAAGAAGAAGAAGAAGAGTTTGGATTTGATATCCCGCTTTATCACTACCCGAAGGAGTTTCAAAGCAGCTAACAATCTCCTTTCCCCTCCTCCCCCACAACAGACACCCTGTGAGGTGGGTGGGGCTGAGTCTTCAGAAAAGTGTGACTAGCCCAAGGTCACCCAGCAGCTGCATGTGGAGGAGCGGAGACAGGAACCCTGTTCCCCAGATTACAAGTCTACTGCTCTTAACCACTACACCACACTGGTTTCCTCTTGCTGCTTGAAAGCCAGTTGGGAGGATGGCAGGCAAACTTCCCTGGGCAGGGTGTTCTGAGAAGGCTACCTCCGACAGTGGTATTCCATAAGTGAGCAATCTCCTGGCATTTACTTAAGGTTTCCAGGCTCTTTGGAAGTCCAGGAAATGCCGTGCTAGAGACTTACAAAGCAAACCTTGCCCCCTCCTGTTCCGCCCTCTACCAGGACCTCCCTGCCTTGCTGGATGGGCAGGAGGGGCCCTTGTGGAATGCCAAATATTCCATCTCTGCACTGGGAGGGGCACTTCCTTTGATAAACCCAGCTTCTGTGCCAGCTCTGGCGAAAAAGACAATTCTTAGCCTTTAACTGTGGAGCTTTCAAAGCAGAAGGAGGTTGTGTTAATGGGTGATGGGAAAGTGTTCCTTAAGTTTGCTTTATGTGTGGCTTCCTCTGCAGAAAGCAGCCTTTGCCAACCTGGTACCCTCCAGATGTTTTGGGACTGTAGCTGTGCTGGCTGGTGGGAGTTGTAGTCCAGGCTGGCAAATGCAGTTGGGCACGAGAGAAAGCACATGGCGTGGAAGATGGTTGGGTGTGGTATCTTCTGAGGCGCAATTGGAGACATGTGTGAGAGCCTCTTTCAACTATGTAAATATCCTCCTTTCTGTCATCTCAACTCAAAGGCGGGGAGAGGAGTCCCAGCAGTCTTCTCTCCGCATACCTGCCAAGTTCCTGCCTGAAAAATAAGGGATTGGACCGGAAGTAGCGGGGCGGAAGTAGCGCTGCAGCCATTTTGTAACTGGGCGGAGCATGCTCAGAAGCGACTTTTGATGCTGCTCTGCCCTGTTCCAAAATGGCCGCTGCACCAGCAGTCGCGCTGCAGCCATTTTGGAACTGGGCAGAGCAGCATCAAAAATCGCTTCTGAGCATGCTCCGCCCAGTTCCAAAATGGCCACCGCACCAGAATAAACCGGGGAAAAACAAAAAAATCCATTTTTTCCGGCTGGGAACAGCTGGAAAAACGGGGGTTTCCCAGGGAATATGGGAGACTTGGCAGCTATGTCTCTCCGGCTACTGGCCAAACTGCGGCCTCTTTGGGTTTAGTGAGATTGGAACATGGGATGCCTCCATGCCGGGCTCTGGCACAGCCCAGGTTTCATGCTGTGGCCTGGATGTGGCCCTTGAGGCCCCTTTTCTTGGCCCTCCGGACTCCCCGCAGCCCACGCCCTTTGCTAGCTCTGCAATGGACCATGCTTGAGTCTTCGAGCTCCGGCAATTCCTCTCGCTTGCCCGAATGGACAGAGAGGCATGCATGGATGGAAGCTGGACAAAGGTGGGATCGGCCCAAGACATGCTGGCGCCTGAGGCAAACCACCAAAGGCCTTCCTCCCCAGGAAGAAGAGGTGAGGGAAGATGTACATCAGGAACAAGGGAGAAATAAAGATGCACACCGTGAATATGGGTGGGAGGAGACCAGCATCACCTCTTATACACCAAGAGGCCTCTGTAGAGGCAGTGTGGCCGGGGGGGGGGCGGTTTGCAGAGTGGGCGGCCAACCAGTTTCCAAATTGTTTTTATTTGTTTTTCCAAATTTTACGAAATCAGCCACAAATTAAAACAAATTTAATACAGTTTTTCCAAAAATTGGTCTCCCACACTCAGTTCTTGGTGCGTCCAAGATTTCGTCTTCTTCCTGCTTTATTCTCCTAGTTGTTTCTAGTACACATTCCATTACATTGCAATATTTTCTTTTTTTTAAGAAAAACCTTGTTTATCCTTATTTATCATTAGCTATCTCCACGACATACTGTTGTGAACAGGGATTTTTGGAATGATTCATCTTCTTCTGTTCTATCCTTTCTGGGTGTCTCATGACCATATTATGAAGTTGTTGTGTTTCATGTTATAAACCAAGCACTGCCAGGAGTTGCTTCTTTCTGTTTCCCAATGCCTTCCTTAGCAATAAAACAGTTCAGTATGGCGCAAGCAAATTGTTATCCTGAAATTGTGCCCCCAGAGAAAAAAGTTTGAGAAGCCCTGGCTCTTAGGTCCAAGGGCTGAACTGCTGCCGGGATACTCTGACCTGTTGCTGCCTTTTCTCTCCCCTGCCTCCCAGGTGGCCATGGTGGAAGTCCAGCTGGATGCTGACCACGACTACCCACCGGGACTCCTGATCGCCTTCAGTGCCTGCACGACGGTGCTGGTGGCCGTCCACCTCTTTGCCCTGATGGTCAGCACTTGCATCCTCCCAAACATCGAGGCCGTCAGCAACGTCCACAACCTCAACTCGGTCAAGGAGTCCCCCCACGAGCGCATGCACCGCCACATCGAGCTGGCCTGGGCTTTCTCCACCGTCATTGGGACTCTGCTCTTCCTGGCCGAGGTGGTCCTCCTCTGCTGGGTGAAGTTCCACCCGTTGAAGAAGAAGACCGCCGAAGGCGGGAAGGCCAGCAACATCACTGAGACCATCTCCGCTGGCGAGGCTGCGGCCATCACCTCAACCTCCATCATGGTTCCCTTTGGGCTAATTTTCATAGTGTTTGCGGTCCACTTCTACCGGTCATTGGTAACTCACAAGACGGACCGCCAGTTCCAGGAACTGAACGAACTGGCCGAGTTCGCGCGGCTCCAGGATCAGCTAGACCACAGAGGCGACACCCTCCCGCCTCCGGGCAGCCATTTTGCATAGATACTCAAACTATGAAAGTTTTGTTTTTGTTGTTTTTAAAGCCAGCCCAAATGTTTCTACTGTGTTCTGTTGACTCCCTTCTTCATGAATTTGGCTGGCCTGGAAAGACAGATTAGTAGTACTGCATCCTAGCTCTCTAGTGCTTTTATAAATAACAGTACTGTAATGATTCAATGTGCTGTTCTTGCAGTATTTTGAAGGACTGGCACCCTGAGGTTCAGGTGCTGGAGAGGGGAATTTGGAATCTCTCCTCCTGCCGCCTCCTGACCTGTCGTCCAGATCCTTGTCTTTCGACGCTGATCCATCATGAGGGGAAATGGACATTCTGTCAGGTTGGGGGGTGGGCCTGTGGGGAGAAGGGAGGAAGTTAGAGGTTGTAAGGAAGTGCAGCATTTTACTTTGACATGTTTAGTAACTAGCAATGTCCCGGGGGGGGGGAGGTGTTTGCTTGACAGATTCATGTTGTAGCGACCTGAATGCAAACCTACTTGAGAGAATCAAGGAGCAATCTTTTGTTTTTGGCGTGATCCTGGGTTTCTTAAAACCCCAGGAGACAAGTAAGAAGTGGGCATACAGCTCCAGGCAACATCTCCCTGGAGGACAGAAAAGCTCTTAGCCCGAAAATTCAGTTTCCAAGTACCATGACTTGAGAGAGAGAGAGAGAGAGAGAGAGAGAGAGAGAGAGAGAGAGAGAGAGAGAGTTCTAGGCTGCAGGCCTATTCAACTTTTCAGTTCTATTTAACTCTTCAGTTCACTTGAGTTGAAGCAAAATTGAATACCGTAGGTAGAGAAACTGAGCACATTGGCTTTAAGTTAGCAGAACTTATACAGAATTTGGCGTTCTTTCCTGCAAAACATGGGTCATCTCTGAACACATTTTGGCTTTGTTTGTTTTAAATATTTCCAGCTCGTTTATATTCCAGGCCAGCACATCCTAACTTTACTTACCTTTGAGTGAGCCTCTTTGAACGTAGTGAGCTTACTTGCACGTAAGCATAGAAGATTGTAGAACAGGGATGGAGAGACCTGGCTGTTTATTGGGCTTCAGCTCCCATCAGCCTCAGCCAGCATGGCCCAATGGTCGGGAAGGACGATGGGAGTGGGAGTCCAGTGACATCATCAGGAAGCCCCCAGGCTCCCACCCCACCCCTGGGTTTTTGGAGAAAGTAAGAGCGATCCCCCCACCCCACCCCCGGTGTTAGAATGGAGAATACCATGGCAGCAAGGAATTGCTATAGGCAGTGCTGTCCCTGGGTCAGAAGTTAATTGTTCCCTTCATTAAGGAATTTGCATTTTGGAAGTGTCCCAAATTCCTTTTGAGTCTTGCTGCTTGGAGATTTTGTTATGCTAGAACTTTTATACAGGACTCTTGCAGTGGCAGCTAGTAATGGCATCACTTGACCACCTCGGCAGCTGCACCGCAAATATCCAACCATTTTCACTGCCTTGGTTAAAATAGCCTTGGCAAACTGGTTCTGTTCCTGCAGTGTGTGCAGACCGTTGGTCCTGTGCTTCCCACCCATAGAACCAAAGCCCTTGTTTACCTTTGGGAGAAAGTGTATTTGGCTTAAGAGCCAAAGTGTTCTTCTGCCTGTTCCTGAGGGTCAGGCTCCGTTCCCAGCAGAGCTTCCCTGGGGGAACACTATAGCCCAGAATTAAAGACTGTTGTGAGTCATTTTGGGGATTTGAAATGCAGTGTTTAATTTAAAGCAAAGAAATAAATGCAGGAAATATACAGTACAAAACCGTTTATTGTGAGGACCATGCCTGTACACAAATATCAACACAACAATCATTAAAAATGTTAAAATTCATTACATGCTATCCCAACGAAACCTTCATCCCACAAAACAGGAAGAGAAGGAAAACAAGCAACGAGTTAAACAGACGATGAAGGGGTCTTTACTTTTATCATCCATAAATCTTTCCCCGGCTTTCATGGCCTTCATCACAAAGACCGCTGCCACATGGGCAAATGCAGGACAGGAAACTGCCTTGTCACTGGGCAGAGTAGTTTTCAGTTTGGCGCAATATTGCCCCCTCTTCCTGGCAGCAGCTCTGCAGAGTCCCAGGGTTTCAAACAGAAGTCTGTGCCAGTCCCAGATGGCGGGGATTGATGCTCTGCCCCTGAGCTAAGGTCCTTCCTTTGGACCTCTGCACATGGTGCTTTAGAAAGCCCTTTGCCACGGGGCTTTTCAGCTCAAAATAGGCATGGGGAAACAGCAAGGGAGGCCATGGTAAACAGGAAGAAAATACGAATATGTGATTGTTTCAGTTGCACATACTTGGTTCCAGTAGGTATTGTGGGTTGTTCCCAAAAGTTTGGCTTCACCCCCTGATGACCCACAGCAACCTTCACCAACATCTGGTGCCTTCCAGATGTTGTTAGACCAGGCTTTCCCAAACTAAGGCCCGGGGGCCGGATGCGGCCTGCGAGGCTTTTTTATGCGGCCCCTGGCACCCCCTGCCGCCCACTGCTGCCGTGTGCTCTTAACGGCACGGCTCCCCACTTTCAGGTCGCTGGAGCATCGGAAATAGCTTGTGCACATGCACAAGCGTAATTTCCGGCACACTTCTGGGTCGGAGGAGGCCCATGTGCATGCGCACAAGCTATTTCTGCTGTTCCCGTGACCCGGAAGTGTGCTGGAAATCGCGTGTGCACACGCGTATGGGTGCACGCTCCCACGTGCTCCGGCCCACAGCACAATTGGCGCTGGCGGCACTGGCCCTCGGCAACGTAAGTTTGGGGACCCCTGTGTTAGACTGACATCTGGGGGTGGCTCCAGGTGGAGGCTGCCTGTGCAGGATGGATCCCTTGTCAAATTCTGCCTATAGCAATTCCTTAAAACCACTTTTCCAGAGGGACCCGTGTGTTCACGTGTTGGCAGCAAAACAACATACGGTGTTGTGGCTGCCTAAAAGCAACCAACACATTTATTATGACAGAAGCTTCCAGGAACTGCAGTCGGCTTCGTCAGATGCAAAACTGGTGTTTGCTTTGGTGTGCTGTGCTCTTTGATGGCAAGAGGGAAGGAAGGCAGTGGATGTGCTTTGTCCTTGCGCTCTCTCTCTCTCTCTCTCTCTCCCCCCCCCAAAAAAAATTTACTGCTGGACTTAACAGGACTTTGAAGTGGACGTTTGGTGTTAAAATTACTGCTGGACTCTCTGGGACTAATTAACTGCTGTTTATTTCTGCCTGGGATGCTTGAAAGACAGTCTAGGAGGGTCTGGAGCTCCAGATCATCAGCGTTGCTGTCCGTCCGGTTTGAAGAAATCGGGGAGTTCCACTTTTCGTTTTGGGTCTGTTTTCTCTTCCAAAGTGCCTTGCATTTCCCCTCAGCAACTGACGATACACTTGCTTTGGCAGTGTATTCCTGCAGCAGGTTAACTTGCAGAAGTGAAGCACTTTTTACTCTTTTACTACTGAAGTGAACGCTGGAGTAAAGCTGCCCTCCAGAGACTGTTGGACTGCAGTTGGGGGTGGTGGGAACTGTAGTACCTGGAGGGCGTCAGGTTGAGGGAGGAAGTCTGCTGTAACCATAGATGTTTCTAGACTATTCACTTGGCTCCAGAAGTGAATATATATTATTATTTAAATAGCTTGGGGAAATGTTTGGATCAGGCACCCCCAAACTGCGGCCCTCCAGATGTTTTGGCCTACAACTCCCATGATCCCTAGCTAACAGGACCAGTGGTCAGGGATGATGGGAATTGTAGTCCAAAACATCTGGAGGGCCGAAGTTTGGGGATGCCTGGTTTGGATCAACAATTGGTCCCGAAATGAGAGTACCTAATTTATATCATTTATATACCACTCTTTAAAACAAAAACAAAAATGTATGAATCGGATTCTGATCTGTAATTTGGCGAAGGGAATCTGGCCCTCTAGGTGCTGCTTGACTACAACCGCCATCATCCCTGACCATTGGCCATTCTGGCTGGGGCTGGCAGGAGTTGGGAGTCCATCAGCATCTGGACAGCCACATGCTCCCTATCCCTGCAGTAAGGAATCTGAAAGCTACTAGCTGTATTTTTTTCTTCCTTATGCAACCTCTTCTGTGGTGTCTTGGAAAATATTTTCAGGTTCTTTAGGAACATTAAACTTTTGGAACTGATGTGCGTTTACTTTTTGGCACACTGAAGTCTCTGTATAGAAGTGTTTATCAAGAAGGCTTTGAAATGTATTTTTGTGTTCTATTTTTATTTTATTCTTAAGGGGCAATCCTTATTGCTTCGTTTTTGGAGTGTCAAAACACTGCTGTGCTCAGAGTTCTGGGCAAATCTCTTCAGTGCTTGTGATGGGAGCCTGGAATGTGGGATGTGTTTGAATTGGAGGGTTATTTCAGGATGTGTGTGTGTGTGTGTGTGTGTGTGTGTGTGTGTTATCAAAGTACTGTGTTCTTTGTGTGATGGCGTTGCCTCTAGAAAAGGGGTGAGGAACCAGAAGCCCTTCAGGTGTTGCTAAGCTACAGCGCCCATCATTCCTGACCCTTGGCTGTGCTGACTCACTTACATACTCTTTTTCTTTTTAAAGTCTCTAGCCCTCATCGTTAACCATATTTTTTTTCACAAACAAAATGGCCCTCATCATGATAAGAGAGATAATGAAAAATGCAAGAGTCGGATTTAGATAAAAGGCTCCCCACCTGTACTAAAAAAGGAGACACCCTAAATTATGTGCATCTTCACTGAGCTAGTAAACTTCCCTATGCAGGGCTGGAAAAATACTTGAAATCAGTAGATGCCAGCACCAATTTTTTATGTACTCAAGTAGGAGGAACACCTGCCTTGCATGCAGAAGGCTGCAGCTTCAATCCCCGACACCTCCAGGCGTTGCTGCTTAAAACCCCAGAGATCCTCTCCTGGGCAGCGTAGATCAGGGGTTCACAAACTCTGTTCAGGTGGTTCTGCAGCATGACTGTGGCTTTGTGACTAAAGACAGGAGGCGTTGCATTGAATGTGTATTTTTATGACTGCTTTTATTTCCTATATACTGCATTTCATTGTATTACAATTTGCGTTCTTTGGAATCAAATCGCTATACCATTAAATACAATATATAAGGGCAGGGAAATAGGCAATAAAATGCAAGTAAAACTCTTGCAGCATTTAGCACAGTGGTCTGTCCAGATGCTCTGCAATTTTTAAGTGGTCACGGGGCAGGGAAGAACCAATGATGTAGACAATATAGAGCTAGTTGGAGTGACTCTTCCTACGTTCCTTTAGAAGCCACCTGAACTCATTCCATTTCTCTCCCTCTCCTAGTGCTCTTCCGATATATTTTTTATTTTTGTTTTTTGCATTCATGACAATTTACCAACGAAGGCTGTTGTAGAATGTGGCTGGCGCTTGTGGGATCCGCTCTGTGGATCTCACACATTCCTCTCCTAGGCTGGGTTTTGCAGAGAGAGCGAAAAGGGAGGAGATGAGCCCAGGAGGAGAAACCCTCCCCAGCAGAGCAACTGAGGGACGCTGCAGGTCTCTTCCTACTCCCCAGATTCCCGTTACCCAAAAGGAGAAGCAGGTGCCCTTTTTTTTTTTGCCGAACTTGCTGGTTGCCTGGCCCAACAACAACAACAAGGAAACGGACCCCTCTTCCTCCCTCCAATCTCTGCAGGGCTTCATCCTAGCTCTATTTGTGTAGCTTGGGGTTGAAGACAGTGTTACAAATGCATTTTTTTTAGCTTCCTAAAGAGCTTAGGAGGAGCCATGTTAGCCTGCAGCAAACACAACCGAAAGAGCAAGTTCACAGGACACACAGCCCAAACTTCCTGGAGAGGAGCTCGCACCCGCTTTGCTCTTCCCGGTCCTTTGTGCTGCCACGCTGAGCCAAGCCAGAGTTTTGGCTGAGCATGTCGCCCACACGGAGCCTTGGGGTTCAGCCCTCTTCTTGCTAACCATGGCCTCTAGCCAAGAGCAGTAGGTCTGCAGCGAAATGGACCGGGGAGGAGGAAAGTGGCTGCTGACTTCTCTCCAGGATAATAATAATAATAATAATAATAATAATAATAATAATAATAATAATAATAATTTACTGAGCGGCTTCCAACAAAATATTAAAATACAGAAATCCATCAAACATTAAAAGCTTCCCTAAACAGGGCTGCCTTGAGATGCCTTCTAAAGGTCTGGTAATTGTTATTCTCTTTGACCTCTGGTGGGAGGGCATTCCACAGGGTGGGTGCCACTACCGAGAAGGCCATCTGCCTGGTTCCCTGTAGCTTTGCTTCTCGTAGCGAGGGAACCGCCAGAAGGCCCTCGGCGCTGGACCTCAGTGTCCGGGCAGAACGATGGGGGAGGAGACGCTCCTTCAGGTATACTGGACCGAGGCCGTTTAGGGCTTTAAAGGTCAGCACCAACACTTTGAATTGTGCTCGGAAACGTACTGGGAGCCTGCATGGAGAGATCTGCACGGTCTTGCTAAGCCAGGCAACAGCAGCCAGGTAGCTTGGAGATGTTTCAGACCACAACTCTCACCACCTGCCAAGCGATGTCTTCACTGGTGCGAGTTGTGGTCCGAAAAATCTGGAGGGCAGCATGTTGGGAAGGCTGTATGACTCTGTATGACTCACTGCACCATGCGATTCGGGTCACAGCCTTGTATCGTAAAATGTTTGACAGTTCAGTTTTGGCAGAAGCCACAAACCTGATGTTTGAAGAGACGGATGCAGAGGAAAGAAATATACAGTATAACCTTTCTTCAGAGAGAGTCGAGGCAAAACAAGTGATGGATGGGGTTGTCTGGTACACATCTGTCTTCTGAAAAGGGATACGGCAGGGGTCCGTAGCCAGCAGGGTGCCGGTCTTTTGGCTTCACTTTAAAATAGTGATTCACTCCTGATTTCCTTCTGCATGCAATGTATGTGTACCTACCTACCTGGGTCAGTGGCCTTTTCATACACCTGATGAATCTATGAACTTAGAAGGTGCTGCCAGGGGCTTCTGTTGATTTCATTTCCCCTCTTTTATAATGAGTATTGGGTGGGGGGCACGGACAAAAAAGACTGATTTCAATATACTGTATAAGCTCACTCCCTTTTACACTGCAAGAGACCAGTGAGCCAATACGGGGTGTATTTTGAAGGTGTTGAGATCATCTTAATGAGCTCTGCCTTCAGATTAAGCCTGTAATCTTTTTTAAAAAAAGAAATGCAGGGTGTTTGGAATGCAGACTTCAACACAAAATCATAGTAGTTCTGTTGCTGTTCTTCATGCCATGTAGCAATGTTTTTACGGCATATTTGCACAACTGGGCTTTCCTCGGGTGATGGTAAGCCTCTTTGGATCTGAAACCCAACAGCAAAGTGAGCTGCAAAGAGCCCCAAGATAACTGGGGACTCTTTATTCTCCCCTGTGTTCACCTTGAGGTTGTTGCTGAATATATTGGAAGTCAGCGGAACCTGGAATTTGCCTCGGGTGCTTGGCACCCGAAGATGCAACACGAAGGGGGGGGGCAAAAGTTGCTGCTTTAAACAAGGCCAGCAATACACGCAGCACCTGGGAACCTAGGTGCATGGACATGCCTTGTTTTGAGTCAGACCTTTGGTCCATCTAGCCCAATATTGCCTGCTCTGGCTGGCAGTGGCTCTCTTGCCAACCACCTGGCCTTTCCCATCTCCTGATAATATTTTAATTGGAGGCGCTGGTGATTGGACCTGTGACTTTGCCTATTCAAAGCCTGTGCTTGACAACAGCTATAATAAATATTTATTCTGCCGTTGGGCCGGACCTTCCTCTCCTGAGATCCATGCCCCCTCCCTGCATCCCTTTTGGCACAGTGAAAGTTCGCATCAAGAGCCAGCTGCCAGTCAGTGATGGAGGTCCTCTGCTGCTGCTATTATTATTATTATTATTAATTAATTGATTAATTAAAGGTGTATGCTGCCCTTCATCCAAAGATCCCAGGGTGGTTCACGACAGAAAAATAGAAAATCAGAATGTGAAATACATAATAAAACAACAAAACAAAACAAACAGATTGAAAAAGCCATAGAATGACAATCAGCCGAAGAGAAATGGTTTTTGTCTGACACCTAAAAATATGTACAGTAATGAAGACCCCAGGCAAGCCTCCCTGGGGAGAGCGTCCCACAAGCAGGACTGCTACCCTCTGGACCTCTCGTGGACGAGGCACATGAAAAAGGGCCTCCCCTGAATCCTGACCTGGTTCACCTGCAATTTATTTTGCACTAAGTTTCTCACACACACCAGATACCCACTTGGTCACCCTTATTCCCATAGCAGGGGATCTCTACAGCAGGCCAGGCAGTCCGAGACATCACAGCATCACTTGGCATGACATCACTAAATCCAAAATGCAGTGCGCCTTGAAATCCTGTGTTGGAAGGACTGAGGCTGCGATCCTAAACACATCCCTGAGGCCGGATGCCCCTTGAATTCAAGATGACTTAGAGTTGTGCTGTAAGCTGTCCTGAAATGTGATGCAGAATCTGGGGTGGGGGAGTCTGTGGTATCCAAGTCCCATCAGCCCCAGTCAGTAAGGCTCGTGGTCAGGGATGATGGGAGTTGTAGTCCAGCAACAGCTGGAGGACCACAAGCTCCCCGTCCCTGGTTCACAAGGTCAAAGCAGTGGTTCTGGTGGTGGTTTTTAATAAGTCCTCCTCTTGGGGGTATAGGACAGGAATGTGGACTTCTCTCATTTCCCCAGAAGCTATGCAAAATGTGCCTGGGCAATCTGGGCCAGGAGGGCCAAAGGTGGGCTTCCAGAACAGGCTGTGCAGGCTCCCCACAGGCCCCACTCCTCACCCATCCTGCTGTGCTTTTGCCTGGCTGGAATATGTCCTTGAATGGTGAGGAAGCACCGCTTGCTTGCTTGCTTGCTTGCTCGCTTGCTCGCTCGCTCGCTTGCATGGATAGAGAGGGGAAGGGGGGTGTCCATGAAGAAACACACTCCTTGGATTGGAAAGGTTTCTCCACTCCTGGTCTAGACAAACACACAGTTCTAGCCCCTAATTAATAAATTAATTAATGAGCCATTATGATGGTAACTTATTCATAAATGTAACTTTTTACGATTGTATAGATGAGTTTGCAACATTGGGGGGGATTTTTTCAAATGTGCAATTTTTATCAGTTGATGGTTTTGCCAAAGATTTGGGGGGGCGGGGGGGTCCTTTGCAAGTTCTGTGGGATTTTGTCAGCAATTTCTCACCATGTGCACAAATATTATTTGATGTATCTTGGGAAGGACAGAGTTGACAATTGTCATACAGTAATAAGTAGATTTGGCTCTGTGATGCGTACTACCTGGTTTGGGTGGGCTGGTTGCTTGTTTTTTAATCACTTTTCTGTTGAAGGATTTTTACCTATTCTAGTTTGAAAATAATTGCTAAGATGACTAAAAATGAAACTAGAAAATTAAAATTATTTTTCCAGTTTACTCTCTGTGCATTTTGTATGCAGTCTCTTTCTTCTGGGGAGGGATATCTATTCCCCCCCCAGTGCTTTGCAGCTCAACAAAGGAGGAATAATTTCTGCTGCTTTGTACAGCACCATCAATTGTGCAGGGTGCTTGCAAAATAACTAAACAGGTATTAGAAGTCACTGGCCCTACTGAACACCTTGTAATGGCCACTCACATTATATACAGAGCTCATAGCCCACCTACTCTCAGCAGCCAGAAGCCTCAGCCAGACACTGGAGAGACCTGTCAGGAGTAAGCATGGACCAAGGGTACCAAATTGTACGGGAAACAGCCTTATTAGAAAAACTAACCAGAAAAATGAAACTGACGCAGGAACAAATAGAAGAGGATGCCTTCACCCCAGTATGGCTCCCCTTTATCACACACACACACACAGCACAGCCCAACAAGACAGCAATAGGAACCCACTGACAGCATAAGAATCAATCTGGCTTACCTGACCCGACAAGCCCTCCGCCCCCTCACAAATGCAAACAAACCCCACTGCAACCAACCACGCCATGGGCCCCCAACCCCTCTCACTACCAAGGAAATGTAATAAATAGAGAACCTACCCAGTTGACAAAGGTCCGTATAGTTAAAGCTATGGTTTTCCCAGTAGTGATGTATGGAAGTGAGAGCTGGACCATAAAGAAGGCTGATCGCCGAAGAATTGATGCTTTTGAATTATGGTGCTGGAGGAGACTCTTGAGAGTCCCATGGACTGCAAGAAGATCAAACCTATCCATTCTGAAGGAAACCAGCCCTGAGTGCTCACTGGAAGGACAGATCCTGAAGCTGAGGCTCCAAGACTTTGGCCACCTCATGAGAAGACTCCCTGGAAAAGACCTTGATGCTGGAAGACTCCCTGGAAAAGACCTTGATGCTGGAAAAGATGGAGGGCACAAGGAGAAGGGGACAACAGAGGACGAGATGGTTGGACAGTGTTCTCGAAGCTACGAACATGAGTTTGACCAAACTGCGGGAGGCAGTGCAAGACAGGAGTGCCTGGCGTGCTCTGGTCCATGGGGTCACGAAGAGTCAGACATGACTAAACAACAACAACAACCCAGTTGACACTAACACAAAACCCTACACACACACTATATAAAATATGGGTAAGCAAACTAAGGCCCGGGGGCTGGATCCAGCCCAATTGCCTTCTAAATCCAGCCCATGGACAGTCTGGGAATCAGCATGTTTTTACATGAGTAGAATGTGTCCTTTTATTTAAAATGCATCTCTGGGTTATTTGTGGGGCATAGGAATTTGTTCATTTTTATTTTCCTTCAAAATATAGTCTGGCCCACCACAGGGTCTGAGGGACAGTGGACCAGCCCCCTGCTGAAAAAGTTTGCTGCCCCCTGTTATAAAAGAATAGAAACCTCCCCCCCCCACACACACCCCTCCTCTCCTCCCCTCTTCTTCCCCAACCTTATACTTTACTCAACACTTGAAGTGCAGAATGTTTGAGGACCGGGACATTCACAGGGAAACCAAAATGCTTGTTTACAAAGCTATTGTACTATCAACCTTACTGTATGCTTGTGAAACATGGACCACTTACAAACGCTATTTCCAACTTCTCGAAAGATTCCATCAACAGTGTTTCTGAAAAATCTTACACATCACTTGGGAAGACAGACAAACTAATATCAATGATTCTTCAACATTAACTTCGTTGGACTGGTCATGTTGTGCGGATGCCTGATTATCGTCTTCCAAAGCAACTACTCTATTCCGTACTTTAAAATGGAAAGCGTCATGCTGGTGGTCAACGAAAGAGGTTTAAAGACTGTCTCAAGGCAAACCTTAAAAAATGTAGTATAAACACCAACAATTGGAAAACACTGGCCTGCGAGCACTCCAGTTGGAGAACAACCTTTACCAAAGGTGTCATGGGCTTTGAAGAAACTCAAACTCAGGATGCAAGGGAGAAACGTGCTAAGAGGAAGGCACGCTTGGCAAATTCACACCGTGATCAACTCCTGCCCGGGAACCAATGTCCCCACTGTTGAAAGACGTGTGGGTCCAGAATTGGCCTCCACAGTCACTTACGGACTCATTGTTAAAACCGTGTTTATGGAAGACAATCTTACTCGGCTACGAGTGATCGCCAAAGAATGTCTCACAACAAATGTAACTGATTTGTAAGAAAGTCTGAACAACCTGAAAAAAGAGACGAGGCATGTACTTTTGTAAACTAAGAAAATATTTAATAAAAATAAATTAAACACATAATTAAAAAAAAAAAAACCTGCGCAGGGTAGTTTAAACTGGGATGAAAACCAAGGCCTAACAATCAGATTCGGACATCATGGCAGGCCAGGGATTCATTCTAAATTTCATTCCTGGTTTCTCAGGATCACAAACCAGTTTGCCAGTTTTGACAAACATATGACTGGCCTCAAACCAGGTGTGGCACGATCGGGGTCCAGGATGGGAGGGGAGAAAGAAGCCCACCATTCCCTTGAAAGCTCATTCTTGTAACACTAGATCATGGCTTGTTGTTTCTGTATGAACCAAGCTAGTGTTAGTTTACATCAATCAAAATGTGGGGAAAGTGTGGCAGGTCTCTGCCCTGAGGAGATTACAGTGTAAATAAGGGGATATATTTGCAGACCCTCTAAGTGTCCCTATTTTCCAGGGACAGTTTCTGATTTGATCCTGGAATGTCCCGCTTTTCCTTAGGATGTTCCTATTTTCATCAGAGAGATGCTCAAGGGTATGGAGTTATGCAACCCCTTCAGAATAATTTGCAGCAATGGCTAGTTTAACTAGTAGAATCAGAGACCAGGAAGAAAGAGTTTTTTAAAAAGATTGGAAGAGTTTTGTAGAATATTTGAAAAAAAAACCCTACTGTGATCAAATCAGGAGGTTAGCAAGATTAGAGTAAATTCAGCAGTATAAAGTAAATTGAGATAAAACGGGGGGGGATATGGAATAACCACAATATGCAGCAGTAAAGGGTAATTAAAACAAACTATGGAAGGGGGGTGGAAGGGAAGATGATGTTAAGATGTATGGTTTGTGATTTGGTAAATGTTAATGTTCAAATTTTGTAAAATTGAAAATGATAAAACTTTTTTTTAAAAAAAACACCCTCACACAAAGAGACGGGTGTGTTTTATGGCTCCTTTTGACATTTTAGGTTAGAAGTGGGCAGGCTGTTGACCAGGGGGGGGAGGAGTCTGTGCCCCTCCTGATGTTGGGCTGAGGGGAGCTGTAGTCCGAAACATATGGAGGGTGCCAGGTTGGGGGGGGGGTTCTCTTGCTAACATTATGCTAACAGCAGTGGCTTGGGGGAAGCTGTCTTGCTGGTGCCAGAACTGTTCTGATGCAGCCCCACAAGCTGTTATCTGTTGCTTGGTGTTAACCTGCATACTAGCAAATTAAGCAAGTTCATTTGCTTCTAATGAAGGTACATCATTGGCTTCCGAAGATTTCTCTCTCTTTTTCCTTCTTCCTTTTCTGTGAAGGTTTCCTTACTTGGAGAAGGGAGGAAGTGATACTATTAATAGCTTTGGTTCAAAATGTGTATTTTAGAGAGTCTTGAAATAAGAAGCAATCATGATGGAGAGAATCTTATCAGGGACTCTTTTAGAATCCTCTCCTTGACAACACAATTTGTGCCTCATGTGGCTGTCACTCTCTTTGTCACCCCGTCCCCCACCCCCCTGCTGTGGTGGGTTGCAGTGTCAATCATATTTACCCCCAGTTTCAAAGTCTCTCTCCTTGATGGTACAAAAAAGTGGTTCAAAATAGACAGCTTTTCTGAATTCAAGAAGAGGAGAGAATTGCAGTCACCACCCCAAATCTTTTCTTTGCTTTGTCCCCCAGCATGTGCCAGAGATTCACTCAGGAAGAATTATAGACCCTCCTTCCATTGGAGGGTTTCGAGCCCCTCTCCCCCCCTCAGCACCTGCCACCTGAGGTGCATGCCTCACTTGCACTAACATCAGGGCTGGCTCTGGGAAGTGCAAAGGGCAACTAGCTGCTTCAAGAACCCAGAGGAAGCAACTTGCAAAGAAATGTGCGGTATCTTGTATTTTTGAACTCACAAGGTCTCTACCATGTCCCTCTTCCCTCTGTGTAGCTGCAGCTGCTAAACTAGTGAGCAAAGGGGCCCCTTGCATATCCAGGAGCAGAGAAGGGAGAGCAGGCCGAGGGCAGAGAGAAAGCATCGGAATGGGAATACTTGGGAATCTCTTGGGAAAGAACTCTTTGTACATTGCTGCACAGCCTTCAACGGGAAGGAACCCCAGCTTTGGAGGGCAGGATTGTCAGCTGTCATCTTTCCTTCTGAGGTTGAGAATTTGCTTCCTCGGCATTTTCTAGCAACACAATAGCTTCTTCCAACACACCCTCTGGGTCCGCTAGTTCAACCTGAAAGAAACGGGGGGGGGCGTGTTTGCAATTTAATACATTGCCAAAAAAATAAACAAAAAGGAGACAGATTTGCATAAAATTTTCATATGCTAATTTATATGTACAGATGCCAACTTAGAAATAATTAAAAGTAAAGGTAAATGAACATGAGTTTGACCAAACTGCGGGAGGCAGTGCATGACAGGAGTGCCTGGCGTGCTATGGTCCATGGGGTCACGAAGAGTCGGACACGACTAAACGACTAAACAACAACAAAGGTAAATGACCCCTGACAGTTAAGTCCAGTCGCGAACGACTGGGGTTGTGGTGCTCATCTCACTCTATAGGCTGAGGGAGCTGACGTTTGTCCACAGATGGTTTTTCTGGGTCGTGTGGCCAGCATGACTAAGCTGCTTCTGGCAAAACCAGAGCAGCGCATGAAAACGCCATTTACCTTCCCGCTGGAGCGGTACCTGTTTATCTACTTGCACTTTGATGTGCTTTCGAACTACTAGGTTGACAGGAGCTGGGACCAAGCAACGGGAGCTCACGCCGTCGCGGGGATTCGAACCACCAACCTTCTAATTGGCAAGCCCTAGGCTCAGTGGTTTAGACCACAGTGCCACCCGCGATATTACTGTACTCTAAATAGAAATACAGCAGCAATGCCTCTCTGCATTGGCTGGGAGAGCTGGACTAGTCTGCTCTCTGCTGATGGGACCCTGTGGCTCCTCCTCCATAGTTCTTTCTGCCTTTAAAGTGGACTTGAACTGAGCAGCCCTTCAAACTAAGGATACCTCCAAATACATGACAGTCCCCCTACTGCTCTTCAAGCAGAATGAGGGTGGGAAATGCCAGGGGAAGAAAGAGGGGATAGCCTATGGAAGCATTGCAAGTCCTACTTGCCAATACTTGAACTGGCAACATTCCAGCTCCCCACATAGTCTTTTAAGCGGGTGTGACAAAATATCAATAAAACACACACACACACACACACACAGGCAGAATAAAAAAATGCACACCCCTCTCTTCCCCCACCTCACCCCACTGTTACTAACACAAACACATGCACCACACGGGGTTACAGCATATTGTCTTTCACATATACATATACATATACATATACATATACATATAGGGGGGTTTGGGGGGAGGGGGTCAGTCATGATGACTCCTGTGTGTCCCTTCCATGCCTGTGGGAGGCTAGAATCTATAGGAGGACGCTTGCTGCAATGGACAGCCCAGTTCGTTTGTTAAGGTAATGGCCTTAGGTGCTCACAGCTAAGTATCCACCATTCGCATCTTTTAAAAGTGAGTTCTGTTGCCATAGAAACTAATGCAAGCATCCCCAACCTTCGGCCCTCCAGATGTTTTGGCCTACAACTCCCATGATCCCTAGCTAACAGGACCAGTGGTCGGGGATGATGGGAATTGTAGCCCAAAACATCTGGAGGGCCGAAGGTTGGGGATGCCTGAACTAATGGATGGGTCTTTCTCCACTTCATTCCTTCTTTCATTTACAGCACTTATATACTCCCTCACAAAGTGATTTACATAAGATTATTACATGCATAAGCATCAGATTCTGTTTTTTGTTCGTTTTTTAAAAAATTCAATAACCCGGAAAAGACAATTAGTTTGTTTAGAAAAAGCTGCTGCTTCTTCTCTGCTCCCTTCGGGTCATACTGCAGACTCCCATCTACTTTGCTTCTGACCCACCCTACTTTTGGCTCCCACCATCAGCTGACTTTTCCTGTGGGTCAACTGCCCTTCATCAGAAAAGCTTCCCCACATCCAGCTATTTGCACTCTCCATGCTTAAGAGGCCAAAGGAGCTGAGGTGGGCAGGTCCTGGGCAGCTGGAGCAGAGACTGAAATTGCTCTTCCCTCTCTGCTCAGGTGTTGGCTTGCAGGAAGAGACACGTTTTGGCCTTTGGGCCTGCGGGGAGCCTGTAACCCAGAGATTACCTTTGGGATGGGATACTGAGTTGGTGCAGGGGCTTCATCGCGGCCAAAATCAATCATGGTTCCGCAACGGGGAATGTCTGCCACCCAGTAGCCTTCATAAAGTTGCCCTGTGTCCAAGTAGATGAATTTCCCTGGACCGTGCCTCTTCCCGTCCTTCCAGGACCCTTCATACCGGTTTTCATTTTCTGCAATTGACACAGAGATTTTTGTGGGATTGATGCTTTTTTAAACACACACACACAGAGAGAGAGAGAGAGAGAGAGAGAGAGAGAGAAGGTGGTTTGTGTTTTCACAAGCATCTCCTAACAAATGGTTCTATCATGGTCTAGTTTGCCCTCCCCCCCCCAACTGGGGCAGGTCATTGTGGCTGCAGACTTTGCCCCTGAAGCACTTCTTACCTGGAAGTAAATACCCTGCTGAAATGGACAGAACGGAACCTGCTTCTGACTCAATGGTCAGGAGGAAACTTGGACTGCAGAGAAGTCTTTATGCTCACAAGTTCCTAGGTATGGTGAAATTCTGGATGGGGCAGTTCTGAGAACAGACTGGAGTCTGTTCTCCCTCTTTCCTTATTCAGAAAGCTTCATATACTGCTCTTTGGTGATGCTTCCAAGACAGGTTATAAAATTATAAAAACATTAAGGGTGGAGAAATAAAAGCATTTGCCTGGTACCGAAAATATATTCATGTGGGTGCCAGGCAAATTTATCTGGGGAAGGAATTCCATCAATGGGGCAAGCACATGTCCGTCGCAAGGGCCCCACCAGCTGTGCCCGTCACAGTTTGGATGCTGTAGTTAACTCTCTTAAATCCTTTTGCAAGAAAGGGAGGAGCCAGCAAAACTGCATGAATCCTACGTTTCGGTTTACCCTCTCTGGGCAAGCAGCCAGGACCAGCTATTCGATCTTGGACGGTTGTCCATCGCGAACCTAACAGAAGGCACACTTACCCCCTGCCTTGCAAAATTTCCAGTTACAGAGCTGACTATATTAAACCCGCAGGTGCAAGGAAATAACAATGTATTAATTAGCTAATTTAAACCTTAGGAAAAATCCAGCCAGTTCACAATCAATTGGGCAATGTCTCTGGAGGACCAATTATTCAATTTGTGGTGGTGGCAGAGGTGATTTAAAATCAATCATATCCTTAACACCCAGAACATCCCAGCAGGAATTAATTTTAACCCCATAATCTTCTTTTCAATGTCTCGCCTCAGTTTTGGAAGAGGTGATAGTACAAGAGCACCTCTGAGCACATGCAAAGTGAAATTGCACTTCTGCTAAGGAAGTGTCACCCGTGCTTCAAGGTTTTCAGGTACAAAGTGATATCAAGTCTGAATCCTCTTGAAATCTGTCAAGGCACAGTCATTACATCTCCTTTTAGAAACTAAAGACATTTCTAGATAACCGCCAAGACTCTAAATCTCATCTCATCAATTTCCTGATGCTGGAAGTTAGATACAAACAGATCCTGGACAGCGGTGTAATTAAGTGTACCTGCCCTCGGCATAACCTGGGCAGGACTACCAAACTGTTGTTTTAAAAGTTCGTGTAAACATGCTGTCAGCTATTAAAACAGCACTAAATTATGTGTTTGCTCAGCATGGCACAATAATAATTTTTAAGGACATTTTAATCCTCCCTTTCCTCTCAGGAGCTCAATAAAGCATATCAGTATGGGTCTGTCCCACATTTTACCTGCACAACAACCCTGAGAGACGGGGTTAGGATGAGAAGGAGCAATCGACCCAGAGTTCCCAAGTTACCTTTGTTATGGCTTAGTGCAGGCATCCCCAAACTGCGGCCCTCCAGATGTTTTGGCCTACAATTCCCATGATCCCTAGCTAACAGGACCAGTGGTCGGGGAAGATGGGAATTGTAGTCCAAAACATCTGAAGGGCCGAAGTTTGGGGATGCCTGGCTTAGTGGGATTTGATCCCAGGTCTTGATGGATCTAATTAGTCCAGCCTGTTAACCCAAACACCACATTGGCTCAGCAAAGCATGGCATGCTTTTGAGGCGGTAGAGCAGGGCTTGGAACCTCTGGCCCAGGAGGCCAGTGTGCCTCTCCAGGCCTTGATCTCTTGCCCTTGGGATTCTCCCCAGTCCTTGCCCCCTCACTGGCCCCAAACATTTTTGCCTGGCTGGAATACATTCATGAACTCTGGCCTCCCTGGACTGAAGAGCGGTTGGAGAAACTGGCCTAAAGGCAAAAACTTACACTTGCTGCTCCGCCCACTTTGCCATATGACCTTACCTGCCAGAAGGGGGGGGATGTGGCCCCCAGGCTGGAAAAGTTCTCCCATCAGAGGATGGCATGGCAAGTAGAGTTTGGGTTTTACAGCTGTCTCCCTGCCACTGACGTTTGATCGACACACGTGCGACTGCATATACACGTGGGGCCAGGAAATTTAAACACAAATGTTGCCAGAGCCTGAAGAGGATGTCAGTGAGGGTGGAGGAAGCCCCAAAGAGACCAGGCGCTCAGCAGGGGCTCAGCTCTACCTTTCTTTCAAATCAGAACCAGTGAAGGCAGTGAAGGTCCTGTGTGAGTGCCTGGAGGCTGTTGGAGGATGGATGGTGGCTAACAGATTGAGGTTGAATCCTGACAAGACAGAAGTACTGTTTTGGGGGGACAGGAGGCAGGCAGGTGTGGAGGATTCCCTGGTTCTGAATGGTGTAACTGTGCCCCTGAAGGACCAGGTGCGCAGCCTGGGAGTCATTTTGGACTCACAGCTGTCCATGGAGGTGCAGGTCAATTCTGTGTCCAGGGCAGCTGTTTATCAGCTCCATCTGGTACGCTGGCTGAGACCCTACCTGCCTGCAGACTGTCTAGCAAGAGTGGTGCATGCTCTAGTTATCTCCCGCTTGGACTACTGCAATGCGCTCTACGTGGGGCTACCCTTGAAGGTGACTCGGAAACTACAACTAATCCAGAATGCGGCAGCTAGACTGGTGACTGGGAGCGGCCGCCAAGACCACATAACACCGGTCTTGAAAGATCTACATTGGCTCCCAGTACATTTCCGAGCACAATTCAAAGTGTTAGTGCTGACCTTTAAAGCCCTAAATGGCCTCGGTCCAGTATACCTGAAGAAGCGTCTCCACCTCCATCATTCTGCCCGGACACTGAGGTCCAGCACAGAGGGCCTTCTGGCGGTTCCCTCGTTGCGAGAAGCCAAGATGCAGGGAACTAGGCAGAGGGCCTTCTCAGTGGTGGCGCCTGCCCTGTGGAACGCCCTCCCAACAGATGTCAAAGAGGAAAACTACCAGACTTTTAGAAGACATCTGAAGGCAGCCCTGTTCAGGGAGGCTTTTAATGTTTAATAGTTTATTGTGTTTTATTTTTCTGTTGGAAGCCGCCCAGAGTGGCTGGGGAAACCCAGCCAGATGGGCGGGGTATAAATAATAAATTATTATTATTATTATTATTATTATTATTATTATTATTATTATATTGTTTTACACACTGATGTGCGGGGTAGCACAGCCATCGCCACCACTTTCCTGCACATCCTCCAGGGTGCTCCCAACTTATGTGATTTTCGCTTCTGTGCGCAGGGGCCCTGTACTTGAAACCACTAAAACCCATTAAGTCTTCAAAAGACTACTGGTGTGAGCTGAGGTGGGGTAAATGGAGATATGTGGCACGGACAGCAACAAGCCCTTGTGTTGTTGTCATTGCGCAAGCCACCTTTTGAGCAGCAGCAGCAGTCTATCTGAGCAAAGAGAGCTGAGAATGTAGGCGGCGGCACCATCTGGCTGGCCTTAGGTTCTGTTCTGAGTGGGTGGGAAGGGCTGGGGTCCTTTCTGAGCACTGCCCAAAGGCATAGAGGACCAGACCTCTCGAGGATCATGGCCGCAGCAGGCCGGTACTTACTCAAGCGGAACATGCCCTGCCCGCTTGGCTTGTCCTCGGACCACTGGCCTTCATAGATGGAGCCATCCTTGTAGTACATTCGGCCCCAGCCGCTTCTCTTCCCAACGGCCCATTCCCCTTCGTAATACTCCCCATCTGAGTAAAATTTTATTCCGTATCCCTAAAATCAAAAGATATTCATGTGGACGATCACAACAGCAAACTTTCTCTTTGAAATGTTTAACTTTTATGTTAATTTGTCTTTCTTTAAAAAGCTGGTACTTTGTTGCTGTATTGTGTTTTTAATATTCAATTCGCAGTCGCCCAGAGTGGCTGGGGAAGCCCAGCCAGATGGGCGGATAATAAACAAACAAACAAACAAACAAACAAACAAACAATTGTTTTCTCTCAGCTTCTCATTTCTCCATGCCAGCTTTTTGGTTGTTGTTGTATTTTTTTTAATGTCCTCATAAAACTCACCAGAGTTTTAGTGTGAATTTCTCCTTTTTATGCCTAACAGACATTATTTCCCTTGCTGTAATGCTGTCTTCACCAATAGATGCATCTTAATGCACACAAGTATATGTGTGTTTGTGAACAATACTGGGCTGGAGAACTGCACTGCAACATCAGGAGAAGTGCAAATTTTGAAGGATGCCTATGTTGTGGTTCAACAAATTGTTTTGGAAAGCGCAAATTAGCTAGGTTCACCTTTAAGGAGGATATTGACAAGATGGAACGTATCCAGAGGAGGGTGATCAGGGGTCTGGAAATCAAGTCTCATGAGGAGCGATTGAAGGAGCTGGGTCTGTTTAGCCTGGATAAGAGAAGGCTGAGAGGAGATAGGATAGCCTTCTTCACATATATAAAGGGCTGCCCTGTTCCAGAGGCTGGGGCCGAAACCAAAGGCTTCAAGTTATAAGAAAGCAGATTCTGACTAAGAACTTTCTGATGGTAAGAGCCATTCAGCAGTGGAATGGGCTCCCTCAGAAGGTGTTGGAATCTCCTTCCTGGGAGGTTTTTCAGCAGAGGCTGGATGGCCGTCTGTCAAGGACGCTTTAGTTGAGATCCCGTCATTGCAGGGGGTTGGACTAGATGACCCTTGGTGTGCCTTCCATCTTTACAGTTCTATGATTCTATGAATTTCTCCTCCACCCCTACTTTCTGGGCTGGATCCACACCACCAAAGTGTGAGGGCAAAAAATGCAGAGGTACCTGGTTCTGTTCACTCCCCTCATGGCTTGCTCTCTTCCTGTCATGTCACTCAAGAGAGGATAGCAGAATTAAGGAAGCCATGAGGCTCCTGGAATTAAAAGCGGGTGTGCCAACTTAAATAAAAATTTGGGGCAGGTTGGTAAGCCCCGCCCCACATAATCCATCACATGACGCAGTGCGCACATACCATTTGAAGGGGGGGACCAGCAGTGCTTTAAATTTTCACCTCAGAAAAGGAACAAGGCACTTAGTGAATTTCAGCAGGAGTCTATTGTACAGGCTGAAGAATGCAGCAGCTCAGAGCTTTGGCAACCCCCCCCCCTGATTTCTGATATTAATGCTGATCAGATTCTGGCCTTCGGCTCACTTTTAAAGGCATACATTTGCATCCACCATTGCAAAAGAGCACGACTCACCCACATTTTGTCGTTCTTCCACCAACCCGAGTAGACTTTCTTGTAGTCTTTTGTGATGGGATCAGGGAGGCTGTATGTCCCATATCCATCCCGTTTTCCAAATTTCCAGTCTCCGCTGTAGATGGCCCCTGTCCTCTTCCATGTCTGTGTGCCCTTGCCTGGCGATGGGGACAAAAGGCAGGAACTGGTAGGACAGACTTTCTCTTGTGACCAATAAAACTGCCTGCGCATTATGGTTTTAATTTACTTGAGCCAATCGTTTCCAAACTAGATAATAAATGAATCGTTATCTAGTTTTGAGAGAAGGGCATGAAGCAAATCCATGAGAGACTCCTGTGAGCCCAAATCGTCCACCTACAGAGGAGGGTGTCCTCAGCACCACTGCATGGTATTTATTTATTCATTCATTTCGTAAAATTTATATAATGTTTGATTGGAAAAAGAAAAAGAAAAATGATTTACAAAGGCACTGCCCTGTACTTTACTGTTCAGGACATAGAAAAGGGGTCACCAGTGCCGTGTCCGAGGGGGTGTGATGCCACCCTTGTGGTCTTTCTCCCCTGGCACAGTGGTTCTCAACGGCAATGGTGTGGCAGGAGAGGATGGCAAGTGTGGCTGGAAGATTCCAGGACAAGCAAATAAACATTTAAGAATTTCAGTGTAGCGTAGTATAGTATCAACTTGTTATTTTATTTATTTGCAGAATATGGGTAGATATATTTTCAAAACGAGAGCGAGATCATCAAGAAGTGATACGGCAAGCTTACACCTCTCGTTCCCTGCAGGACCAATTGCAGTCATCAGCAGTCGTTAACAGCCATCTACAGGTTTACCACTCCCATCAGCCCATCACCCATTCCCTCCCACCCCCCACCCTCTGCATATACATAAGGGACTGACTTCTGTTTCAAGTGTATCTGAAGAAGTGTGCATGCACACAAAAGCTCATACCAAAATAAAAACTTAGTTGGTCTTTAAGGTGCTACTGAATGAATTTTTTTATTTTGCTTCGACTCAGACCAACACGGCTACCTACCTGTAACCTCTCGTTGAGTTTGTGTACACATTTAAGGTATGTATGTAAGAGGCTTGTTTATAATTGTATTTTGGGAATGATTCATGTTTTGACTTTCTGGGTGTCACATGCATAGCTGCCAAGTTATCCCTTTTTTTAAGGGAAATTCCCTCATGCTGAATAGGCTTCCTCGTGAGAAAAGGGAAAACTTGGCAGCTATGGTCTCATGATCATTTTATAAAGTAGTTGTGTTCTGTGTTCTGCCTCTTTTCCAGAAGCAATTTACCTGTTGTGAATAGCAGATTGCAGGGTAAGAGGGTTGTTTTTCCATGCTCTGGCTTTACTAATTTAAAGGTTGATCTCTTTACTGCTAGTTGTTGTTTCCTTTTGTTTTCCAAGGTATATCTTATCAATCAAAAGACTGGTGTGGCACGAGTAAATTGTTATTCTGAAAGTGTGGTCCAGAGGGGGAAAACATTAGAGCCACTGCCCTGAAACCGGCTAAGCATTTGAGCCTATCTTACTGCCCCCTTGGCCTCAAGGTGGTTGAAGGTACCTTTCTCTCTCCTGAAAAGCTACATAGTGCTGAAGGAGGAAGTTGGAAGAGCGTCTTTATTCCACACTTCCTCTTTCAGGGGTCAGATTGACTGCTTACGTCTATCCCTCGGGAAAGCAAAGTGTGCGCGCACAAGCATGTATGTTCCTTTGCCTCTCAGTCAGGAAAGGGTCTAATGGCAGTTAATCAGATCCTCTTTTCCAGAAGCAATTTACCTGTTGTGAATAGCAGATTGCAGGGTAAGAGGGTTGTTTTTCCATGCTCTGGCTTTACTAATTTAAAGGTTGATCTCTTTACATCTCTTCTCCCAAGCAGCGGCGGAACAAGCTGATTGGGCACCTGGGGCGGTCCGTGTGCCCTGCGCTCAGGGGCGGGGCCAGCCAGGGCACGACGCTCCGCGGGGCCTCTGAAGAGTTTGCCTGCCTCCTCCCACTCAGCCGCCCTACAGCTCAGGGGGAGGTGGCAGGAGGACTGTTTGGGGCAGCGCGGAGCCTGCAGGCGCCCAAGCCACCATGTCACTCCCAGAAGAGGCGCGTGGCTTGGGCACGCTGCAGGCCCCGCGGTGAGTGCCGCCCAGCATTTTGTTGTTGTTGGGTTTTTTTGTAATATATTTATTAAGATTTTTTCAAACAATTAAAAAAAATTTAAAAACATAAAAAACACAAAAAATACAACAATACAAAAAAATACAAAAAATGTAAAAACAAAAATTCAAGCTTATAACCCTTGTTGCTAATCTATTGACTTCCTCATTCCTCCTCCTTCTGCGATTCTTTACATTTCTTCAGTAGTAAACTCTAAATCTTATATAATTCTAGTTGTTGTTGTTTAGTCGTTTAGTCGTGTCCAACTCTTCGTGACCCCATGGACCATAGCACGCCAGGCACTCCTGTCTTGCACTGCCTCCCGCAGTTTGGTCAAACTCATGTTCGTAGCTTCGAGAACTTTATAATTCTAGTTATTACTTAATATTACCTTATTTCTATATCTTTTACATCTTAACCTTTTATATTCTCTCCAAATCTTTCTTCTTGCTTAATTTATCATCAACTTCTAACAATACTTATTTTACACCATTGCATTATCTACAACCTCTATTTTATCTCCCTCACTTCCACTAGTTCTAATCTATTATATGCTTATTCTTTAAATAAATTTTGAATTTCTTCCAGTCTTCTTCCACTTCTGCTTCACTTCGATCTCGGAGTCTCCCGGTCAGTTCAGACAGTTCCATATATTCTATCAACTTCTTCTGCCGAGTGCCGCCCAGCATTTTGTCACCCCCCTCAGTGGTGACACCCGGGGCAGCCCACCCACACTGCACCCCCCCTTCCTCCGCCCCTGCTCCCAAGGGAGCTGCTTGCCTCAACATGCATTGGAGAGGGATCCAACCTGAGATTAGTTTTTACGTTTTTAAAATACGGAGGAATATCCTTGTGTTGTTTTTTTCCTCCCAGCTGCCCTTGTGGCCTCCTGAAATAGTTTGTGTGGAAACTAATTAAGTCCTCTTGCATGCAGTCTCAGACAAACTGTAGACTTTTTTATTTGAGGGAATCGCTGGGCCTCTCCAGGCTGCTGTTTGTTTTTTTTGCCTGGAATATACTGCAACATATTCTATTATTCTTGCTCTGCATTCTCCTTACCGTGTTTTAGGTTGTCCAGCCATTCGCCAGTGTACCGATCGCCATTGACAGCGTAAACGGTGTGCCTTAATCCGCATTTCTGGGCCTTCCTATCCCATTCATACCAAAGAGGGTCAACTGTCCTGGGATACTTAACAATGGGCATACTTTCCTTGCCTGGAAGGGGACAAATAAAAAACTTAGGGATTAGAGAGACGGCTTTCGTAGCCATGGGTTCTGCAGGATGACTTACTGGCTTTCTTTCTTTTTTTACAAGCAGTGTTTTTATCACCTGCATCACCTGGTTGCTGATCTGAGAGTGGAGCTTCTCATAAATTAAATACCAGGCTAAACAAGCAAAGGTAATAAAAGAGAACATTAAAGCAACAATAACTGCACAGCAACCAAATTATAAAAAAATGGAATAAAGAAGTCGAACAGTTGGAGCAATGAAGAGAACAAGCTGATTGACTGCAGGTGAAATGAGTTTTTCACAGGAAACATATTATTTCTCTGTGCTCAAGAAATGCTTTAAATCTTGTCAGAAGAAAAGCACCTCTGAGCATGTGCAGAGTTCCCTTCCATCACCCACCATCCATCAGCAGGCACACACATTTAGGACTGGAGGGCAAGGTTTCCAAGGCAGAAAGTATACATTCCAGACAACCTTAAATCTCTCTCCTTGCAAATTCTACTGTCTTATTGTGGAAAATACTAGGTGTGACTATTTTAAGGATACAACATCACACCTGTTTCCTGTGTCAATGCACCTGCTTTGCATGCAGATGGTCCCAGGTTCAATCCCCAGCATCTCTAGGAAAGGTCTGGGAAATCCCCCTTCCTGAAACCCTGGGGAGTTGCTGCTGGTCAGTGAGGACCAGGCACCCCCAAACTGCGGCCCTCCAGATGTTTTGGCCTAGACCTCCCGTGATCCCTAGCTAACAGGACCAGTGGTCAGGGATGATGGGAATTGTAGTCCAAAACATCTGGAGGGCCGAAGTTTGGGGGTGCCTGGTGTAGACAATCCTGAGGTAGATGTAGGATAAGGGCTGCATCTGAAAGGAAGCAGCAAATTACACACACACACTAGGGTTGCCAGACTCAATAGAGGACAGGACTTATGTGCCTTTAATTGCCCTGCTCTCTTTTGAGTCTGGAAACCTTAAAGAGAAACCAGCAGACCCTTTGTTTAATTTCCAAGCAAAGGGTCTGCTGGTTTCTCTTTAAGGTTTCCAGACTCAAAAGAGAGCAGGGCAATTTAAGGCACAGACGTCCTGTCCTCTATTGAGTCTGGAAACCCTAACACACACACACACACACACACACACACACACACACACACACACACACACACACGGCAATTCAAGGTGCATAGTGTCCAAAGCCATTCAAGTTAAGTTTGCACCCAAGGCAGAAAAGCTTACAAGTGCTTCTTCCACTAACAATGTGCTGCCCTTTTGTGAACCGTAAAACCAGCTGCCTGAGGCAGCCTAATGGTAGGGCCGGCTCTGGCTGGATGAGTATAAGGCAGCTTTTAAAGAACCTATTCTGTGCAATAGATTAGTAATGGGAAGTGATAGACCTAAACATTGTCTCCCTTTGCTATGTGTTGGAGCTACGGTAAGTCTCCACCCTTTCAGCTTGCTCTGGTACCGTGTTTCCCACATTTTAAGACACCGTCTTATATTAATTTTACTCAAGAAAATAAGCCTATGGCTTATTTTCGGGGAGTGTCTTTTTATTATTATTATTACTGTAAGTACCTCCTTACGACTACCGGTAGTTACTTTCCTTTTCCTATGGGTTTGTTTGTTAACTTGTTCTTCAGTAAACAGCCTCTTGTTCTGGGCCTACAAAGCAACTAACCCTGCCATACATTAAATAATAATTTTACAATGACCTTGCCCCTACCTCACATGAGCCACCTTGGAAACATATTTCAATTGGGGTATATGCATTTTTCAAACAATAAATGTCCGGAACCAAGGGGAAACAAGGTTCCAAAGAGACTGGAGTAAATTTGTGGACTATATGGAAAAGAACTGTAGAAGTTTAAAGACACTTGCAGGATTGAAATAAATCCTACGAATTGACATTAAAGGGAAGATATAAAGGAACTGCGATATAAGAACTGATTAGAAAACCAATTGAGGGGAGGGAGGGAGGTCAAGCTCGGCGGAGCATTGTCAATAGAAGATTGTGAGAAAGTTAAAAAGAATGATGTATGGTATTGTGTTGTTTTGAATGTTTGTTTGTTTTGTCTAATGTCTTTAAATGTGTTTTAATTGGAAAATCTAATAAATTGTTTATAAAAAAACCCCAATAAATGAGTTACCTTAACAGTCCTATTCCTATGGCCAGATAGCATGTGGAAGTTTACATTGATGTTATTTGCTCGGACAGCCCTGTTGGTCCACTGCCTCTTCCACCCGCGGACCTGCCTCTGTTCCTTGAAGCATCCTTTGGCTAAGCTATTTTGCCCAGACTTTATAAGGTCATGGTGACATCACAGGTGACATCAAGGGCAAGGGTGTCCATATTGTGAGGCACCAATTGCCCAGGAGATCTTGCCAATTCAACCTTTTCCCTCTTGGTCTCTACTCTGTGTATTTTGTTAGCCAGCCGTGGAACAGGGTGTAAGACTCGGGGGCTGGCAAACCATGAAGTTGTGTGTAGATTTAACAGTTAGAAGCCCCAAAGAAGAAGCTGAACCCTGAAGAACGAGCCTCTTAGCAACTCCTAAGACCAAGAGGAGCCTTGCAGCTGAATCGGACCAAAGACTCATTGAGTCCTGTCGGGGAAAAAGGCGGGGGGGAAAGAAATATAGAATAATAATAAACTAGCATCTTGTATCCTACAGTGGGCATACAGATGCCCCTGGAAAGGGCCAGCCCTACCATTAGGCCAAGTGAAACAGCTGCCTCAGGCATCAAGATGTTGGAGGACAGAACTGCAGGCATCCCATTTTAGGCGCGACCGACATGTGCACAATTGTGCACAATTGTGCACAGAGCCAGACCCTTAAAGTGACCCTGAAATGTCATAAAAGATGTCACTTAAAGGGTGGAACGGGGGGGCTCTGCAGCCTGAGGCATAGCCACTAGGTACCTATGGTAACTCTCACTGCCTTCCACCATCCCAGCACCACGGTTAATGTAAGATTCAGCTGCCCATCCATACCATCTTATCCTCAGGCAGAAAAATACCTTGGTTCAGCCCACAAGCTGGGTGTGAAGGCAGTAGCTTCTACCCACAACTGGCATTCAAAGATATTAATTCCACTTTCCCATTGTAAGTTAAAAGGTAAAGGACCCCTGACAGTTAAGTCGAGTTCTGGATGACTCTGGGGTTGTGGCGCTCATCTCGCTTTACTGGCAAAGGGAGCTGATGTTTGTCCACAGACAGTTTTTCCGGGTCATGTGGCCAGCATGACTAAGCCGCTTCTGGCAAAACCAGAGCAGCGAACTTAAAAACATGGAAAGACCTGGTCTGAATAAAGACATTGGATTCACGATACCTATTTATCTACTTGCACTTTTTGGCGTGCTTTTGAACTGCTAGGTTGGCAGGAGCTGGGACCAAGCAACGGGAGCTCACCCTGTCGCGGGGATTCGAACAGCTGACCTTCTGATCAGCAGGCCCTAGGCTCAGTGGTTTAGACCATTAATCTGTCTAATCCCCTTTCGTTTGATGATCAATCCCTCTTCCCAGGGTATTCTGATAATTGTAGCTCCGTGAGGAGAATAAGTGTCCTCTAACGATTCTCAGCACCCTTAGCAAGCTCTATTTCTCAGGATTCTTTGATGGAAGCCACGACGGGTAAAGTGGTATCCTGGTGCTTTAAATGCATCGTTATTATTGTTATTATTTAATAAGTTTGTATACCACATTTCATCCAAATAACACAGGGTGGCTTACAAGATAGAAAAACAAAATGAGAATGCAAAATACCGTATTTTTCCGTCTAAAAGACGCCCCCATGTATCAGACACCCCCTATTTTGGGGGACTCCGATTTGAGAAAATGGGGGGAGAGATGGCCCCCATGTATTAGGTAAAGGTAAAGGGGCCCCTGACCATCAGGTCCAGTCGTGTCCGACTCTGGGGTTGCAGCCCTCATCTCGCTCTATAGGCCGAGGGAGCCGGCGTTTGTCCGCAGACAGCTTCCGGGTCATGTGGCCAGCATGACAAAGCTGTTTCTGGTGAACCAGAACAGCGCACGGAAACACCGTTTACCTTCCCGCTGGAGTAGTACCTGTACCTATTTATCTACTTGCACTTGATGTGCTTTCGAACTGCTAGGTGGGCAGGAGCTGGGACCGAACAACGGGAGCTCATCCTGTCACGGGTATTCGAATCGCTGACATTCTGATCGGAAAGCCCTAGACTCTGTGGTTTAACCCACAGTGCCACCTGGGTCCTAAATATTAGATGCCCCCCAATTTTGGAACAATGTTTTTTTTAGGGGGAAAACCTGGTCGTATACACGGAAAAATACAGTACTGTATATAACAAAGACAAACGAAAACAAACCGATAGCCCTGCCGCACACATTTAAAAGTTCACAGATTGTTTGATTAGCCAAAGGCCTGGTTACAGAGAAACATTTTCACCTGGCGCCTAAAGATATATAAAAGGAAGGTGCCCAGCGAGCCTCCCTGGGGAGAGCATTCCACAAATGGGGAGCCACCACAGAAAAGGTCCATCCATGTTTGGTGTGAACGTGGCCTTATTCTCTCGAATGTGCACATGGGACTACAGCATCTGCCACTGTATTACAATGGGCCCCTCCTGGGCTGCCCCTCCACATGGCTGGTGATGGTTCAAGCTGCAATAGGGAACTTGTGGCCCTCCAGTTATTGCTTGTCTTCAACTCCCATCAGCATGGCCATCAGCTAGGGATGATGGAAGTTGTAGTCCAACAACATCTGGAGGGCCTCGGGTTCCTCAACCTGGTTTAAAGGTGAGAATGAAGCTCTGCGTTTGGCACTGCATTTAATCCACCTGAACCATTGTTCTTCTGGCATTAAGAAGATGAGCAGGGAGATGGATTACGGATTGTGATCCTCTCCGCCCCCTCACCTGTACACCTGTATCTAATGTCCTCCTCCTCCTCCTCCCCTCCTTGATATGCTTCCTATACTCAAATACTCACCCATGGTTGGATGAATTCAATTCTGGAAACCCTCTATAGAATTATATAGATGAACATCTGCAGAATTTGGCCTGTAATAGAGGCAAATGTTTTGTTTTTCCGGTTGCAAAACAAAATATAAATGTCAATCAATGTTTATTTTTATTTTAAAAACCAAGTTGTGACGTGAAATACTGGTTCTTATCTATATGAGCCTTTGCCAACCTGATGCCCTCCAGATGTTCTGGGTTACAACAGCTGTCCTGGCTGAGGCTGATGGGAAGGCATCAGGTTGACGAAAGCAAATTGGTAATATATTTAATTAACTGTGCCATGTGATGCTGAGGTGGTGTCCCAAAGCATTTTGAATGTGTTTTGGCTCTGT
This sequence comes from Zootoca vivipara, assembly GCF_965207765.1. Classification (NCBI taxonomy): domain Eukaryota; kingdom Metazoa; phylum Chordata; class Lepidosauria; order Squamata; family Lacertidae; genus Zootoca; species Zootoca vivipara. Next base: position 5,135,837 of record NC_142599.1, read on the forward strand.
TTCCATTCAGTTGGGTTCTGGTTGGCTGCAGAGCCCAAGGAGGCCCTGTTCATCCTAGCATTTTATGTCCAGGCAGCCCACAAACAGGAAGGTGGAAGGAAACTGGCCACCAGAGGTAGACTGCCTAAAAACCTATATATATAACTGTCATAGCAAATAGGCGCTCCTAAAGCCATAATCCTCTGGGAACGTGTCTGATCCCATTTTAGAGCCACTGTTGTTAGTAGGCATTGATCTTCCATCAATATAGACTTACTCCACCTCCCACAAACTCACATTGCTGTATTTACATGTAGTTTGTAACTGAATCCCTTCCCAAAGGCACTTGGGGCTAAGATCAAAACATACGTATACTAAAATTCAGTCCGATCCTAAATGTTAAGCAAACATGGCCTCATAATCAAATGCTGTCTCAAATACACTTTAAAGAAGCCAAACTCCAGATCTGTCTAGCTAAGGGGGCTCCTTGCTCATGTCTAGGGCTGGGGGAGAAGTTTGATTCTATTTAGTTTCACACAACACGCAAACTGAAACACAGATATCGTCGAAAATTCACGCTTCTCTGAATTCTGCGATGCAAAAACCATGCATAGAAAAATGCACAAACAGAGGCAACTTGTGCATAACTATGCATGTAGACATAGAAATAACACACAAAATGAACTGTATTAGGGAAAAGCATTGCGCATATTATGGGAAATTCACGCTAAGACGCTGATGAATTTTCTAGAGGATTATTTTTAAAAAAGAACAAGCACCCAGAAACAGATTTGGAAATGAATTCAAGTTTGGTACAATGAGAAACCGAGCAAGAGAAACCAAAATGGACAGATTTGCTTACCGCTGGTCACACTCCCCCCCCCCCCCGCCACAAGTCCTGCAAGAAACACTCCCAGAGAGGTGTCTTCTGGGACCTTTCAAATAGAGGACCAGGTTTCCTCTCTCTCCCCCTTCCATAATTTAATGCAACTAAAGACTGACCTCAGATCCACCGCTCTAGGTCTGGACTGTCCTGGGAAACCAGAAGCGCTGCCCAAAAGCAACTGAGGGCAGTTGTGGGGCTGGCATTAGAGAGCAGGCTGGTCACATCAGCTTGCAATGTGGCAGAGGTAGCCATAGCAACATGGGCAAGCCTCTGCAAGAGAGCAAGCCCAGAGACGGACTCCGAGGGTGTCCTGCCCTCCTGAGGATTGTTTGATGAATAGAAGTTGATAAAATCCATCAGAATCTGTTCACAGGGAACTGCCTCTCTTTTGGGGGGGGGCGATGCATATGCAGCTAAAGTGCGGGGAGGAGTCGACAAAGGACCCCACTGCCCCTCCTCACACTGGAATTCGGCTTTATTTCTGGGTTTGGCTTTTGTTGTTGCAGAAATACGTATATGTTTAGCATCAATAAACAACTGAACAAAATTTATATACTACTTGACTCTTGGGGTGATTAGGAGGTGTTCTTGGGGGGCGTTGCTCTTTTGATATTATTTTTTGTGTTTTTATTTTGTATATTTATTACTATGAGGTGGAAATTGTTCAGTTTGGTTGTGTACTTTTTGATGTTTTATTTATTGTTTATGTGTTTTGAATTGTGTATTTTTTTTCATGTTATATGCCACCTTGAGCATGGTTTTAGCTGTGGAAGGTGGCATACAAATAAAGTGATGTATTTATGTATGACTTTCTTGGGCTCCTTGATCACTGCAGATGGTGACAGCAGTCACGGAATTAAAAGACGCCTGCTTCTTGGGAGAAAAGCAATGACAAACCTAGACAGCATCTTAAAAAGCAGAGACATCACCTTGCCGACAAAGGTCCGTATAGTTAAAGCTATCGTTTTCCCAGTAGTGATGTATGGAAGTGAGAGCTGGACCATAAAGAAGGCTGATCGCCAAAGAATTGATGCTTTTGAATTATGGTGCTGGAGGAGACTCTTGAGCAGGGGTCAGCAAACTTTTTCAGCAGGGGGCCGGTCCACTTTCCCTCAGACCTTGTGGGGGGCCGGACTATATTTTGGGAAAAAATATGAGCGAATTCCTATGCCCCACAAATAACTCGGAGATGAATTTTAAATAAAAGCACACATTCTACTCATGTAAAAACACCAGGCAGGCCCCACAAATAACCAAGAGATGCATTTTAAATAAAAGGACACATTCTACTCATGTAAAAACATGCTGATTCCGGGACCGTCCGTGGGCCGGATTTAGAAGGCGATTGGGCCGCATCCGGCCCCCGGGCCTTAGTTTGGGGACCCCTGCTCTTGAGAGTGCCATGGACTGCAAGAAGATCAAACCTATCCATTCTGAAGGAAATCAGCCCTGAATGCTCACTGGAAGGACAGATCGTGAAGCTGAGGCTCCAATACTTTGGCCACCTGATGAGAAGAGAAGACTCCCTGGAAAAGACCCTGATGTTGGGAAAGATGGAGGGCACTAGGAGAAGGGGACGACAGAGGACGAGATGGTTGGACAGTGTTCTCGAAGCTACGAACATGAGTTTGACCAAACTGTGGGAGGCAGTGCAAAACAGGACTGCCTGGCGTGCTATGGTCCATGGGGTCACGAAGAGTCGGACACGACTAAATGACTAAACAACAAATGTGTGTATGTATGTATGTATGTATGTATGTATGTATGTATGTATGTATGTATCCATGTATCCTGACTGTAGCAAAGCCACCAAGCAGTTTACAAGAAATATTAAAACTATAATTAAAAACAAGCAATTTAAATCATTTTAGAAACAATATCAGCAACAAGCTAAAAAGAGGTTAGAACATGTCAACATTCATGAATTTATTTAGCAAAATTTATAAATAATAATAATAATAATAATAATAATAATAATAATAATAATTTATTATTTATACCCCGCCCATCTGGCCGGGTTCCCCCAGCCACTCTGGGCGGCTTCCAAAAAACAGAAATTCTAAAATACATTACCCATTTACACACACATGCACACTCAAAATAATAAACTGTTTATTTTATATTGTTGCAGCTCAGTCTGCATAATGCCTCTGAGTCCAAGGTACGAGACCAAGCTCACCAAACCAGTGCCGTTATCTAGGGAACTGTAAAACAATTAGCCAGCCACATAAGGACCATGATTGGCATAACCAAGAAGTTGCTTGATGCCATGGGGCAAATGGGTGGGCCCTTCCCCATCGCTGGCTGGTAGTTAGGAATACAAGAGCTAGAGTTGTGGTGTGTGATGTGGGTAGCAATAAGCGGTCTGCAAAGCTGGACACAGACCCATGTTTGATTTCTGCTGGAATCTAAGGCTGTGACAAAGGGAGAAGCGAGACCTTTTGGAGTGTTACACACACACACACACACACACACACACACACACACACACACACACACACAAATATTATCCTAAAGACACCACAGTCTCTGCTGACTCTCAGCCCCAGGAAACCAGGCCCTCAATAAGCACCTGGATCCCCTAGAATATCTCCACCACTAGGAGATTGGGTTGGTGTGGAACACTGGTGTTAGAAGTGGGGTTCGCATTTCCTGCAGAAGGACCTGTGAGTGACGTGTCTGAGGTGAAATGGAGAGAGGAATAGCAATACTTATGGAACAGGTGGAGCTGATGATGGAAAAATAGCGCTAGTGATTTGACAAAATGGAACAGCAGTTTGATGGGGAAATGTAGCAGCAGAGCCAGCAGTTTAATGGAGCAGTTGCAAACAGAGATGGCAAAAAACATACTTGGAGAAAAAAGGGTGACTCCATGCAAGGTGAGAACCCTGCCTGATCAGATGCTACTAGAAAGGGTTGAAAGTGACCCATACCTGCTAACTTCCAGGGACCTGGATAAAACTGTTTTATTCCAGGAAGCTTTTCTGTGATATATCTAGCCTCATATAACCAACACGCTTAAATCTAATTAATGTTGAAGGAGATAAGACCATAGAGTAAGCTGTCCTGCCAGGCTTAGCTACGGTAGGTGACATACCCTCACCTCGGGAGGAAAGGTTACCAAACTCTTTGTTCTTTTTCTCTTTCCACCATGTGAACCAACCAGTAAGAATGTCTGGGCTGGGTGCTCCCAGCCCAGACCACATGGCTTTAGCAAGCCATCTTTGTGTTTCTATGCAAATAATTTAGAAACATTTAGAAACCAATTTTGAAATCAAGTTGCAAAAACGGTCTTTTATTGCTGCTGTATGGAAAAGGACATGAATATGGTATTTTAAGAGTTTGTAATAAACCATTTTTTACTTACCAAACGTGTGGTCTCTTTCTAGGTTGAGGGGAAGTGGGAAATTTTGGAAGAAATTTAGAAGGGCATATGATAAACTAACAGCCTATATTTCCACACTCTGCTGCATGTTTTGTGATTTTAAATCTCTGCTGGGGCTCTCACCAAAGAGCACTTGCTCCAAACCTGGATCTACGCATCCAGGGAATTCTCATTTTATTCTTTTACCAAATGATTCAGAAACCAACACTCGTTGCATCTCCAATGTTTTAATCTCTGGTGTTTAATTTATGCTTTAAATTTTGTATTCGACAAAGATATATTTAAATAAATAAGCCTGCCACACTCTCAGTTAGGATCCCAGAAAGCTGTTTTATACTTGGTACAAATGGTATCAAACCAAGCAATTCCTGACTGGCAGGGGCTTTCCAGGGGTTCAGGCAGGGACAGAAATTCTTTCCCTGCAATTGCGTCTTTCAGCTGGAGATTCCAGAGACTGAATTTGGGACCTTCTGCGTGCAAAACAGGTGCTCTCAATTTTGGCCTAAGCTTCCCTCCTTGATTTTGTTGGTTACAGAGTGAGAATCTGGAGACGGACAACTGGGTGGAGGCTCAGCAAACCTGTAAAGACTGTGTGCAGTGCTGCCACCTGGAGGCCATAAATAAAAATACCTCTTCTGATTTTAGTTGTAGTGTTATGATTACAGTACAACAAATGTTATCTTGGATTGTGTGAATTCTCAGACTCCTGCCATAGTGGGCACTGCTTGCGTTTTATCAAGCTGAAACTAACAGCAGAAGAGCAAGCCATATATTATCAGAGCAAGTCAGATGGTACATTCTGGAGAACGGGTTGGAGAGGCGGTGGGGGCAGACGTAAGGTGCCACACACACACACATGGCTTGTCTACATTTTAACATTATCTAGCTGTTAATCCCATTTAGATTAGACCAGAGTAGTCCACACTCCCACATATTTGAATTTGTATACTAGGAGCAACTCTGGTATTTCCCATTTATACCAGTAGGGGTTTTCTTTCCTGCCTGGCCCTGCCTTCTAAATTGTTGACTCCATTATGCTACAAATCCACCTAACAGTTACCTTGTTCTGGTTACAGGTAGGTAGCCGTGTTGGTCTGGATCGAAGTAAAATAAAAAAATTCCTTCAGTAGCACCTTAAAGACCAACTAAGTTTTTATTTTGGTATGAGCTTTCGTGTGCATGCACACTTCTTCAGATACAGAAATTCCTTCAGTAGCACCTTAAAGACCAACTAAGTTTTTATTTTGGTATGAGCTTTCGTGTGCATGCACACTTCTTCAGATACAGATGTATCTTCTGTACAGAAGATACAGATGTATCTTCAGATACAGATGTATCTTCTGTATCTGAAGAAGTGTGCATGCACACGAAAGCTCATACCAAAATAAAAACTTAGTTGGTCTTTAAGGTGCTACTGAAGGAGTTACCTTGTTCAACCCACATTTTACCAGCTTCTCAGCAAGAATATAATGGGGGACTTTGTCAAAAGCCTTACTGAAATCAAGATACACTATATTCCCAGCATTCCCCTGATCCACCAAGCTTGTTACTCCATCAAAAAAGAAATGAGGTTCGTCTGACATGACATCTTTTTTAGAAACCATTGATCGGTCTTAATAATCACAGCTTCCCTTTCAAAGTGCTCTTACATTTGTTCGTTTTTTAATGATTTTATTAAGTTTTTCAATTTTATCATCATATTTCGCACAAAAGGGAATCCCCAACCCCCCATGACTTCCCTCAACTACGGTACCTTTTCTGGTTTTTTTGGTGTTTTATCTTGCCCTGCTTATTGGTTATTTCTTATTCTTTAAGATAATTATTACTCTTCTCTTCTCATTCTAACCTCATATTTCTATTTCTACATTTATTTTATTAGTTTGTTTTGTTGGCTGCAAGTGTTTAACCAAACCCTGCAAGTGAGTCCACTTCTTTACATTGATTCTGTAGATATAACATAACTGGTTCCCAGTCCTTCTTAAAATCTCTGAAGCTTTTGATAGCACTGACCGTGGTATCCTCCTGAAGTGGGACTTGGAAGCCCTGAGTTGCAATGGTTCTGGTCCTACCTCCAAGACCGAGTCCAGAGAGTAGCATTGGGAGAATGCTTTCCAGTCCCCTGGAGGTGACGCAGTGGGGAGCCACAGGACACTCCCTTATTCCCAATGCTATTGAATATCTATATGAAGCTGCTGGGAGTGGCCATTAGGAGTTTTGGAGCAAGGTCTGATGAGTATCCTGCTGACACTCAGCTCTGTTTTTCCATCTGACTCAGGAGAGGAAAGACAAGCTGAGCTTGAATCCTGATAAGATGGAGGCACAGTAGATGAGTGGCTCCTGTGTCCAAGAAACTGCTCAGTTGCCTCCCTTGTGTGGAGTTGCACTCCCCTGAAGGTGCAGGTTCGCAGTCGGCAGGTGCTTTGTCCCTGGAGGTCCAGGCAGCCTCAGTGGCTAGAAGTGCCTTTCTATCAGCTATGACCATCCCTGGACTGGAAAATCTTGGCCACAGGACTCCATGCACTGGCTACTTCCAGGCTTGCTGCAATACACTCCTTCTAGGGCATTTCTTGTGCTTGATCTGGATGTTGCAGTTAGTGCATAATGCTGTGTGGCATAACTGCTGACAGGCGTGAGACCCCCATCAGCATATTACTGCTCACAGTCCTCCACTGCTTGCCAATTTGCTACCAGGCCAAGTTCAGTGTGCTACTATTAGCATATAAAGCTTGGGACCAGTTTACTTGCAAGATCTAAGCCAGGCATCCCCAAACTTCGGCCCTCCAGATGTTTTGGACTACAATTCCCATCTCCCCCGACCACTGGTCGTGTTGGCTAGGGATCATGGGAGTTGTAGGCCAAAACATCTGGAGGGCCACAGTTTGGGGATGCCTGATCTAAGCCCACTTGACTGCTTCAATCTGCAGAACTTGTACTGTTGCGGTTGACATCCTTCTGTCTTGGAATACTCGTTCTGCATATGTAAGAAATCATTTTGTGTGACAGTATCCGCACTTCGGAACTCCCTGCCTATTGACATCAGAGATGCCTTCACCGTACTCTTTTTGGCGCCTGCTGAAAACAGTTTTGTTTCGGTTCGGCAAGCCTGTTTGGACACGTAGAATGTTGCCATGTGCTTTAATCTGGGTTTTAGTTTAGGATTGATTTTAATTATGTTTTGAATGTTTTAAACAGTTGATTTCACGTTTTTTCTACTGATTATTAGTCTTACGCTTTTTGTAAACCACTTTGAGGTTTTATTACAATCAAGCAGTATCTAAATATTGTGAAATAAATACATAAAACCACATAAAACCAAAATTACATTTTAAAAAACTCCTCATCCCCACACTGTTGTTTGGGGGTGGGGATATCCCAACTGATGTTGCAAAATCTGCTGTTGAAACTGTAAGAGAGGCTGGGCAGCCCTTGCTGGTGATTGTAATTATATTATGCACATAATTAACCAGTGCAGCAACCTGAAAGCACACATTCTACTCTGTATGAACATCCTAGGTTGGTTTTAATAAATTAAGTTTTCTTCTGGCCTTGTGAGTTTTGTTCTCATGGGCTGAAACATGCAGTTCTTCTCTCCCTGAGTTGCAAATCAGGAAAACCCTAGTTTGCATCTTGCCTCTGCCATGTGGACTCACCTTCTCCATCTGCAAAATGAATATTTTAATACTAACACCTCTGTAAACATTGCAACAGATTTCAGGGGTGGCCTACTCCCAAGAGACCGAGATCTACTCTCAGTGTTAAAAACTGACAGTGATCTACCCCCTTTTGGGGGCTCCAGGTCAAAGCTTTTTTTTTTTTTTAGGGAAGAGGAAGGCCCATTTTTTAGGGGTTCAGGTCTAAATTGTGTAGCTTTTTTAGGGAGGAGGAAAGCCAGTGATCTACCACAGACACCCAGTGATCTACCTGTTGGACGTGCCTGGTGTATGTGAAACCCTTTGAACAGTTAAAAAATGCTATGTAAATATTAGAAGTTACTCCCAACAGTTTTTATAGTTTTGGTCTGAAAAAAGAGTCCTGGAGAACTTGAAAGCTCGTTTGCTATTTTGCCAGGTTTTCATAGGTCCTCAGCTCCTGGAGGCAGGGAACATTTTAAGGCACACAGGGACTAGGCACACAGAAGCTGCTTACTAAATAATAAAAATCATTCTACTGTGGCTTCCTAATTTCACTAGAATGGCAAGATATAAATTATCTAACAAATAATAATAATAATAATAATAATAATAATAATAATAATAATAAATCTATATACAGTAAATACAGCCATGCTAATTTTGCAAGTTGCTTTGCTTCCCCCTGCCATTTATATTTTTAAAATTGCTCTATTGAGATTAAAAACAAAACAAAAGGGTTATCCAGAAAAAGAAAAGAAAATGGTAGTATTTGTTACATCACATCTCAATACGTTATTCTTGGGTTTCTAACAGCTTCCCGCCACCCTATCCTGCATCTACCCACTTAGTCTATCTAGCACACTATTTATTTTCATTTTCTTTTGTTAATTTTCATCAATATTATATTCTCTTATAATTATCCATCATACCACAGAAGTCATTCAAGGCCTGCCACTGACGTCATGTACAAATAAGATCTTAAGGATTACTGCAATAACATGACATCACTGCCATTTAGAAATAAATGTGTGTGTATATAATTTATATGGTTTACATTTTACCCTTCCAGAAGGCATTCAGGGTGGCAGAGGGTATTAAAAACAGTTCAAGTCAAGTCATTCTCCACCAGCGACCTAAAGTTTGCCAGGAACGACGTCTCTTCCTCCTGAAAGTCAGCAGCCAGGGAGGCAGATGGAGTTCACTAGGGAGGGCATTGCGCAAACGGGGAGCCACCACTGGAAACCCCTTCGCGGGTCACCACCAAAAGGGCAGCGCCAGGCGGTGACACCACCAACAAGGCCTCGCCGGCTATCTGCGGGGTCTAGGGGTGGCCCAGGCAGGCAGGCAGGCAAGCACAGCCCACAGGGGCTGCTGCGTTCCTCAAGCATTTCTGAGTTGTGCGCAGCCGGGCAAGAACGAGTTAACTGAAAGCGAAGCTGGGCGGGGGAGGGCGAGATTTTTTTGGGGGGGAGGGCGGAGCCTGCGAAGGCAAGGCTTGGCTTCGTCCAATAGGAGGGGAGGAGGCGATAGCCAGAGCAGGCAGGGCGCGCGCGCGCGCGCAACCTGCGGGAATCGATGCGCTCCCGTCTGCGGCGCGTGCAAATGGCCTGGGAGGGCCGCCTCCTCCTCCGCCGCTGCTGCCAGGTCGTGTCTCCGCCCGAGGCGCCTTCGCCGCCGTAGCTGCAGGCTTCCCGCGGGGGCCGCCTGCGAAGCGCCGGGGCCGAGGGCGGCTCCCCGGGAGAAGGCGCGCGGGGGCTGAAGCCGGAGGCAGCGGGGGGCGGATTCAGGCCCCGGTGACGTCAGGCGCGCGCGTGGGACCGGGACCCGCGGGGGGCGGGCGGATCTCGCTCGGCTTCGTCGCTCTCCCGGACAGCAGCAGCAGCAGCAGCAGCGGGAGGAGTGCGCGCTCGGCCCTGGCACCATGGCGCAGCCCCTGCAAAAGTGCCGGGCGGAGTGGCAAGCCCTGGAGGAGGAATTCCAGCAGCTCCAGGTAAGGCAGGCAGGCAGGCACCGCTGCCGGGACGGGAGCGCTTTTGCTCCGGGCGAACCCGCCCCGGGGGATGCCGCCGCCACGTTTGTTTTGGGGAGGGGGTGGCTCTTGGCTGGGGCTGTTCCTCCTACTGCTCTTCTTGCGGCGATCTAGGCTGCTGCGGAATCCGGACGGGGAGGGGGCGGAATCCCCGGGAAAGCCTCGCCCGAAGAGTTTGCGGTGCGGTGGGAGAAGGGGCGCCGCCTCCGCCCCTGCGTAACTGGGCGCCATCAGGGCCGGGGGAGGGCTTCCCGGAGGGCCAAGCCGCGCCGTCCCCCGGTGCAACGCAAAGGCAAGCGAATGCTGGATTGCGGAAGGGAGCCGGATTCGGGGAAATGACCCCCCAGGCGCGCATACTAGGCTGACAATAAAATAATAGGCTCCTTCAGCGTTGTCTGGTTGCGGAGTTCTTTTGAAAGGAAACCGCATTTTCTTACTGCCGAGGGGTGCGCTTCTTTCGCCTGCTAGGGGAGCCCGCGCTGCCTGCGACCCGCGGGGTGGGTTCCGGGATTCCCCCCGGGAAGGGCGCCCTTTGCAATGCCAGCCCCTCTCCCGGCGGTGGCGGCAGCAGCTGACAGCCCCGGGGGTTCTCGGGGCCAGATCGGCGGGTGGCTGCGGGAAAGCGAGCGGTGCTGTTGTTTCGGGTTGTGCGCTTTAAGCAAAGCAGACTGGCGGGGGCGGAGGAGCAGTAGGTTACGGGGCCAGGGGTGGTGGTGGCCTCGAGCAGTCACCGCGCGCTACGGTCGGAAAGGGGCCTTCGCGTCCCAGAATCCTTTGCAATGTCGTAGCTTTGCGGGGAATCCCAGGGTGGTCGCCCCAGCACCTTCGGGGACCTTGCAAAGGAATGGGAGGGAGGGGGTAACTCCGCCTGCCCCCCTCTACTGATGCATCTCAGGGCACTTTTAATAAGCTGCAATCCTTCCTTTCTGGCGGCACCTCCTTGCTCTTCTGCGGTGCTCTGTTTTGTTTTGGTTTTTTTCCTTGGGAGAGGAGGAAATATTTCCATTGCCACTCCCCTCCCCCCCGGAGATTTTACTCATCAATGATAGACATAGCTGCCAAGTTTTCCCTTTTCTCGCGAGGAAGCCTATTCAGCATAAGGGAAAATCCCTTTAAAAAAGGGATAACTTGGCAGCTATGATGATAGAGCCACCACTTCCAAGTCAGGGGAAGAAGTAATTCTCCCCCTTGGAAAATAGGCCATAGTGATAGAGCATATTCCCTGCATGCAGAAGGCCCCAATTTCTGCCCATGGCAAAGCCTGGTATTGTTGGGAATGCCCCTTGCCTGAGACCCTGGAGAGTTGCTGCCAGTCAGTGTTGGTGCAACTGAAGGCAACTTCCGATGTACTTGGGTTCTTGTTGCCATTTAGGGGCAGGCAAACTGGAGCAGGTTCAGAAGAGAGCAGCAAAGATGGCCATTGACCTAGAAAGCAGCTGCTGTGAGGGCATGTAGAAGCAGACAAAGGTGTTGAGCCCAGAGAAGAGATGACTGAAGGGCAGAGGAGGGGCTACCAGATCCACAGAGAAGACGGCAAAGTCTCCTTCTCTGTTGCTCCAGAGTCGAGGAAAGGATTGGACCGTATACTGTAGGCAGAAGTTACGTGAGGGAAGACTTTGGTTGAACGTTGTGAGAAACATCTTGAGAGTGAGAGCAGTTCATCAAGGACATGGGTAGGCAAACTAAGGCCCGGGGGCCGGATCCGGCCCAATCGCCTTATAAATCGGGCCGCGGATGGTCCAGGAATCAGCATGTTTTTACATGAGTAGAATGTGTTGTTTTATTTAAAATGCATCTCTTGGTTATTTGTGGGGCATAGGAATTCATTCATTTCCTCCCTCAAAATATAGTCCGCCCCCCCCCAAAGTCTGAGAGACAGTGGACCGGTCCCCTGCTGAAAAAGTTTGCTGGCCCCTGATCAAGGAATCTTGTTCCTCAGAGGGGAGTGGTGGGGCTGAAGGGTCTTCAAGCAGAGGCTGGCCAGGACCCAGTTGGTCCTGCATTGAGCAGGAGGTGGACTAAGGGGGTTACAGCGGTTATGCTCTTGAGCAACAACAGAAACAGATTTAAACTGCCATTATTCATGGCGACTGTTTCTGGAACCGTCAGTGGTATGTGGTGCTTCACATCTAATTTTTTTCTAAACAATTGCTTTAAAGTTGCAGATTCAATCTTACATTTTTATTTTTTTTTAAATGCTTTAACTTCTTTTAAATGTTTGCACCTCTATAAATGAATGTTTTCTCTTTTTTTCTTTGCAAGTCACTTGAGGACTTGAATCGAGTAAGGTATATAATATTTGTTGGGTAGATAAATAAAATACCAAGAAGGGGCTGCCCCAATGTTTTTGCAGTGTAAAAATCAAGTGCAGGGAGCAGAGACTGAAGAGTAAATGGGGGGGGAAAGATTCTTTATTTCAGAGGTCTGTATTTATGCTTAGTTTCAAGAAGGGACAGAGGCTCTTTCCCCGCGTCCGCCTATCTCTCCAAGGAGGTGGAGATGGGACAGGTCCATCCCCCCTAAGGACGAGGAACTGGCTTATATCTGAGGGAGAAAGTAGAGCCGCCACCCCGTATCCTGCTCCTGTGTCCTTTCTGCAAGGCTTCCTTTAGGTCAGTGGGGGGGGGACTGATGTCATTGGACTCCAACTCCCATCTTCCCTCGCCTCTGGCCATGCTGGCTGGGACTGGTGGGAATTGGAGGGCGCCAGAGTTGTGAAGGTTGTTTTAGCCAATGCTTTGGGCAGTGAGAGAGGGAGGGGCTTGGCAATGGGCGCAGGAGGAGAGGCTGGTTTGCTACGAGGCTGCAGTTGCCAGTGCCAACAACAGATTATGCACCTGCTCTCCTATGTGGGTGGCGGTGAAACAACCCACAATTGCTCTCCCCCTTTCCTTTCTCTGCAGCCTGAGTCTATCTCATAGCATAGAAAAGATTCAATTGGTCTACAAATGTCCTAACCTTAAAGCTTTTCTATTAGTATAGAAAGCCCTTTCAGGACCCACGGCTGGGGTGCTTCCTGACCTCTAGGGCATCTTGCCAATGCAATCACTGTACACCAAAGGGGCTTTAAAAATTTAGAAGTAAAACACATAACGTATGTTAAAAGAACCTTTTAATGAGGGTGAAAGAGGAGAGCGCAAAATATGGTCTGAAGCTCAACATCAAAAAAAACCAAGATCATGGCCACTGGTCCCATCACCTCCTGGCAAATAGAAGGGGAAGAAATGGAGGCAGTGAGAGATTTTACTTTCTTGGGCTCCTTGATCACGGCAGATGGTGACAGCAGTCACGAAATTAAAAGACGCCTGCTTCTTGGGAGAAAGGCAATGACAAACCTAGACAGCATCTTAAAAAGCAGAGACATCACCTTGCCGACAAAGGTCCGTATAGTTAAAGCTATGGTTTTCCCAGTAGTGATGTATGGAAGTGAGAGCTGGACCATAAAGAAGGCTGATCGCCGAAGAATTGATGCTTTTGAATTATGGTGCTGGAGGAGACTCTTGAGAGTCCCATGGACTGCAAGAAGATCAAACCTATCCATTCTGAAGGAAATCAGCCCTGAGTGCTCACTGGAAGGACAGATCGTGAAGCTGAGGCTCCAATACTTTGGCCACCTCATGAGAAGAGAAGACTCCCTGGAAAAGACCCTAATGTTGGGAAAGATTGAGGGCACAAGGAGAAGGGGACGACAGAGGACGAGATGGTTGGACAGTGTTCTCGAAGCTATGAACATGAGTCTGACCAAACTACGGGAGGCAGTGCAAGACAGGAGTGCCTGGCGTGCTATGGTCCATGAGGTCACGAAGAGTCGGACATGACTGAACGACTAAACAACAACAACATGTTTGGGCTAAACCGGGATCTGAAATAGTGGTCAAATGACTCCTAACAGGTATATTCCAGCGCCATGTAACTATCTGGTGACAGAACCCACAAAACAGTAAGAGCCAAAACAGTTCCCCCAGGCAGCTTCCAGAGAAAGAATAATAGCAGTGAACCCTGCACTGCACAAGGACAGGCAGGGAAACGAAAGACCGTAAAACCCAGCTAGTGGTTTGATTCAGCAGGTGCTGATAAACTGCCTTGAAAATGATGTAAAACCTGGACCTGAAACATCTGGGAGAAGATAAAGACCTGGCACCCAAAGCGAAGCCGAGTGGGTGCCAGGCAGGTCCCCTGGGAAGGGAGCAGGTGCCACCCCTGAAAAGACTTATTGCTATTGCCTGCTTTGCTTCACTTGGCAGAGGTGCCCTAAGACTGTGGGGAGCCTGCCTTATAACAGCTCTGTCTCACTCAATATTCCTCTTCACCAGGTTTGGAAAATGCTGCTTATTGCAATAGCAGTAAGCCCCAAACTCACATTCTTTCTTGGGCAAGCTTGGGCCAGAGGCAAACGTGAGTGGAGCAACGAATGTCAATGCTACCTTTATATATACAACCTCTGCTACCTTGTGGGATGCCTTTGGAAGAAGCCAAGGCTAAGGAGAGAACCCTACACAAATCTGGAGTGGTTGGGTGGCGCTTTGTATGCCTCCTTCCAGCAACTCCTGCATCCCAGGTGGTGCCAAACGTATTACTCTGCTTTCCTTTGGACCACATCAGCAAGGCTGAGGAGGGGGGCTTGTTCTCTGGACAGCCCCCTGCCCAGACTTGTGCCCCGGAGAGGTCTGCTGAAGCACTTTGGCTTCACCCCTGGAGTTGCACACTTCATTGCCTCTCAAAACATACAGATGACAACAACATCGTAGATTTATTGGAGATTTCAGTCAGGCGAGAGCATTGGAGGAGGCTGGGAAGAAGGGCTGTACCTTGCAGAGAGTCCCACAGGCAAGGGAGAGGAACCTGGAAGACCTCACTGATGTGTTGAGCTCCCACTGAAAAGGTGATTGGCACAGGGTGAGATGATCCAGTAACAGATTTCCTTACTTATTAACATTTGCAAGATAACCATTTGCAGAATGTTGGAAGAGTAGGCCAAGACCCCCGAGAATGGAGCTGTTGGTGGACCGTGAGAGGGCGTTTTGTTTGACAAAGCTAACAGCCTATCAGACACCTAGTGTTAAGTGCAAATAAATAAATTACAGATGTTTGGGAAACCTGTAGTTATTGGCACAACAAACACTGCTATGACACCTCTGTCCAGATTTTGAATACTTTGGTTTGATGTCAGCCAATTGTGGACCTTCAGTTGCTGGACTATCGGTCCCCCTTTCCCCTGACCTGCAGTTTCAAACCAACATTAGTGTTACTCCAGGTTTGCAAGGCTGTCATAGGGGCTCCATATGCTTTTGACATCTCCCACCAGCTGTAATCAGCACAGTCAATCGACACGGCCCAGGGGTGATGGAGTTCCAGCAACCTCCAAAAGGCTACAAGCCCCCATTCTTGGCTTGTGTGGTTTAAAGCATATACAGTGGTACCTCGGTCTGCGACCGCCTCGGGTAGTGACGGCTTCGGTTTCTGACCACCGCGGACCCGGAAGTGTTTACATCCGGGTTCTGCGGCACTTGGATGCGCAGATGTGATCTGCGCAGCACGCGCATGCGCAGAAGTGCTCTGTTGGCGCTTCATGCACGTGCAGAAGCGCACCTTGGGGAGCAACCGGCTCCCCGAAACCAATTGTGGTCGCAAACCGAGGTACCACTGTAATCATAAGGACTAGGAACACAAGAAGGCCTGCTGGGTCAGGCCAATGACTCATCTAGCCCAGCTTCCTTACCTCACGGTGGCCAACCAAACGCCTGTGGGAAACCATCAAGGAGGACCAGAGTGGAACAGCAGCTCTGTCCCTGCTTGCGATCCAGCAGTTGGTGCTGAGAGGCTGAGAGACTGCCTGTGATGGTGTAGCTAGAACATAGCCATTGCGGCAAGTAGCTGTCAATAGGCCTACCCTCTATGAATCTGTCTAGTCTGCTTTTAAAGCCCCCCAAGTTGGTGGCCATCCCTGCCTCTTGTGGGAGCGAATTCCATCATTTAACTAAGCACCACATTACAAGGTACTTTCTTTCGCCTCTCTGTCCCTGCATCTTGGATGTCCCAGATAAGAACTGGCCGGATTCTATGGCTTTCCATCCTTCTGCAAAATCGCAGCACACGCACTCATGTGTTGGTGCGTTGTCCATTATGGTTCTAAGCAGGGCACATGATGTATCCCATGACTCTTAGCTGCACTGGAGCTGTTTTGCCTCTGCCTGCGTCGGAACATGTTTGTTTTTCAAAACAGCTTCAAAACCCAGGAGAGCAGAGCCACAGTTAGGCACCTTAAACATTAGCGTGCTCCTGGCAAAGCTGCTCGCCTGCTGTTGCCCTTTGCCTTTGCCAGTTATTTCTCTTGTGGATCGACCCCGTGCTGCGTGCCCCACCTCCATCTGACAGGAAACTTTCTTTTGACGCCACTGATCACGTTCCTTCTGCCTCTGCCTTCTCTGCCAAGGTTTTGTGCTTGTGAAGTGAAACCCACTCAGGTGATTTTGTGTGTGAGTCGCAGGGTGCCCCTCATTGCGTGTGTGTGTGTGTGTGTGTGTGTGTGTGTGTGTATGTTGTTGCTGAGCTCTGTGCCCCTCACCCCGCAGTCAGTAGAAGCAACATACATCGTTGAAAAAGCAAACCAAATCCATGTCATTGTGTTTTGTACAAGTTGTAACATCCTTGTGATAGTGGGCTTTGAGTTGCGCTGACGCAGGATTTTTGACTTGTACCTTGTAAGTAGAATGTATTTATAACTCTGCCCTTGAAACGGAACTTAACCAGGGCAGCTTATATAGCAGACTAAAGGGAGAGATGCAGTCAGAAGGCGCTTGAGGCTGCTGCCTTGCTGAAGCTAATCAGGTCTGGATCTGGTCAGTTCCTGGATGGGGGACCATCTGAGAAGCACATGGATCCACTGGGTTCTGTGCAGGAAGAAAGGATTGAAATGTAGGAAAGTAAACAAATAAGAGCACTACAAATTACAAAGCAGCAGATCAAAATATCAGGATAAAACTAGTCATGATTGGACTGAAATTTGCAATCAAGACTCTGAGAAAACAAAAAGGGCTTTGCAAGGTGTCAAAAGAATATCAATATAAGCCTACATGGAGGACAGCGTTTCATAAACAGGGGGGCCACCACTGAGCAGGACGTGTTTCCAGTTGCCTCCCACTGCACTTTGAGTGACCTTGGTGGCTATGTTGAAACCAACAAAGGCTTGGTTTCTTTTCCGGCTTCTCTTGCTGTGTGTCTCTGTCGTTGGCGAGCATCTAAATTGGGGGTGGGCAAGGAAACCATGGCAAAGCAAGGCTGTTGGGTTCTGCCACAATGCCAAACCATAGTTAAGGCAAGCTGTGGTTTGTAAGCCAACAGCTAACCATGGTTTCACATAGCGGTTTGTTGGCAGAAATTAAGCCATGGTTAGTTCACTGGCCTGGGTGTAGCTGTTTGAACAAACCATATTGAGGCTAAACAAACCATGGCTTTGCATTTGGTTGCAGACAGGCTCATGCAGAGATAGATGGCCATACTCTGCCAAGGGTTCTAAAGATAACTGCTTTGGACTTAGCTTGTGTAAACAGTCCCTTGCCTGGTGGACAATAGCAGAACAAGCTTAGTTCTTTAGGGCTGGTGAACAGCCAGGTGATTTTCCCTCTTCCTCTTCATGGTGCCCTGAGTATTTGCTTTTATTTGTTGAATTTGTATCCTGCCTTTCCTCTTGAAGGAGCCCAGGGTAGCTATGTAGGACAGGTGGTGGGTGTGGGCAGATGGCACCTGTGAGTGCCCTGTAGGTGTGGCAGAAACTGATTGCACTAATTGACTTGCGCATGGAACTCTTTTGACACTCACTGGTGTGGCCGTCAAAAATGCCTAATTACTTTCAGATAAAAACTGACAACCTTTCTCCCTTTCTCTCCCTTCTTTCCTGGCTCTTGAATTTTATCTTCCTTCTTACCTCCCTGTCTATCTTATTGAAAACAATAATTTCCCAGAGTTCCAAAATGATTAACAAAGAGGATTTAATTTACCGGTAGTCAAAGATTCTAAACCAGGAAGATTCTTCCTGTTAGCCCTGTAGTACCGAAAAAAATGGGACGCGGGTGGCACTGTGGTCTAAACCACAGAGTCTAGGGTTTGCCGATCGGAAGGTTGGTGGTTCGAATCCCTGCGACGGGGTGAGCTCCCGTTGCTTGGTCCCAGCTCCTGCCAACCTAGCAGTTCGAATGCACGTCAAAGTGCAAGTAGATAAATAGGTACTGCTCCGACGGGAAGGTAAACGGCATTTCTGTGTGCAGCTCTGGTTTGCCAGGGAAGCAAGATGAGCGCTGCAACCCCAGAGTCGTCTGCGACTGGACCTAACGGTCAGGGGTCCCTTTACCGAAAAGAATGAGACACACTATTTTTGAAAGCGTCATGTTTTTGTTTTAATTTCAACATTTCCCTTCATTTCTGTTTTTTAAAAAGAATATTTATGGACTCTTTCAGTGAAAAAAATATGCCTATGACTACATATAGTTATATTTTTATTGCTATAGATAATGAAGTATTTTAAATTACTAATATGGGGAGGGGTGGTACTTCTGCAACATACTTGGGCCTGCTAATGTCCTGGCTTCCAAATAATGCCTTTATTATTATTATTATTATTATTATTATTATTATTATTATTATTGAATAGAAATAAGTAAAGCAGCACTTAGAAAAGAATTTTGAGCTGCTGTATAGAGTCTTTCTCTGGGTATCTCAGAACATACGTTGGAGGTCACAAACTCTTTTCAACCAGTGGGCACATCTCAAATTTTGAGCGAGTGCTGTGGGCGCCCCTCACAACATGGCTTCCATGGGAGAGTGTGGCATAAAACAAATATCCCATTTGGGAAATTTTCTAGAATTTCCATGCTAGGGAAGACTTGCCTTATTTTTGTTTTTATTTTATTATCACAGCTTGTAGCAAACCTATGTAACAACAAATAAACATAATCTGCAAACGAAGACAAAAGCAGCTGATAGTTCCTTCTGTCAAGAGAATTTCAATAGATCGCCTGGTATCTGCATAGACCTGTGAAAAACAGACACAATGATCATTTGAGTCCTTAATCCAGTAGATCTCTCCCCAAATTCCATGCATTTAAACTGGCCTTCTCATTTGGTCTTTGTGGCACATAAGGGAAATAAATGGTAGCCACACTGCATAAAAATACAAAGTCTTTGATTTGCCTCTGGCTCTGACAAATTAAATTTTCAGCCAGGGCAACAGACCAGACTTGAGCATACTAAGAGTGCAGTCCTATACATGGGGCCAGTATTCGGCGATTTCTAGCCAAGGTATTTCTGTACCACAGGGCTGAAAACTAGTACAAGGAGACAGAATTCTAGGAGGGAGTTGACCCTGAGCAGACCGGAGTATAACCAGAGGTCAGCAACCTAAGGCCCATGGGCCGGAAGCAGATCATGAGGGTCACTTAACCAGCCCATGAGCCGCCCCCGAACCGAGCCCCCCGCTCGGCGAGTCCCTGCGCGCTGCGCTAAACCGGCGCAGCACAGCGTGGGGACTCTTCCGCGGGTCCAGAAATCGCGTCTGCGCATGCCCAGACACCGAAAATCGCTTCTGTGCAGGTGCGATTTTCGGCATATGGACATGCGCAGAAGCGATTTCCGATGCTGCGCTGGCCCGGCTCACGGAGAATCTCTATGGGAGTGTTCCGGTCCATGCCCGGTAAGCTTTGCTGACCCCTGAGTATAACTCTCAATGCAATACATGCCACAAATGCTGGTCTCCTCTTGTCACTCACTCAGCTTTACTCAGGAGCAGGGCTGGCCCCAGCAGCCGACATCCGTGGGCAGCTGCAGACACGCTCAGTGGATGCCAGGTGATGAGTCCCCCCCCCCCCAGCTTGTGCCTGGATGTGTGCACCACCCACCATTTTGAAATGTCCTTTCTTGTGCCAGAGGCCAACTTAGCACACTGTCGGAATGTTAAGATGGTGGGCAGGAGGCCCCTATATTGGCAATGCCCCCCATAAGCCCTTGCCCTGGCAGTGCCTTCTCCTGTGCCTCCAAATCTGCTGCGTAAGCAAGGGCGCCCGTCTTTGGCATGCGGCGTTACAGCGCCTGCAGGAAATTCCACATTGCCCTGCAGCTAAACCTTTGGAATGATCCTGCCCTTTGGAAGATGACGCCTTCCCCAGCGTCGCCCCGAGTCATTTATCCACCTCGATGAGAACAGTCGCTCTCGAGTGCTTGACCTTTCAATAACATGTAAATAAAACTTTGCAATCAAACCTTCATTTTGTTTTGTTTCAAGGGGTGCTGATGATGTGGATTTGATCTCTTCAACTGATCCACTTCGCGCGGTAAAGGAGTTCAGTCTTGGTTGAGCAGCTAAACTGGATCTGTGTACAGCTTACTTGAAATGGTCTCTCCCCCCCCCAAAAAAAACCCCTCCTTTTATCAGCAAGTTGGTTTTATTGCAGCTGCAAGCATCAAAGGTGCTGTCTGCAAAAGGAAAAGGAAAAAGGGTTTTAGTTAATGTTTAATAGGCCTTTTATTAAGTAACTGACTCGTGCCTTCCTTCTTAATATAATTTCCTGTTCTGTTGAACTGAATGGGTACTGGGCAAGGGAGTGGCATGCTGTTCTTCATTAGGCCCCTTTGGTTGTTTTTAGTGGGATTCTGTGCAGAGGTAGGGCCCGTTTTGAGAAAATGAGAGTCAGGCTCATCATTGGCCCATCTAGCCCAGTGTTTCATGCACTGACTGGTAGCAGTGGCACTCCACACTTTTAGGCAGTATATTCCCGACCCCACCAGGAGGTTCTGGCGATTGAAACTGAGACCTTCTGCATGCACCTGTGACTACCCCTTGACCAGGGAGTGATAAGAGGGAGACCTGCAGAGTTTTCGATTGCCTTTCATGGGGAAGGGTCGGGGTTCATTCGGAAGGCCCCAGGTTCAATTCTCTGCATCTCCAGGCAGGACTGGGAATGTCCCCAGTGTGAAATTCTGGGGAGCTGCTGCCAGTCTGTGTAGGCGGCACTGAGCTAAATGAGCAAATGATCTGACTCTGTATAACAAGGTGGCTTTCTACATTCTTCTCCATCTGCCTCAGTGTTTCCCAAGCTTGGGACTCCAGCTGTTTTCGGACTACATGCCGAAGAAGGCGGAGGGAGTCCTGAAAACCGGGCCTGTCCATCTTGGGGAGTCAGTGGGCTTGCTTAGCTGGGGGGGGGGAGGAACCTTCCTGACCCCCAGCTGAACAGGGGTGAAACCTCGCAGGCTGGGGCCAATGCAACTTGTTTCAACATTGCGGTATATCGCCAAACCACGATGTTGGTGATACACTGCAATGTTGAAAGCCTAGCATCGCCCAGCCGTATTCATGGCCAAGTGGGGATTCAAATCCTGGTCTCCCACGTCCTGGTCCAGCCCTCTAACTGCCACATTGCCTCCTTGCATGAGGTGTATTGAGGATGCTGGTGTAATGGGATGGCACACTTCCTTTTGCTTGTACACCCCCTTCCCAAAGATCTAAGGTACCTTTGAAGCAGAGATGGGGAGCCTGCGGCCCTCTGGATATTGCTGGACTCCAGCTGCCATTAGGATCACACTGACTGAGGCTGATGGGAGTTGGGAATCCAAGAACATCTGGGCAGCCACATGTTCCCCATCCCTGCTTCATGTGGGGAAACATTTTCAATGAGCATTGAATAGGGGGCTTTAAAAACGTCTCCTAAAGTTACTGAGCACGTCTTCCTATCCATTTAGCTATTTATTCATTTATTCATGTGGATGTGGCCTATCTTGGAGCAAAGTTGTCCTGGAGGGGCTGCTTCACCAGCTGCTCCAAAGGAACAGATGGTGGGGGCCGTGTGGGATTAGGGCTAAGTTGCAATGGGGTCAGAGGTGCTGGCCGAGCAAAGGGGGAAAGCGGTTTAGAGTGGGTTCACGGGGGCTTTCTGGGGATTTTTGAGGGGTGGGAGGGTGAGGGGGACATTTGTGTCCTATTTGGCATTTCGGGAAAGCGTGGCCGTCTTCCATAATCCATTTTCATCAACAGTAGCTGCTCAAAATCCACTTTGATGGAGGAACGGGCTCAAGGCACGCACTGGCCTTGTGTTGGCTGTTGCCAACAAGCTACAGCTGTAGCTAGAAACACTTACGAAGGGCAGTGTCTGTGGGGGTAGTTGGCGCATGAACACAGCTGATTATGCTGAATTATTTTTAATTACATTTGTATAGCATCCTCCACCTGAAGATCACAGGGCAGTTCATAACACCCCCGATATCTGAAAGGCTACCCTCTTTCTTACAGCCCCACTCAGGTCTACAGATCGATGGGAGGGGACCCTCTTGGTTACGCCACTTCTCTGTGAATTGGGGGTGGGCAGGAGAGGGCCTTTTCCGTGGTGGCCCCTAAGCTGCGGCTCTCCCCACAGAGGTGCACCTTGCATCTTCATTATAGAGCTTTTATTGAGGGATGAAGACACCTCTTCACTGTGGCTTTTGTCACTTGAGCTGTTTATTTCCAGTCCCCACCTTCTGTGATTGCAGGTTCTTTTGAACTGCTTTTGACATTGCATTTTAACTGGGACCTGTGTAGGGTGGGTAATTAATAATAAGTACAGTTGTCAAGTTCTGTGAGTGATGCACGACCTGCCGTGTGTCATTCTGATGCTGCCCTCCATCACAGAGCTGTCATGGGCCCAGGCTTTCCAATGGAGCAGCGGCTTGGGCAGCAGCAGCTGTCAGGTGAGGCAGCCCAGATCTAGCCCCTCCATTAGGTGAGTTCTGCCTCATCCTATGAGCTCCTCTGGGGAGCTTTCCAGTTGCACAAAAATAGAGACAGAATTCCTCTTTAGGCGAGGCTTTCCCCAGGTTGGCTGACCTAGGTGACGTTTCAACCTTATTTTCCCAGATGCTTTAGATGCGAAATTTTAATCTTCAACTTTGTGCTTCTGTCCTGCCACGGCTGCTGCTTTTTAATCTGCTGCTTTTGGATTTGATTGTGCTGCTGCTGCATTGTTTGTAAGTTGTCCTGGGACAACTTTTTGGGTGCAGGAGGGGGAGACGGCAGGATGTAAACACTTTTTTTAAAAAAAAATTAAAGCAATTTATTAGATTTTTCAAATAAACACATTAAACAAAACATTCAACAACAAACACACAATTTTTTCTTTTTAACACCTATTCATCTATCTCGAATTCCCAATGCTCTGCCGAGCTTTGACTTCCCTCCCTCCCATCATCTGGTTTTCTTATCAACTCTTTTCTCGCAGTTCCTTTACTCCTTCTACTTAAAGTCATTTCGTAGGATTTATTTCAGTCCTGCAAGTGTCTTTAAACGTCTACAATTCCTCTCCATATAGTCCACAAATTTACTCCAGTCTTTTTGGAACTTTGCCTCTCCCTGGTTTCGGATCCTGCTAGTCAGTCTTGCTAATTCCGCATAGTCCATCATTTTTGTCTGCCACTCTTCGATCGTCGGTAACTCCTGAGTTTTACATTTTTGGGCTAACAAAGTCCTTGCCGCGGTTGTTGCATACATAAATATTACTTGATCTTCTTTTACAATCTCTTGTCCCATATGACCCAATAAGAAAGCCTCCGGTTTTTTGGGAAAGATATATTTAAAGGATGTAAACACTTTAAATGAAATCTGCAGTGCCCCTCCCCTCCACCATTAAACTGCTTTGGGGTTCTTTGCAGCTAGCTCTGTTTCTAAATTTAATGCTTTTTTAAAAAGTGGGGCGCACTGTTTTGTCTTTGTCTTTAACACTGCTTTAACACTTTTAATTCCTAACGCTTCTTATGGGTGCTTGGTCCTAAAAGGCAGATTAATATTAAATAAATAAGATGCATTAAGTGACATGATCCACCAAAGTACGCATGTGGTCAGCTCTATAGTTGGCTCTGTGTTGTGTTGCATGCCTGGGAGGGTCATCATTCACAGGTAAAGCACTGCTTTGCAAGCAGAATGTCACAAGTTCAGTCTCCTCCCTGATTGAAACCTTGGAGAGAATAATGTCAGTGTGGAGACGATAACACTCAATGATCCTCCGAGGCCTTTCCAGGCGATTTAATGTGGAACTTTCCCCTTTCCGTGGAAGAAACAACATAACCTGCACTTTCGGGTGCATGCGGGGGTTCTGTTTGCGTATTGTCCCCTGTTTCATTTCCTGACACTTGATGCGCCCTTTTTGCTTATCTGTTGTAGGAAACTCACAAAGTCTACAAACAGAAGCTAGAGGAACTGAACAACTTGCAGGCTGCCTGCAGCAGCTCCATACAGAAGCAGAAGCGGGGGCTGAAAGACTTGCAGAATAGCTTCCAAAGGTAATGGCAAAGCACAGCATTTGGTCACCCGTACAATTCTCTGCCTGAACTGGGAGATGCCTGACCTGCCTGCTGTCCCCTCTAACTGCTCTCCCCTCTAACCAAAATGGGATGAGATTGCTGGAAGGGCGTGAGATTAGTCTCTTGTCGCCAAACCGCAGTCGCTCGTAGCCGAGCGGCAGAGCAGCTGCTTGGCATGTAGAAGGTTCCAGGTGGAAAGATCGGGTAGCAGGTGATGGGAAAGATCACTTGGCCTCAGACCAAGGTGGTGGGTCGACTTTGCCAGGTGGACGCAAGAATCCACCTGTCCCTCGGCCAGTGTTTCTGTGATGTCAGGCAACCGACCGCTGGGCTGTTGTTGCTGTTTTACTTTATTAGCTGCCCTTCTCCCCCCCCAAAGGACCCAGGCCAGGTTGCAACCATTTTTAGTACAACATGAAAAACAGTTTAAAATCAATTACAATCTCAAAAATAGGATTGGGCCCTAAAAATATTCATCCCCCATGTCCAGGGTCAGTGTGGTGTAATGTTTAGAGCACACTTTTTCAATGTTGCACCCCCAGATGTTGTCGAACTACAACTCCCACCATCTCTCTAGCTAGCAGGGCCTAGTGCTCAGGGACGATGGGAGCTGTAGTCGCACAACACCCGGGGACCCAAGGTTGAGAAAGGCTGGGTTAGAGTGCCGGATTAGGGCCTGGGAGACCCAAATTCCAGTTCCTGCTTGGACATGAAGCCCCCAAGGGTAACCTTGGGCCCAGTTACCAACCCTCAACCTAACCTACCTCACAGGGTTGTTGTGGGGCTCGATTGAGGTGGGGGAGAGCTGTGTACGCTGCCTTGAACTCCTTGGAGGAAAGGTGGAATATAAATGCATTTTAAAAAACGAAAGGCCAGGGTAAAGGATCACATCTTCAGAGTCCTACGAAACCTGCATAATGAGGGTTGCTGGGGGTAAAGTACTGCTGTGTGGAGGGTGCTCCACAACTTAGGGGCTGCCACAGAGAATGCCATCCAGTGTGTGCCTCCCCCTGAGCCCCCTGAGGGCAGTGGGGCTACCGGGAGACCATAGCTGCAAAGTCTCCCGTTTGCCCCGGGAAACCCCTGTTTTCCCAGCTGTCCCCAGCCGAAGAAACAGATTTTTTTTGTTTTTCCCCGGTTTATTCTGGCACGGCGGCCATTTTGGAACTGGGCGGAGCATGCTCAGAAGCTACTTTTGATGCTGCTCTGCCCAGTTCCAAAATGGCTGCAGTGCGACTTCTGGTGCGGCGGCCATTTTGGAACTGGGCATAGCAGCATCAAAAGTCACTTCTGAGCATGCTCCGCCCAGTTCCAAAATGGCCGCCGCGCTACTTCTGGTATGCTACTTTCGGTCCGGTCCCTTATTTTTCAGAGAGAAACTTGGCAGGTATGCGGGAGACTCCCTCTGCTGCTCACACACCCAAGAGGGGAAGGGGCCAGTCTTTCAGCTATTTGGCTCCCGGGTCATCTGTTTTCAACTATCTGCATTTGTGTTCCTCTTCTCTGTCCCTGCCTCCCTTCCGCTCCCTGCAACTTTGCAGATGCAAGCATGACTGCAGCCTGGAAGAAGCGGAGCTCATACAACAAATTGGTAGCCAGATCAAAGAGCGGCAACATGTTTTCTTCGACATGGAAGCCTATTTGCCAAAGAAGAATGGGTAGGTGCTTCTGTAAAACCGACATGCCCTCTTGTGTGAAGCCTGATCTCTTAGGGACACGAAGAGACATGCTTTTCTTAAAGAGATGGAAGCATGTGACTCTTGTTGGAATCCACTCTGCACATTCTCAAGGGCAGACCTGCCGGCCTCTTGGCACAGAGCGAAACATTTGCCTGGGAATGCCTGGCTCAGAAGCTGAAGGCAGGCCTCATGTCACACTCGCTCACATAGTTTCCAGCGTTAATCTTGGTGAAGTGATCCCTCTGGAGAACAATCTAGGGAATCTGTTATTAGCAGAGCCCAGGGAGGAGGAGGAGAAAGGTCCAGTGACAGAGAGGAGGGGGAGCCTTTACTTTCCCCCACCCTGAGCAGCTCCTGGCGAGGAATTTAAATCTGGGCCAGGACTGCAGAGATTGGCTTGTTTTAGTTATTAAATTTATATACTGCCTTTTGCCAAAAGGACCACAGGGCCACTCACAGCATACAAAACAAATGTCACTGCGTAACATGATATCTGTGCAACACGAATTGTAATCCAGCCACATCTGAATGGCTACAGGTTAGCCACCTCTAAGAAAGATAAAACAAAATTCAACAGCAATGAAATCATAAGGCCAGCACATCAGCCCAAGCAGAAGCAGAAGTAAAACAGTTTAAATTGAGGTCAAGAGCTACTTACCTGTTATTTACACAAAGGACGCCGAGAAGTGACAGAATTTTGAACCAAGATTGCAATGCTAAGTCTGTCAGGCTAACCGATGGACAGTGGCATTTATAAACGTCTCCTTGGAAGTAAGCCCCATTGAGTTCAGTGGGGCTTACATCCAGGTAAGTGTATAGGATTGCTGCTGAGCTTGTGCTGACTACAATGTGATAAGGCCTCACGAAGAGGGATTTGTGACCTCTGCACGTTGTGGCAAATTGGCAAAAGCAGAGGAAGCTGTGATGTGAACATCTGGCGATAAGATTCCGGTGGAGTCTTTTGGTCAGCTCATGCCTTGCTACAAATGCAGCTGAAATGGGTGATCTGGGGCAGAAACAACAATCAACAAATGAAAAAAGAATTCCTCCTGCGAAGGCCTGATGTGTTTTGCCCCTTTCCTTGCAGTTTGTACTTAAATCTCGTGCTGGGGAACGTGAATGTCACCCTTCTAAGCAATCAGGCCAAGTAAGTTGTTTTTCTTCTATCACTCGCTGAGCTACTTTGCATGACATAGTGAGTCAAATTATGCCCCCCCCCCCCAGACTGGGGTTTTGTTCTGTTTTGCCAGTTTATTCTGCCACATGTCACACCACACAGTGATAGTGTTTGAGTGATGCATTTATACTGGGCCATCCACTTATCATCCTGCAATCTTTCCCCAATGCTCCTCCATTATTGCTGTCTTGCTGGGGTGGGGGGCTCTTGTGCTATAGCGCAACAACAACAAAATCCTCAGAACATTTGTGGTGTAAAAAGTTACAGAATTTCAACAGGAAGCTACAGGACATGCGCTGATTGGAAACTAAGCAGCGAATCAGCCCCAAAGCCTTTGCAGGCGCAGAGAGTACTGAACACATAACTGGCCCAATGCCATCAGGGGCATCACAAGTGCATAACAGAAAGGATGTCACCCTATGGCTCAGCAAGACCCTGTGAATTCGTTTGGGCTCCCAGATAGAAGCACATAACTGCTTTGCTCCACCTGGTCGGGGGGCTCTGGCCTGGAGGCCTGACTAGGCCAATCATCCATTTGGTGGCAAGCCACCCCCATCTTTCCTGTATCTGATGTTGTGTGGTGTTGCTTGTGGAAAATTTTAAGTTGCAGCTTCAAAGGAAGAACCAGGAGCATGCTCTTGATTCTTCCTTTGCAGCCAAAATCCAGCACACACATCTAGTCCCTGTCTAGTGACAGCAAATGTGTCCCCCTCCCCAGATTCAAGCCCTAGTTTGGTTTGTTTAAGCCAGGCATCCCCAAACTGCAGCCCTCCAGATGTTTTGGCCTACAACTCCCATGATCCCTAGCTAACAGGACCAGTGGTCAGGGATGATAGGGATTGTAGTCCAAAACATCTGGAGGGCCAAAGTTTGGGGATGCCTGGTTTAAGCCCTAGTTTGGCAAAGCAACAAGTTGTCCCATAGTTGATCAAACAAGCCATGGTTTGTTTCTCCAAACTTTGGTTTCCCCTCAGCTGCTGTTACCTCCTGTGTTTGTAAACTGGGGAGAATCTGGTGTCAGGTAGGCAAATAAACCATGGTTAAGAAGGGGAGAAGAGTTCTCATGCGGTGCTCAGCCCTATTTAAAGCAAACCAAGATTTGTAAGCCAACAACAAACTATAGCTCTAAACTGTGGTTTGTTAGCAACTATAGTTAAATTGCTGGGTGGAGTTTGAATATAATGTTAAGCCATGCTTTAAGAAAACACCACTTCATAATCCACGGTTTAGCATTATGTGTGAACCAGATCAACGGCCTTGGTCCAGTATACAGGAAGGAGTGTCTCCACCCCCATTGTTCAACCCGGATCCTTGCTGTGAGAAGTGAAGTTACAGGGAACCAGGCAGAGGGCCTTCTTGGCAGTGGCACCCGCCCGCCCTGTGAAATGCCTTCAGATGTCATAAGTAACTATACATCTTTTAGAAGACGTCTGAAGTCAGTCCTGTATTAGGAAGTTTTTTATGTTTGATGTTTTACTATGTTTTTATATGTGTTGGAAGCCACCCAGAACGGCTGGGGCAAGCAGGCCAGATAGGTTAGGTATAAATAATATAAATTATTACTATTATTCTTCCCTGATTTAATCCTTTTGTTCCAGGTTTGCCTACAAAGACGAATATGAAAAATTCAAACTGTACTTGACAATAATCTTACTGCTTGGAGCAGTAGCTTGCCGATTCGTTCTTCATTACCGGTAAGACTTTGTCTTTGTTTGCTGAGCAACATTTTCTGTTTTTACCATGGAGTGGATTTGAAGTGGCTCTGCTTGCAAGCAAATCTCGACTCCACTTAATGTAAACAAAAAGCATCATTTGTTGACTGCTGGCTTCTGCAAGTTAATCCAGTCTTAGTGCAGATTTTCTCCCTGACTACATACACAAAAGTTCTCTGTCACTGGAGAGACATTTCCCCTATAATACGTTGCAGATGTTGTAGGTGCACACCGGGTTCGTATGTGACACTGGTCGGGCTTGTGAGATCTAGGAGCTGCCCACTGCTTGTAAGGGGAACGGCCATAGCTCCGTGGTAGAGCCTGTGGAAGGTCACAGGTTCAATCCCCGACATCCTCTCCAGTTAAAAGGATCAGGGAAAGGTGTTTGCCTGGGAGCTTAGAGAACTAGTTTCCAGCAAGAGTAGATAAATACCAGTGAAACGTTGCACTGAGACCTGCAACAGAACGTTGCAGTGTGGAGTATTTCTGTGGAGAGCTTGTAAGGCTACAGTTCTGCACCCTTTTAATCTGAGTGTAAGTCCCATTGAAGTTGATGAGACTTAAGTTCTGAGCAGACATGCCTAGGATTGCCCAGTCAGCCTGCTGTGTCCTCCAGGACTCTCCCTTTCCCATCCTGTCTGGTTTCCCACTGTTTGCCCCCTCCCCTTGTCGTTCAGCATGTTGCGGCTGCTGGCCATGCTTGGCTCTCATTGGGTTGTCTTCGTGGTTTCTACCTTAGAATTGTTTTTCCTCTTCTTCTAAAGCATTTCTGTAGCTGTTCCTACCTTGGGTTCCCCTGAGTCTACAAATGACTCCCTCTTGTGCACAGGAGGTGCTGTTTTAATGTCACTCTCCCTCTATTTTCAATTTTCAGGGGGAATGAGTGGGCTAAAAGAGTTCTTTAAAATGAGCAGCCAAGTGGATAAATGGGTGTGTTATCAAGCACCTTCCTCCTTTCACTACAAGATGGGTGGTGTCAAAATGCCTTTTCTTGAAAGGCTGCTTTGCCCACCTGTTCTACCAGAAATCCTGTCAAAATGTTGAGGGTCTCCATATTCCCAGAAAGCAATTTGAAATTCACAGCCCCACAGTGAGGTTGTCAAAAGTTTGTAGTTGCCTGTCTCGCCGTACAAACTTGGCCATTGTTGTGATGCTTTCCACTGACTTTGAGGCTCACCGCCACCACTATGAGTTTTCCAGTTGATTGGATTTATCGAGATCTAATGGAATCCTTTCGCTGAATTAGTCCTCCTGAGGCGCCTCTGCAAATTGGATCATGTGCATCTCCTCTGCCACAAAGGCCTTTCCCTCCGATGGAATTAGCGCTGCATTTGCAAACTTGTCTGCCTACGTGGGAGATTTGTGTCAGCGAGTTCCTAAGTGGAGTCCCTTAAACTACGTGGCTCTGCTTTGCCCTCTTCCTTCAAACTTTTGGTGTACCAAAAGTGTGCCTCACGCTCCTGGGAAGACTGTGGGATAATTTTAGAGAGCAGATTTGGTCCAGCCATATTGGAAAACAGCATTGTGACGTCTCTTTGCTTGGGTATTGTTTACAGTGGGGATTCCCTTCGTTTGTGAAATTGGGCCCTTTCTGCTGTGTAAATTTAAAGCAGCACCCTGCACTTTAAACAGACATGGCTTTGTCCGGGAATCCTGGGAGTTGTAGTTTGTTTAGGTTGAGAGTTGTTAGGAGACCCCCCATTCCCTTTGCAGAGCTTCAGTTCTCAGAGTGGTTTAACAGACCAGCTCTCTTCCTGGGGAACACTGGGAATTGCAGCTCTGTGAGGAGAACAGGGGTCTCATGACAACTCTCAACACCCTTAGCAAGCTACAGTTCCCAGGATTCTTGGACGGAAGCCGTAACTGCTTAAAGTGGTATGATACTGCTTTAAATATATAGTGCAGGGGCCACGACAAAACCAGTTTCTCTATAAAGCTTTTCAAATTAACCACAATGCCTTAGTCTGGGCTTCTTGTAGACTGAAAATTGGAGTTGACAAGAGTTTGTGTCCTCCTTTGTTGGTCTCTCTCCACATAAGCTTAGAAAGCAGATGATTATTTACAAGTTCAGAACCTCAGCGTTTGTTACCTAAAATGACTCTTTACTTTCGCCTTGGGCAATGAATTTTGAAGTGTGTGTGTGCTTGATAAATGAAGTTGGAAACACCGTTTTATTATTATTTTTGCAGGGTGACGGATGAAGTGTTCAACTTCCTC